>NC_044304.2:108003809-108316008 GCF_007474595.2 Lynx canadensis
GAGACGAAGAAGGGCATGATATCATAATTAAGGGGTCTATTCACCAAAACAATCTAACAATTGTGAACATTTATGCTCCAAATGTAGAACACCCAAATATATGTCAGTTAATCATAAACATAAAGAAACTCATTGATAATATTAGCATAACAGTAGGGGATTTCAACACCCCACTTACAGCAACAGAAATATCATCTAAACAGAAACTCAACAAGGAAACAATGGCTTTGAATGACACACTGAACCGGATGGACTTAACAGATATATTCACAACGTTTCATCCTAAAGCAGCAGGATACACATTCTTCTATAGTGTACATGGAATGTTCTCCAGAACAGATCACATACTAGGATACAAATCAGCCCCCAACAAGTACAAAAAAATTGAGATCATATGGTGCATATTTTCAGACCACAATGCTATGAAACTCAAAATCAACCACAAGAAAAAAATTGGATACATAACAAATATTTGGAGACTAAAGAACATCCTACTAAAGAATGAATGGGCTAATCAAGAAGTTAAAGAGGAAGTTAAAAAGTACATGGAAGCCAATGAAAATGATAACACCACATTGCTGCTCTGGGATGCAGCAAAGGCAGTCATAAGAGAGAAGTATATAGCAATCCAGGCCTTCCTAAAGAAGGAAGAAAGGTCTCAGATACACACCCTAACCTTACACCTTAAAGAGCTGTAAAAAGTAAAGCAAATAAAACCCAAAACTAGCAGAGGACAGGAAATAATAAAGATTAGAGATCAATGAAATTGAATCAAAACAAACAAACAAACAACAAAAAAACAGTACAACAGATCAATAAAACCAGGAGCTGGTTCTTTGAAAGAATTAACAAAATTGATAAACCCCTAGCCAGTTTGATCAAAAAGAAAAAGGGAAGGACCCAAGTAAATAAAATCAAGAATGAAAGAGGAGCGATCACAACCAACACAGCAGAAATACACAGTAATAAGAGAATAATATTATAAGCAATTATACGCCAATGAAATGGGCAATCTGGAAGAAATGGACAAACTCCTAGAAACACATAAACTACTAAAACCAAAACAAGAAGAAATAGAAAATTTGAACAGACCCATAATTGGTAAATAAATATAATTAGTAATCAATAATCTCCCAAAAATCAAGAGTCCAGAGCCAGATGTCTTTCCAAGGGAATTCTACCAAACATTTAAAGAAGAGTTAACATGTATTCTTTTGAAGCTGTTTTTAAAAGTAGAAATGAAAGGAAAACTTCCAAACCATTCTATGAAGCCAGAATTACCTCAATTCCAAAACCAAAGACCCAACTAAAAAGGAGAACTACAGACCGATTTCCCTGATGAACGTGGATGCAAAAATCCTCAACAAGATACTAGCCAACCGGATCTAGTAACACTTAAAAAGAGTTATTTACCACGACCAAGTGGAATTTATACCTGGGATGCAGGGCTGGTTCAATATCCACAAAAACAATCAATGTGATACATTACATCAATAAAAGAAAGGACAAAAAACACATGATCCTCTCAATAGATGCAGAGAAAGCATTTGAAAAAATACAGCATCCTTTCTTTATAAACACCCTCAAGACAGGAGGGATAGAAGGATAATACCTCAAGATCATAAAAGCCATATATAAAGACCCACCGCTAATATCATCCTCAATGGTGAAAAACTGAGAGCTTTCCCCTGAGGTCAGAAACATGACAGTGATGTACACTCTCGCCACTGTTATTCAATAGTTTTGGAAGTCTTAGCCTCATCAATCAGACAACAGAAAAGAATAAAAAGCATCCAAATGAGCCGGAAGGAAGTCAAACTTTCACTCTTCGCAGATGACATGATACTTTATATGGAAAACCCAAAAGATTCCACCAAAGAGCTGCTAGAACTGATTCATGAATTCAGCAAAGTCGCAGTATATAAAATCAATACACAGAGATCGGTTTCATTCCTATACACCAATAATGAAGCAACAGAAAGAGAAATCAGGAATCGATCCCATTTACAATTGCACCAAAAAACCATAAAATAAACTAGACTACACCTAACCAAAGAGGAGAAAAATCTTACACTGAAAATTATAGAAAGGTTATGAAAGAACTGGAAGAAGACATTAAAAAATGGAAAAACAATATTCCATGCTCCTGGATTGGAAGAAAAAAATATTTTTAAAATGTCAACACTACCCAAATAAATCTACATATTTAATCCATTCCCTATCAAAATAACACCAGAATTCTTCACAGAGCTACAACAAACAATCCTAAAATTTGTATGGAACCAGAAAATACCCCAAATAGCCAAAGCAATCCTGAAAAAGAAAACCAGTGCTGGAGGCATCACAATTGTGGATTTCAAGATGAATTACTAAGCTGTAATCATCAAGACAGTATGGTACTGGCACAAAAACAGACACTCAGATCGATAGAACAGAATGGAGAACCCAGAAATGGACCCACAAACATATGGCCAACTAATCTTTGACAAAGCAGGAAAGAATATCCAAATGGAATAAAGACAATCTCTTCAGCAAGTGGTGCTGGGAAAACTGGACAGCAACATGCAGAAGAATGAACCTGGACCACTTTCTTACACCACACACAAAAATAAACTCAAAATGGATATAAGACCTAAATGTAAGATAGGAAGGCATGAAAATCCTAGAGGAGAAAGCAGGCAAAAACCTCTTTGACTTCGGCTGTAGCAACTTCTTACTCAACAAGTCTCCAGAGGCAAGGGAACCCAAAGCAAAAATTAACTACTGGGACCTCATCAAAATAAAAAGCTTCTGCACAACCAAGGAAATAATCAGCTAACCTAAAAGTCAACCAATGGAATGGGAAAAGATATTTCCAAAGACCTATCAGATAAAGGTTTAGTATTGAAAACCTAGAAAGAACTTATCAAACTCAACACCCCAAAAGCAAATAACCTAGTGAAGAAATGGGCAAAAGACATGAATAGACACTTCTCCAAACCATACATCCAAATGGCTAACAGACACATGAGAAAATGCCCAACATCACTCATCATCAGGGAAATACAAATCAAACCACAATGAGATACCACCTCACACCTATCAGAATGTCTAACATTAACAACTCAGGCAACAACAGATGTTCACGAGGATGAGGAGAAAGAGGATCTCTGTGCCTGCTGGTGGGCATGTAAACTAGTGTAGCCACTCTGGAAACAGTATGGAGGTTCCTCAAAAACTTAAAAATAGAACTACCCTATGATCCAGCAACTTCAGTATAGGTATTTATCCAAGGATACAGGTGTGCTGTTTCGAGGACACATGTACCCCAATGTTTATAGTAGTGCTATTTACAATAGTCAAAGTATGGAAAAGAGCTCAAATGTCCATCAACGGATGAATGGATAAAGAAGAGGTAAATATATACAATGGAGTATTACTTGGCAATCAAAAAGAATGAAATCTTGCCATATGCAACTATGTGGATGGAACTGGAGGGTATTATGCTAAGTGAAATTAGTCAGTCACAGAAAGACAAATAACATATGACTTCACTCACATGAGGACTTTAAGATACAATACAGATGAACCTAAGAAAGGGAAGCAAAATATAGAAAAACACGGAGGGGGGACAAAACAGAAGAGACTCAAATATGAGAGCAAACAGAGGGTTGCTAGAGGGGTTGTGTGAGGGGGATGGGTTAAATGGGTAAGGGGCATTAAAGTAGACACTTGTTGGGATGAGTACTGGGTATTATACATAGGGGATGAATAACTGGAATATATTCCTGAAATCATTGTTGCACTATATGCTAACTTGGATGTAAATTTAAAAAAAATTTAAAAATTTAAAAAAAACATAAAATTTTTATTTTTATAATTTAATTTTTGTGTCTGCCCTTTAATCTCATCATATTATCCTAAGAAGAGCCTTTATTGAATTTTACAAGTAATTACAACATTTATTTTATGTAATCACTCAAGAGTGTATTAAAACTGTGGTTGGGATTATTTTAAGAGCATTTAGTTCTTAAAAAAAAAAAAAAAGAAAGGAAACTCAGGTCTTAGGTCTCTGAAAAGGAAAATATAGACTGACAACCCTAGATAAATATGGGAAGTAAGGGGTAATTGGGGTCATTCAATAATGAGTTAAAAATTTGTGGATCAGCTTTTGGAAAAATTTTGTAGTGTTCATCTCTCTGAATCCTGCTGGAAAAATTGCTCTAACCATGATTCTATACTATTTTCAGAGAAAGGTATTTTCATGCTATTATAAATTTCCACAGAGCTACAAGTTCTGAGACAGAATTACATGTAATGGGCATTATGGGAAAACATACCCTGGCAAGCCAGGATCCCAGTGTAGAATAAAAACAAGTAGAGTTCTTTCAGATTTTGCTATTTCTGGGGTATTTAAACTTGATAATACATAAGAATATCTTAAATTTCCTCAGAAGATTTTAATTCTAGAATGGTGTTGAGGTATTATCTACCAAACCTATGTACAACTTTTAAGATAGAAGCATACAAAAATACTCCGAAAAGATAGCAAGTTTTAATTAAAATTAATCTAGACTGCTTGCTTATTTGTCCATATGTTGTCATTGTGCTAACATGTTCCAGCATCTTATCTGGTGATCATTTAAATTATTATGAATAAAATGATGCCCCCTTTCGGTCAGCCAGTGGTCTGTCCCGCCTGGTGATTCTTCATGGTTTCTGGAGTCAAATTTCATACATTTTAGAATAGCTTTCAACTCTCCAAGAGTCCACAATACAAATGCCTCACATTTCCTAACTGCCATAGATATTCAGAGTCACTTTTTCCTACTTCATTTGTCACACGAAAGTATAATTCTTATATCTTTCTATTTGGCCACAACCCTTAGTTCTCTAGCTACTCCTAAGCAGTCTTTTCCTCTTATTTCTGGAAATTATTTTTCTGCCAAAATGAATTAATCTCCACTTTGTCCCTATTGAACTCAATTCGATTTATATCTTCCCACTTCTCCAATTTGTCAAGATGTTTTGAATTTAAATCTTAAAATAAGAAAGTCAGTCCACCCAAGTAGATGTCATCAGTACAAACACACTTTGTATGGACTCAAGTGATTGATAGAAGAGTGTTTGCTTCATGCCTGGAAGGTGTCAATCTGAATGGTCTTTTCCCCCCAAAGTTAATTCAGAAATACTGCTAACTGTGGTGATTACATTACACAAAGGGAAAAATTTGATGCCAACAGTCTAAGTTTTTAAATTTCTGGGGCGCCTGGGTGGCTCACTCGGTTAGGCGGCCAACTTCGGCTCAGGTCATGATCTCACAGTCTGTGAGTTCGAGCCCCGCGTCGGGCTCTGTGCTGACAGCTCAGGGCCTGGAGCCTGTTCGGATTCTGTGTCTCCCTCTACTGATCCTCCCCGTTCATGCTCTGTCTCTCTCTGTCTCAAAAATAAATAAACGTTAAAAAAAAAATTAAAAAAAAAATTTCTTCAGTACTTATACATACCATGCTAGACTAAGTAAATTGAGATTAATCAAATCTATTTGTCAGTCTCACCATTCTAAAGAAAATAAAATTAATAAAGTTTGGAATTTTACTGATGACGTTTCTCTATTTCTATTTCAATTAATTAGTGGGGAGAGGGAGTTACTGGAGATTTCCAAATATTTTATGTACATATAGAACAAATGAAAAACAGTATTATAAAGTTATCAGTAAAACTTAGTATCCAATGTATGTTTATAATGCATGAAACAAAATACATTAATAAATCCTAAATATTCTTACATTGGTAATGTCCATAAATTTGGATTAGCATATTTAGCTTATTTTCATATCAAAAACTCTGGATATTTGACATAGAAAACAATCATTGGATTCATATCTATTATATGTAAGTTTCAAAAATGTAGGACTATTCCCTTCCTCATAACAGTGAATAATACTACTTTTTCTCCTTCCTTTATCTTCAATTTCATAAAATACACACAAAATCCATTTCGCATATGCTTCAAATCAGAAAAGTCACTTAATATATACGTGTTCTTATATGCTTTTTGATTACTCCAGGATTTATTGGTTTTTTTCATAATAAACATTTCAGAAGCCAAAAGGAACTGTAGATGATTCATTTATTATGATCATCTGGATATATACAATGCAGATGAATTTGGAACTTTCTTAAGTGTTTACATCAAAACCTGTACAATTTAGAAAATCACAGTAGGGGAGACCAAAATTATTTACAAAGGGTCATTTATTAAACACTTTTTTTTTTTTTTTTTACAAAATACAAAGATTGTTGTTCTGCATGAATACATCATATATGAAAAAATAATGTTTTACTGAATCTAATTTGAAGACATTCAGAATTTTATCTTCTACCAACTTGAGGAGTCAATTTTGCTTTGCAACTTGTCCAATACCATCACCAATCAAGGGAAATATTTTTCTTGTTAATTAAATCATACAACAGCTAGCATTTTCAAGAAATAAAATCAGACAAAGTCTGTCATACAAAGCTCTTTCTGCAAGTTAACTGATTTGCCTATGATCCTAATTTTTTTTGTCAAGCTATAAGATAGGAAGAATTGAGGAGCTAGGTAAGTTTTATAATAATGTATTAGCAGCAGTTGATAGAAAATGCAACATAAGATTTGTTTTGTCTGTGGTACAAGAATATGTCCTATCAGACTCTAATGTATTTTTCTCTACTTGAACACAAGTAAGCATGTGCTGATTGTTTCTGGGATGACAAAATGCATAAACAGACAGGAAGCTGGTTCTGGTTGTCATCATAAGTGCCTATTTTCATCAGCTAATATGAATGCGTTGCTAAACTTAGTGAAGACAGGAAAATGACTTAAGGGTAATATATACAGAGTTAAAATACATTTTTTATCCACTTAAGAATGATTTCAGGCACTGTGGCTATTCAGGATAAAATGTTTCATGGTTTGTTCTCGATAGCAATTTAAGTGTCAGTGCAAGCAAAAGCAAATACCTGCCCACTGTCATACACATGACCTTGTACATCTGGAATGTTCAAAGCAAGTTCGTCTTCTGCATCTTCACTCTGGAGGCATCTTGAATTAAAAGGTCTCATAGTTTGCTCTTGATAGCAATTTAATTTTCAGTGCAAGCAAAAGCAAACATACCTACTTACTGTCACACACACGACCAACACATCTGGAACAGTCAAAGCAAGTTCACCTCCATCTTCACTGTGGAAGCATCTTTAATAAGTGGCACTTAGTGTAAACCCTCTATAAATCATGAAAACAGACTGGAGATGCCTGAATTTAATAATAATTAAAAATCACTGTCATAGTCATCTCTCTGTGTAAACGATGTTTGAGTAAGGCTTGCCATCACGACATTTCTTTCCTGAGAATGGAGCTGATCCTCTCTGTATATCATAAGTGTGCATGCTCTGAGCTGTGGTCACTGTCGTGGCTGTCTTCATTTGCTAGAGAGTCCCCTGTTTGCTGGAGGGTGGCTGCACCAATCCCCGAGAGCTCGGAAGGGAGAAGTGTTCCCTTTTTGACATTCACCAGTTCCTTTTCCTCGAGCTGCAGCTCTCCTTGCTGCCCTCCTTTTACTCTCTTCCATTTCATGCGCCTGTTCTGGAACCAGACTTTCACCTTAACAAAGAAAAGGAACAAACAGAAGAAGAAAAAACAAGAAAGAAAATGAAATGGCATTTTCCCCTCCTTTTCTGTTGTCAACGAAAAATAACTCCTCAAAGACTTAGACAAAGACACTGTGAAGGACTGAATATGAAAATAAACCAGCACTGAATTTATCAGATCCCATACTGATGATAGTGATTTAAACCTCCAGAAGATGCACACAAAGTACTCTATTTGTATTTATGACATACAGTATTAAAAAAATAGATGGGAAAGAATGCTGCCATTTTGGGTTGCTCAAGGTACTTGGCTTTATAAAGAGTATCTATGAATCTCAGCCAACATTTTAATAGTTTTCTTGGTCAAACATTTTTTCTTCCCAAGTCCTTGGATTTGACATCCAGCTATCAATTCCTGAACCAATCTGAAACATACTCAGAGAGCTACTGGTGAAGCTACATCTTAAAGGACCATTCTGGGCCACTGCAGCCCGCTACTGCATTCACAAAGCTGTATGTGACCGTACCACCGGTGTGAGTTCATCTTATAAACTATGTATCATATTTTGAACTCTCTCTCTCTCTCTCTCTCTCTCTCTCTCTATATATATATATATATATTATATACATACAACTAAATACACGTGTATATTTCACATCAGCTTTGTAGACATAAGTTTTCCTTCTAAAATTTAATTGAATTTGCCTGATACATTAAAGTTTTATATATATATATATATATATATATATATGGTATATGTATATATATATATATGGTATATGTATATATATACATATGGTATATGTACATATACCATATATATATGTATATATATACATATGGTATATGTACATATACCATATATATATGTATATATATACATATATATATGGTATATATACATTTATATCATAAAACAAAAAATTAAATAAATATACATTAAATGACATTTATTTTCAGAACCAGAATAATATTGGCACATTTTATCTTCTTGTTTTAGAGGAACTTTATGTTCCTTTCACATTGCATTTCTCATCATTATGTATTCTTGTAAACTGTCCCTTTTACATTTCATTGATCTGTCTACTCCATTCAAAGCCTAAATTTTATGCTTATCATCTCCAGTCCTTCAAATAAAAAAACCAAACAACACAAAGTATTTTTCACAATATGTGACCTGAAAAAGTACTGTGTAATTTTGCTTGTCTTTTAGGTTTATCCAAATGGAATGTTTCTAACTACATCCTTCTTGATCTATCCATGTTGATTCGAGAGACTGCAGTCATTCATTCTTTATGATTGTATACTATTCCACTGTATGAATATACCAGTTTATCCACTTTTCTGTCCATGGGCACTTGAATTCTTCCCCCCCACCTTTTATAAATGATGATACTATAAACATTTTTGCATTTGTGTTCTGAGAAACATATGATCAAACTTCTCTGAGTATATATCCAGGGTTTGTATCAATGGGTCACAGGGTATATGATCATTCAACTTAACATGATAATACAGAAAAACTGTTTTCAAAATTGCATCAATTTATCCACTGCTGTCACATATACACATAGAGTCCAGAGTGTAAAAGTTGTTATTGATCCACATCTATATCAACATTTGGAGTTATCAATTTTTATCCAATATAATGACTATAAATGTTATCTTACCATGTTCCTATTTTGCATTTGCTGATTACTAACGAGTAAAGTATATTTAAAATGATGCTTAAATCTTCTTTTGTGAAATCCCTCTATATGCCGTTGGCATTGAAGTCTTCTTAAATTAGTTTTATTCTTTATAGACTTTTAAAATATATTTTGAATGCTAATTTAATGCTTTGTGCTTATATGGCTGCTACTATTTTCTCTCAATTTATAGTCTTTTTCGTTTCCTTAGAGTGTCTTTTGATGCTCAGAAACCCTAACTTTTAAAATACTCAAATTTAGTGGATGGAACTGGAGGGTATTATGCTAAGTGGAATTAGTCAGTCAGAGAAAGACAAATATCATATGACTTCACTCATATGAGGACTTTAAGAGAAAACAGGTGAACATAGGGGAAGGGAAACAAAAATAATATAAAAATAGGGGGGGGACAAAACAGAAGAGACTCATAAATATGGAGAACAAACTGAGGGTTACTGGAGGGGTTGTGGGAGGGGGGGATGAGCTAAATGGGTAAGGGGCACTAAGGAATCTACTCCTGAAATCATTGTTTCACTATATGCTAACTAATTTGGATGTAAATTAAAAAAAATAAAAAAGAAAATTAAAAAAAGAAATAAATACTCAAATTTATCAATTGCTATCATTTTTATGTCTTCATTAAGAACCCTCTTTCTGCTGAGGCCATTAAGATATTTTTCTAAGTCGTCTTCTATGACATTTAAGGTTTGCTTTTCACATTGAAGTGTTTAATCCATGAAGTATTGATTTTAGTATACAGTGCAAAGATCAAATTTTACTTTATTCTGTATGGATAACAAATTGCCACAAAACCATTAATTAAATAGTCCACCCTTTTTCTCCTGTGATCGCTATTTCAACTATGTCATAAACCAAGTTTCCATGTATGCTATAGCCTTAATTATTAAATTTCATAATAAGTCTTTATATCTGGTAGAGATAGTTCTGTTTTAGTCTACTTCATGAATGTTTTCAATATTATCCATTTTCATTTAAAATTTTTTTAATGTTTATTTCTTTTTGAGAGAGACAGAGATAGACTGCAAGTGGGGGAGGGGCAGAGAGCGAGGGAGACACAGAATCCAAAGCAGGCTCTAGGCTCTGAGCTGTCAGCACAGAGCCTGATGTGGGGCTCAAACCCACAAACTGTGAATTCATTACTTAAGCTGAAATCAGATGCTTAACGACTGAGCCACCCAGGCACCCCAGTCTCCATTTTCATTTTAGGAACAATATTAATTTCTGTAAATGCACAGTGCTAAAAAGAAGGTGAAGAGTAATATATTAAATTTCCAAAAAAGTGTATTTATTTTAGTGGAATTCAAATCACAATACTCCATAAAAATTGGTACAATTTCCTCAGATGTTTCCACCAAAAAAAAAAAAAAATTACCTAAGACATTTCTCAACTGCATTTTCATTGGTCTATGAGGCCATAACTGAAATTTTATATCATACATTGCTCATTCTTACTTCAATCCATTAGGGAATTAAAAAAAATAAGAAAATGGTGAAAAAGATTGATTAAGAACTCAGAAAAATGAAAGAAGAATGACTAAAAACTGGCTGATGGGGGCACTTGGCTAGCTCAGTTGGTAGAGCATGCAACTCTGATCTTGGGGCTGTGAGTTGGAGTCCCATATTGGGTATAGAGATCACTAAAAAAAAAAAAATGAGTAAACTTTAAAAACAACAACAAAAACTAGCTGATGGATGTTCAGGTGTTATTACTTAATATCAAAACGATGAGCGGTTACCTTTTATTATATACCTATTTAAGGCTAGACAACTCTACTATAAGTATGGTTTATGTAATATTTCTAATAGTCACAATTTTTCCAGATATCTTTAACATTATTCCTATTTTATAGATGAGGAAGTTGAGACGCCAAGGTTAAGTAACTTGTTTAAGATTACACAGAGGGGAAAATGTGGTGCCAGAATTTAAATCTGGGGGTAGTTTGGCTTCAGACTGGACTTTTGTTGTTGTTGTTCCTGTTATATTTCAAACCCCTACTTTTTAAGTAGTTAGAATACAAAAGTAAAGCTTATAAAGTATGTGAACTCCATCCATATGATTACTATCATTCATGTAATTCTCCTACTCGATATAATTAGGTTTGTAAATATGACACTATTTCCTGTACTATAATTTAGGTAATTATACTACTCAATTTAATTACCTTTGCAAGCTTGACATTGCATGTTGCATTAGATCTTTTCCACATGAGTTGGGTTCTACTCCTGGCTTCACTTCTGAGTTTCTGTGTGAATTTGAGAAAATTATACTTCTCTCTGCCCCAATTTTCATATTTGTAATATTGGAATAATGAGCCTTTCAAGATTCTCCATAGGGACATTTTCTCCATGGACAATTCCAGATGGAAGAAACACATCATCATCATTGTCACCAAGAGCTGAAACATTCAGTCAAAATAATCTTGGCAGAAAATGGGAGGAATACGTTTCTTTTAAAATCTACACTTATTTCCTTTTCTGTGAGAAGGGATACAGTAATTCTATAATAACAGTATAAAACCTGTTATGTGCAATTCTAAATGAGAAAAATGTAAGAATATGGTATTGATTTTAGAGACCGTATAGGCTATTTTGTGTTCTTTTCTATGTTACCATGTGAAATTTTGCCATTTCTTTTTTTTTAAACAGACTGATAAAAGACTTTCATAGTATTCAATGGTAGCTATATATCCATACATAAAGACACATACATGTATATATATATATATATATATATATATATACACATATATATGTGTGTGTGTATATATATATATATGTGTGTGTGTGTGTGTGTGAAAGCATTTGATAATTATACAGTAATTATTTACTATTTTCTCTAGAGGTCAGATAACATATTTGATACCAAAACTATATGAAATTAATAACAAGACAAAAACCAGCAACAAATATA
This sequence comes from Lynx canadensis, assembly GCF_007474595.2. Lineage (NCBI taxonomy): Eukaryota > Metazoa > Chordata > Mammalia > Carnivora > Felidae > Lynx > Lynx canadensis. The sequence goes on from NC_044304.2 coordinate 108,016,039, forward strand.
TCATAGGTACATCCTATAAAAATAGAAAGGAAGAATGCAAAATATCAAAAGTCAGTGTGTCCAGATTTATTTTCTAATATACTATAAGATATTGAGGTGAAATGAAATGAGAGAAAGATTTTGGGGAAAAGCATATGTTTTTCTACTAGCATCACAGTATTGAGAGCAAATCTAAAAAAGCAATCCTAGATTATAAATCAATATTTCCATTAGAATATTAATACCACAGTTTTGGGCACCTGGGTGGCTCAGTCGGTTAAGCCTCCAACTTTGGCTCAGGTCATGATCTCACGGTTTGTGGGTTCGAGCCCCGCATCAGGCTCTGTGCTGACAGCTCAGGGCCTGGAGCCCGTTTCGGATTCTGTGTCTCCTTCTCTCTCTGCCCCTCCCCACTTGTGCTCGCTCTCTCTCTCTCTCTCTCTCTCTGCCTCTCCAAAAATAAAATAAATGTGGAAAAAAATTTTAAAAACCACAGTTTCAAAAATAAGTAAACAATAGTTTAATTTAGTATCACTTTATAATCCAGCTTCATTGGTTGAATTGAAAAAAAATAGCTTTTGTTTTGTTTTTTTTTTTTGTAAGTTAGCTAAAGCATAATCATTCAAATGCTTGACACTTCATTAATTTTTTTTAAATGTTCATTTACTTATTTTGAAGAAAAGAACATGAGCATGGGAGAGGGGCAGAGAGAAAGAGAGACAGAGAATCCCAAGTAGGCTACACACTGTCAGTCCAGAGACCCATATGGGGCTCAAACTCATGAACTGTGAGATCATGACCTGAGTTGAAATCATGAACTGTGAGATCATGACCTTAACCAGGTACCCCCTGACATTTCATTTTTAGAGACAAATATACTATTTATTTTAATTAAAGCTTACACGTGTGTTTCATATAATAATCTGCATTTATAAACTAGACAAAGTAAAGCTAATCTCCCATTTCCTTGGTGACTTTCAAGCTCCATTTATCTATTCATTCATATACTTGATAGTACTGAATGTTAGCAACAGCTAACGTTTTAGATAAAAACTGGATGGGGTTAGAGTGAGGAATGTACAAATAAATAAGATAAAGTCCCTAGGTATTCAGAGTCAAGAAAAGAGGCATGGTAAGTAACAGTTTACTGGCTCTATACGAAACCTTTGGTATAAGGATTAGCTTCATACTTTATAGAATATCTTTAAATTGGGGTGCCAGGGTGGCTCAGTCAGTTGAGCATCAGACTCTTGATTTTGACTCAGGTCATGATCCCAAGGTAGTGGGATCTCAAGGTCCGTGTCAGGCTCCATGCTGAGTGTGGAGCTTACTTGGGACACTCTCATTCAAAACGAAACGAAACGAAATGAAACATAAAATAAAATAAAATAAAATAAAATAAAATAAAATAAAATAAGGAATATATGTAAACTGTTGTTCTGGTTGGTATCATTGCTAATTCACTATTAAGAGATTCCCCTAATATTCCATGATATGGTATAGAACTCTACCCGTAGGCTCAATGTTCCTCTCAGTTTATGCTGCCACACAATTATTATAGCAAATTCTTTCCTCTGAGAATCTCGTGCTTTTGATGTTATTGGTATCTGAAATTTTTGTCCCAGTAACATGGAGTAATACTATAAGTTCTAGGATATTGGATCAACAAACATTTTGCATACAATTAAATCTGCTCATCTTGGAGCATGATATACAAATTCTGTGAGCTTTTATTATTTTGGGGGTCCTAAGCCAATATTATATTCTAGTCTACCATTTTTCTTTAAAGTACTAGATAAATGAAGTTTTGTTTTTTTTTTTTGTTTTTTTTTTTTGCTTTTCAAATATTTCCATTTTTAAGCTCAGATCTAAGGCAAGATTCCATATAAAGTGTGTATTGTCATGTTACGTAGTATGATTAACAACTCTGATAAAAATAAATTATCGGGCCACCTGGGTGGCACAGTTGGTTAAGCGTCTGACTCTTCATTTCGGCTCACGTCATGGTCTCATGATGATGAGACTGAGCCCCGTGTCAGGCTCTGCAGTGAGACTCTCTCTCTCCCTATCTCTGCCCCTTCTTTGCTCATACATGCTCTCTCTCTCACTCTCTCTCAAAAGAAATGAATAAACTTAAAAAAATAATAAAATAAATTCTTTATCCCAAGAATCTGAATTATGAAAAAATACTATTATTCATGAAATCAAACCATATGAACCAAACCTTATAGACTCTTAATATCTAGGCATGCAGGTATTTTTCAAAAAAATATTCATGTTAAAAAGTAACAAATATATAATAGTCTGCTGTATTATAGTAGTGAATAATTAAAGTGGTCAGTTATATACCTTACTTTTCAGAACATTTACTTATTAGGAAGAATTCTCACTTTTTATTCCTTAGTCAACAAAGTATTTAGTATTCATATTGTCTGGATGATCACAATACTATTTAAATAAACAGGAAACCATTTATTCCCATCTTGATTCCTTTTACTGAATAAAGCAGCCAAGAGATTTTTGCTGTGATTAATTTATTCAAATGATGTATTTCAGAATCTAGTAATCATATTTTTGTATTTAATAATACTGTGAGGATCACTGTTGCCACTTGGTAAACATTCATTTTACCTTTTTATTTAATTTATTTAGTCATTCACATTATATCCTTCTATATAAAAGTTCAAAATACCTGTCTTTTTAGGGTTCACAATATATCACGGCAGAACGCAAATGAAATATGTGTCTGCAACTGCCACACAATTTCCTAAGGTGGCCAGAGGCAAGGAGACTGAGAGAATGTTGAACTACCCAATGCTATAACCCATATTTATATAACACCATAAATATCTGCCCTTTGAAGAAACTATTGTAATACCAAACATCTGGACGAAAACGGACTATTTCAGTGACATATCTAGAGGTCTCTAAACATCTGGAATTTGTAGCTTTAATATTTCAAATGTTTTCATTAGTATCTGGGCACTTGAAATACACGGTCTAACAAACATTTGTTCACATATTTACCATGTGAAAACATGCAAAGAATAATTTTATAAGTACAATTTTCAGATTTAATCACATTGCCTGTGATTATATTTGGTCATGGCAGCTGATCTAGTAAGCCAAGGTAAATAGGCCCTAGAAAGACTTACCCACGTAATTCAGTGGCAAAGTCAGCAGTTGAACTGAAGAATTACAACCAAGAATGCTCCATAAGGTAAGCATGAAAAATGAGGAAAAGAAAGCTTCTTTACTCTTCCTGCCTGAATAGATTTATATCTTATACAGAAAAGGAATCCCTCAGCCATTTCCAAGAAATTCATGGGAGCAACCAGTTGACTGTCCTGTTTCTACAACCATGAAACATGGGGTTGGGAAGTGGTTGTTTGTATGTGTAGGAGGCTGAAGGGTATTAGGACATATTCCATGACTAAAGACCGAATTCTTGTTTGGAGGGCTGGTTTTGATGTTTATCCTCTATTTCAGCAATGAATCATTTCCTCGCCTTTATGATTTTCACTTTTGAAGCTCGTTTTTCTTCCCTCTTTAGAATGCTTGAGAATTAGGCTCACTAATTTAGTCATAAAACATTTACTATTTGGCGTATTTTTAAACAAACTGAATACACATCAGCTGTTGTGAGTCAAAAGCAAATTATATATTCAACAACAACAAAAAAACTTTTTTGAGGCAACAAATGAAATTCTCCATAATAAATTGTAATGTTATGGGTATTATTACAAGCCAACAGAACATTCTCCTTTCTAAAAATGCAAACCAAAGTAGCCATTCACATGATAAGTAAAATTCTTAGAGGAGTGATTCCTTTTAATTGATTTTTTTGAGAAATGTCACTATAGTAATAGATGATAACCACAATACCTTTTCTGCCATACCTAATGAAATTCAACTTAATGGTCTATTTCAATAATATTAATTTATAATCAAAATTCATTATTCCTAACCCTATTTTTCATACAGTTAAAAAACAGGTGTACCTTTGGTTATCTTAACTGTTTACCTAAGTATAGTATGACATATGACTTCTGCAAATTTGTGTGGATACTTGATATTTGACATTTGCAATCAAAACCAAATCAGGCACCTTTATCTTTTATTGTGTTAAAAAACTCCTGACTAGCAAATCTTTTCTGTATGGACTTTGTGTCTTCTGAGCCACAACTGGTACTTATTTTGTTCACACCAATGAGATCAACTAGAATGACAGTATTTGTTCTCAATATTTTGCCTGATCTCTGGGATGATATGTAACAATAGCTAGCAACATATCGCGGTCAGTATATACAATTTTGACTAACCGCCTCTTCTAACCTTTATCTAATTAAGTGAAATCTATCAAATATAAATATGTGGTTTAAACATAGGAGCACATTATTTTTAACAGGATACAAGAACAATGGGCAACTCCCTATGGTTCAATTTAATGAAATTAATATTCTGACTATTTCTAGACATCCTTAAGTTCATTATTATAATATATATAAGCCTTCACTATACTTGTCACTTAATTTTTTAGATTTAGGAACCACCTCCTTAGAGCCAGTATTATTTTAAGAATAATAGTAATTATTACTATTACATTCATATGCACTGACCACAAAAAAGTCAATAACCTTAACAACTGGAAATAGTTCAACACTTGAAAAAAAAAACTGTTCAGCATAAAAAATGAGAAAGAAAAATGATAAAGAGATGTGAAGTTAAAAATCTATTCTTTTTTTTAATGTTTATTTTTGAGAGAGACAGAAAGAGAGACAGACAGACAGAGGGAGGGGCAGAGAGAGAGGGAGACACAGAATCTGAAGCAGGCTCCAGGTTCCAAGCTCCAGGCTCGGAGGCTAACTCGGGGCTCAGACTCACCAACTGCGAGATCATGACCTGAGCCAAAATCAGACACTTAACCGACTGAGCCACCCATGTGCCCTAGCATTACACTTTAAATGGTGATCCTGTGATGCGGTGTATGTTATGTTTCAGAATGTTATTACTGATTTACTGATCAAGTATAAATTAATATATTTGTTTCTGTATGGAATAAATTGGGAAATAAAATATAGAAATTCTGAGATTAAACAGAGAATTATCCTTATGCTTTCATTATATCAGTTGGATGAATGCTCACAGCAAGAATCATAAAGGCTCACTTTATAGGTGAATATATAGATACATATACGCAGACATACATATGAATGTATGTGTATATATCCATTTATATACCTATATGTATATTTCTATCTCTATTGATCTAACAGCATTTAAAACTTGATTTTTTATATATTTTCAAGGCTATTTCAATAAGGGCGGGGCTTTATTTTTCTAATATTTTTTCTATTATTTCACATTTAGATATTTATATTTGTAAACTGTTAGAAATGAATTGCTTTTTTCTCAGTCTTCTACTTTATATAGGTAGTATTTCTAAAAATTGATTTGGGAGAGGGTTAAATAATTGATTTTTTATTTATAGATCTTGCTCTCTAATCGACTCATTCATTGCTCTTCTTATACCATAGAAGTAATGTTTTGTAGTATGTAAGATAGTTCTGATTCTGGCTTTTAGATTGTACGTTGTCAATATGCATTTCTTAGAAAAAAAAAAAACAGCAGTGCTCAGGCAATACCTCTCTACATTAGAAACTAAGATTCTGTCATGTTCCACCATCAACTCCTCTACCTTATGCTTCCCGCCATTTTTTCAGTAGGAGTCAACTCATATTTAATCTTTTAAAATGGCAGACACACCATGATTTAAACAAAGAAACATCTTACTGTTACTGCAGGTGACTGTTAAATACTACCTTAAGAAATGAGAAAATGTTCTAACATCATTGGCTACACAGGTAGTCTTGAATTACCTTGAACAGACAATATGTCTGGTCATGGAGAATAATTTATTAGCTAAAAAGTGTCCATATGAATTTACAGAAATAAACTTGCAAAGGACAGGGATTGTGTAAATTGCTGAGCAAAAGGCAAAACCACTGTTTATTTGGTACATGGAAAATTCTCCTTCATAGTGATCCAAAAAAGTCAATGCCTGTTTTGAAAATATTTGGCACTGAGCCATTTAAAGATTTATGAGTAACAAACAAAGCATAATCCTTCTCATTTCCACTAATGGAATATGACCCAACTAGGTGGGATTTTCCATTTATCTTGGCAGAGGTATCATGAATTCGGTCTGTTTATTCCAGTAATCTTTGCTAGTTTACAATTCTGCAACATTGCACCTTTGATTAGCTTTGTGAAATAAATGGATCCCCCTTTTTTTCTATATTTGGCAGCCTTAGCTGTATAAAAATGTCCATTTGTCACTCCTGTTATAGTTTCATGCAGCTGCCTTCCCTCCTCTTCCCACTGTGAGATATTAAAAAATTGGCAGGAGCTTTCTCCAAGTGTGCCTGGATGGATGAAAAGGCCAGAATAAGCATGTCAAATGTAAAAATACCTTGGGACAGGAGGGTCTTTAGACTAACTGGCTCTTCAAAATATTCCAAGTGGCTCTGCCAATTGAGGATTATTAGCTGTTGATTCAGAAGGGTATATAAGAATATGTTGTAAATTAGAAACTGTAAGTTAGAAGCTGGGAGATACTGGACTGATAACTTATACAAAAAATTATATAATTAAAAATATTTGAAGTTCAATTTTGTTCTAGTATCTCCATTTTTATTTGACATAAAATAATTTTATTTAATGTCTATATGCTAATGTGGAATCACTTTGCAGAATGAGCCTTTTTTTTTCTTCTTCTTTGGCCAGATGGAGTTCAAAGGGGATTATAGGCTCCCCTGATCTACAGAGGCACTGCATTACGGAAGACACAAACATAAGAATCTGACTTCTTTGTGAGATTTCAGAACTATTCTTCAGATAGGGGTTTGAAAATTCAAGTCCTGAGTGATATTTCAGGATTTAACATATCTTACTTTTTTCCTTAAGGGAAACCTAAGCATCAGAGTAAATCTTTATAATTACATGTATGTGACCTGTAATAAAATGTAGCAAATATATTGATTAGTGATTTATATCACTAAGCAAAGTAGGAGTATATACAAATAACTTAACAGTTATACATATGTATATTTCATAGGCAATTATATAAAATTCTTAGATGAAAGTACATCTGAATGATCCACTTGCAAGTAATGAACAGTAATTTTCCTACGGATTCGTCATGTGGAATCATGGCAGAACTTTTATGGAAGTGGGTAGCCTATCCTTATGTAGGCATACTTAATATGAAAGTATAGTATATTCATCTTCTTACCATTTTATAACTTTGCTTTCAAAGAATTACCTTATACAGTTTGTCTGTCATGTAACTAGAGAATCTGCCTATCTGACTCCCAACACAGTCGAGTGATTTGATTAATGTAATAACGTTTCCAACACTGTATTATGAATATGACTAGTACTACATGCCATAAAACTTTTTTAACAATTCATGTATTAGGCTAGACTACCGTGATGCAAGAATATTGATTACGCTAAGGTATAATAAAGCAATTATATTCCTGTTTCTTCATTATCAATGCATGAGTCATTATGCCTGAAAATAAATACGAATTTCTTTTTCACATAAAAAAAAAAAAAAAAGAAAGTACATCTGAAGATTACTTCCGATTATAAAGTAAGTTTCCATTTAGGAGAAAGTTATTTCCTTAAAACAATTCTGCCCTAAATTGTTGCAGCTTATTTAATATTTATTTTTCCCTTTACATTATATACTTATGAATTCTACCTTTGCATTTAAGTCTTGAAAAGCTTTTTTAAAGTCAATAAAAATATTTTAAGAGACTAAAGGTTCTATTAAAGTTAAGGAAAACATTGCACAATATGGAGTTAGATATAAGTCTCAGGTTATTTTAAAGTATTAAAAGATAAATCTTGCAGAATGGAAATGAAAAAAGTGCATGTCTATAATTAGAATAATTTTACATCTGGAAATCCTATAAAAGGAGTGTTATTTAAGAATATATAGTGTTAGGATATAGATTACATAGATAAACATGTATAGCATTAATACAAAATCAAAGTACTACAATTACTGTAAGACAATTAAAAGAAGATGAATGAAATGGGTTCAGTTTATAACTCTATGTTTATAACTTTAAAAGCCCAACCTTGAGAAAATAAACTGAAAATATCTCACTGGGACAAGAGTGCTGGCATATTGAAGGAATATGTTTTCAGACCTTTAAGAATATCAAAATTGATGCCTGACAGCATACAATATTTTTCTGATAAACTTAGCATAGTAAAATTCATCCCACAAAACATAAATAAAGCCTTCAGATTCTCAATTTAAGATACTGCATGTGCACAGAAGTCTAGGAATAAAGTGAACAGCTGGCACAACCAGGAACATTCTCCCATACAACTCTGTCATTCCTCTTTTGTGACATTCAACACTCATCACAATTGTTAATACTTGTTTGATTTTTGTCCTTCCATGACTTCTAGCAGAGACTTGTCTAGCTTATTTTAGCAAGATTTAATTTTTAGCATCTAGCTCAACAAATATTTGTATTACCAAACAGTTCACTATGTCTTGAATGGCAAAAAGTTTTCGCCCCTCTGGTTGACACTTGTGTTTTATAGTTTATGCTAGAAATACTTTCATATTTATTATGACATACAAACCTGAGTAGAAGCAAGAGAAGGTAGTTTTTGTTTATGTTTTCTTTTTCCTTAAGCAGGCTTCACACTCAGTGTAGAGCCCAATATAGGGGTTGAACTCAGAACCCTGAGATCAAGACTTGAGCTGAGATCAACCTCAGTTAATCAACTGAGCCACCCAGGTGCCCCGAGAAGGTAGTATTAATTTCCATTTTGTGCCTTAGGGAGATTGTTACTTGCCTAAGAATAAACAATTGCAATTAGAGAAATTTGTTCAAATTTTTATCATAATAATTCAATTTTTTTCTTACTAACAAATAGTGGCCCACTAAAGACTTAAATTTTTGTTATTGTTGTGAGTAAGAAAGTGTGCAAGCCAGGAAAGGGAACAGAGGGAATGAGAGAGAGAATCTTTTTTTTTTTTTTTTTTAATTTTTTTTTTTCAACGTTTATTTATTTTTGGGACAGAGAGAGACAGAGCATGAACAGGGGAGGGGCAGAGAGAGAGGGAGACACAGAATCGGAAACAGGCTCCAGGCTCCGAGCCATCAGCCCGGAGCCTGACGCGGGGCTCGAACTCACGGACCGCGAGATCGTGACCTGGCTGAAGTCGGACGCTTAACCGACTGCGCCACCCAGGCGCCCCGAGAGAGAGAATCTTAAGCAGGCTCCAAGCTCAGTGTAGAGTCCGAGGCAGGGCTTGATCCCACAACCCTAGGATCATGACTTGAGTTGAAATTACAAGTCAGACACAACCAACTGAGTCATACAGACACACCTAAAGACTTAACTTTGGGAATTTGGATTCCACACGGATACATCTCCCTTTCACATTAACTTGCAAAATTGTGAATAAAGATTTTTATAGGATAAAATTCTGTACAAAACCAAATTTAAGTTCTTCGCAAACCCAATTATATCTCAACTTATTTTTTTGCTATTTTTACCCCATAAAGGTATAGTTAGCTTGTTTTAGTAATGGCCTCCAACAAATGTTGCCTTCCTTCCATGTATCCATTCCCTTATATTGTCTCCTTCTACACTGAAACCGAGCTTGTACATTGGAGTTTTTTTTTTTTTCACTCCTGGGAATGCTTCCACCACCATTTGAAAAGTCCCAGGGAGCCTATTAGAAGAAGATGGAACCACACACAACAGAGACAAGCTGTCCCAGCTGAGGCTGTCTAGACCAACCAGCTCTACAAACCCACCAGGTGACTACAGCTCTATGATAGATCTAGGTAAGCCCAGCAGTATAACAACCCAATTGAGCCCAGTCAAAATCCCTGACCCACAAAATTGTGAGCAAATTAAATACTGGTTATTGGTTGAAGCCACTAAGATTTTTAAGTGCATTATTACATACAAAAAGCTAACTGATACAAAATTGATAGGGAACTTTAAAAAAAAAGGCAAAGATTAAAATTGTGTGTTGGGGGGGGAGGGGGGGACGCCTAGGTGGCTAAGTCCGTTAAGCATCCGACTTTGGCTCAGGTCATGATCTCACAGTTCATGAGTTTGAGCTACGCATTGGGCTCTGTGCTGACAGCTTGGAACCTGGAGCCTGCTTTGGATTGTGTGTGTCTCTCTCTCTGCCCCTCCCCTGCTTGCATTCTGTCTGTCTCTCGAACATAAAGATTAAAAAAGATTTTTTAAAAAGTGTGTATATAATTTTGCATATAATTGCACATCACTCTTTATCAGGAATAGCAACTCATGAAGAAAACGAAATATCCAAAATACCTTCAAAATTCTCAGGCCAAATTTATAGAATTGCTTCTAAAATGAAATTATTCTAAACCAAAGGTGAAACCTCTGCTTTATAATCAAATAACCACAGATAACCACAGCTATCTCTGGAATACCAAGAACAGAACCTTGACTTTTCTCTTGACTAAGAGAGTAGTACTGAATCCCATTATTTCGGTAGCTTGGAAGCAAATCCTTATTCGTTTTCTCTATGTATCATATAAAACATGGTTTCTTTTTATTGAATTCACTCTCTGTATAAATACATTAACCTGTAATTCCTTCCCTCCTTTATCTGTTCCCAGTTTAAAAAAAAATGGGGGAAAAAAAAGATGTCTGATAATGCAGATTTTGGATTCTCCTCTCCTGCGTGCCAAATGTTATACACTTATGGAGGGAACCTTGTATGTGAAGTTCAAGAGAAGGAGAATTTTGTGCTTCACAACGTAGGCACTAGTCATAATATTTAATAAAATATAAACTGCCAATAAATAAAACCACATAAAAGTGTTTCTCTCTATATTTCCACTACCCAGAAATATCCCACCAAAAGATGAAGCACAGAAATTAGCAGAAAGAAAGCAGATGATTTAAGAAATTGGATAAAATAACTTGCTCTCCTAAGATAGTATTCATTTGTCCACACCCTGTTGGTATTTCTTTGGTTCCAATGGGATCCCTAGAGGAGGTGCACACAGTGAAAGAGGAAATGAGACTCTAGTCCTGGGAGTGCCAATCATAACTGCACTGTCCATAAAGTTGTTTGGATTTGCCTTTCAGGAATGTTTTTCTAAAGATTAGCAACTGTTGACCATCAGTAGGCTAGATTCTCCCAGGGCAAATCAGAATCCATAAAAAGAATGCACTGGAAGCACTACTGGAGCAAATAAAATTCAAGAGAGAACCTAAAATTTAACTAATTAAACAGTATTTTTTAGGTTTTATCAACTGAGGTCGACAGATCATTAATAATTTCAGCGTTTTCTGAGTTGATGTCAGAATTTCTGGATTTTTGAGGCCAACCAATATAATTTCAAAAGTAGTTGGGAAATATTTACCAATAATCTGCATGCCCTTGCCCCCATCATGTCCCAGCCCCCTTGAACTTAAGTGGAACCACTGATGATTTCCGGGCCTTAGAGTATAAATGGAAGTGACATGGGTCATTTCCAGGTGAAAACATTTAAAGGTCAATGCATGAACTTCCAACTCTTTCTTACCTCCTGTGGTTAGTAAGGACACCACATGTCGAGATGCCAGAGAGTCAGACTGGGTCTGTGAGTGATAGTTTGTAATGTTGGACTTGTAAGTATGGACAGTGAGCAAATAGTGAACATTTTTGTTATGTCACTGAGGTTTGGGGGTTAATGTGTTATGGTAACAAACGTAGCAAACCCTGTCCTGAGCAATAGAGGAAACTAACATGGGGTTGCAGGCTTTCTACTATACCAAATAAGGAGATTTTAAAATTTAAGCAAACAAAATTGCTCACTATATGCCATCATTATATACAAGAAATAGTATTTTAAAAACAATTACAGAATAAAGAATAATTCCTTAAACTGAATAGATATAGTTTCCTATAGATATAGATATAGTTTTCCTAAAAACACTGCCATTTTATCCTTAATTTTGTCATTTTGCTGGGCCCAAATATCATGGAATAGAACACCTGTCTTCCATATGGTATTTAAGAACCACAAATCTAGATATTTCAAAAATGGCAAGAGAAGATTGTTGATTCAATGTAATTAAAAATTTCATAATCACAACAATATCCAACTTTACCTGTCTTTCAGTGAGATCCAAATTCACTGCTATCTCATATCGCCTCAGTCTGGTCAGGTAATTATGATGGGCAAACTCTGCTTCAAGTTCTCTGATTTGCTCTTTGGTAAAAGCTGTCCGTTCCTTCCTGGGTTTGCTATTGACTTCTGACTTATAATTTCCTTCCTGGGAATCTGAAAAAAAGAAAAAAAGTAAGAAAGAAGTAGATTTGCTTCATTCATTCAAATGTATTCAATCACAACATTCATACCAGAAGCATCTATTGAGTAACTCCTTTTTTCAGGTACTGTTAGAAATGGGAAAAATACAGCAAAGATAGTTAAGACTGATCTCACAACAGGATAAGACACACTTCTTATTTTTCAATCTACGCTCATGTGACTCACAGCCTAAATTCCAAAATATGAACAAAAAATTTAATTGCTCCGGGGCGCCTGGGTGGCGCAGTCGGTTAAGCGTCCGACTTCAGCCAGGTCACGATCTCGCGGTCCGTGAGTTCGAGCCCCGCGTCAGGCTCTGGGCTGATGGCTCAGAGCCTGGAGCCTGTTTCCGATTCTGTGTCTCCCTCTCTCTCTGCCCCTCCCCAATTCATGCTCTGTCTCTCTCTGTCCCAAAAATAAATAAAAACGTTGAAAAAAAAATTTAAAAAAAAAATAAAAAAAAAAATTTAATTGCTCCTAATATGCTATTATAATGAAAAGATCAATATATAAAATAAACCATTTCTAGGAAATAATTTTAAATATAAATTTATGTCTAATAAGTTGTTTAACATATATACAGTTGGGATCTAAGTACGATTAAATTTTGTAATTCCTAAAAAAAGTGTTGACTTAGTTTATGAACATTTAAGCAATTTAAATGTTTAGCAACTGGACCATAAAAGTCAGTTCAAGCTCAAAGCATACATATGAATGTGTTCTACTGATCTTTTAATTTCCATTTAAGTTCAGCCTCTTCAAGTACAATAGCATTGCTATTCTTTAATTTTGTACAATAAATATTCCAATGTGGAGTCTATAAATAAAATTGTGTTCATATAACTCAAAATATGCAAAGTATGTTAATGTTTTTTCATCATATATGAGATAAACATAAGATGCACAACACCTAACAAAAGCTATCCAAACACCAAATCTTATAATGCCATGTAGAAATAATAATAATTTAGGGTATATTATTCCATGTTTCTTCCTAGTAATTAATTAATACATAATTAACATATAGTATTTCACTTATCCTCATCATATCCCTGAGATGTATGTTAGAAGACATTCTTAATATACCGAAGAACACATTGTGTGCCTATAATGCAAAAAAATTCCACGTGTTTAAACGAATAACAGGTAATTGAACCAGCTCTAGTGATTCATGTTGAATCTACCTTCAGGAAATGGCAACATAACAAGGTAAAGTGGTGTGTTTGTGCTCCCTTAAAAATCACTTCAGTTCTCTATTTTTGAGCATGTACACACAAATTGTGATGTCTTTATCAGATGGAAGTACAACGAACTCTTCTTGAGCACAAATGAGACAATAAAGGAAAATGATGGTTAATCAAAGATTACGAAGAGTGACATTTTATTTTTTAAATTGACAAATGTAATATGGTATACTTTAGGAAAGATCTTTTTGGTTAACATTCAAGGGCAAGAAACATTTGTTTCTTCATTCAATGATGCTTAAATATGCTAAGTACTATGTGAATTTATATGTATGTAGTTAAATATGTTAAGTACTATATATAATTAGTATTTAATACTAATTTAATATAATATACATATGTCAGTGTTCTTTTCTGTCTGTCTGGAAAGTCCAACCAAAGTCAAGAATTCCCTGCATAGTGGGAATCCGCTAGACAAAGTGCTCTAATGTGAACAGTTTAGTTCTGATTCTTTCTAGAATCTTGTTTGGCCAGATGTAAAGCTGTGTAGATCCAATAATAGCAGCAGCTACAGAAAGCCTGCATCAAAATATTGGGACACTGGCCATTACTTTGCTTCTGAGGGATCACAGAGTATGATTCACCGATGCAGTGGTGCAGTCAGAAATTCCTCGGATTTCAGTGACCACATTTCTGGGCTTACCCCTGTGTGGACACTTACTCCTGTGTTGACTGGTTCCTTACCTTGGCAGAGAAGGTAGGGCTTTATCCAAGGCAAAAATGGTTTGTGACATGTCACATACATGTTGTACTTTAGAGTAAGCCACTAGGATCATATATAACTTATGTAATAGATGATGTGTCAGCTCTCAGGTAGGCCGTGTGCACACATTGCCAACTTACCTGAATCAAAGTGGAACTGAAGTCCATCATCCCCCCCACTCTTTTTTTTTTTTTTTTGCTATAGATTTACCAATCTCTTCATCTTTGGAGCATTTAGCTATTCTGTGTGAGTAAATCTTCTAGATGACTGAATTCTTTTAATTTAATTTTTCCATTGGCTGTCCTGACAGACTGGAAACCCAGTCACAGCCTAGAATATTCAGAAGTCCCTCGCACAGGATCTATGTTCTCACGTGAATCAAAAGTTTTATTGCCAATTTGGAACCATACTCAGTCTAAAATCTGAAGCTGATTATTCTTTATATGGGGACAATACTCTTATCCTTTCATTAAAGCAACTCTGGAAACTGACAGCAAAGTCAGAACATTTTTTCTCATGAGCATTTCAATTTGAATGATTCATGGTTAACACAGTCCCTTACATAAGCATGAATGAACAAATGCACAATGAGGAAAGCCTATTAATTTATATTTATTTTTGAAATACTTTAACTTTTGTAGTATTCAAAAGTGCTTAAAAACCAACACACACACACACACACACACACACACACAAATTAAAAGCACACAAAATTTGGCCAATGCTTGTTACGAATGGTCACTTGAGTAGATCTATATACATGCCCATTCTAACTAGAAATATACAACAGGAGGTTTATACATCCAGTGACTGAATTTAAACAAAAGTCTGGCTATAATTCAACATTTAAATCCAAAAGCAATTTATTGAATGCTTGAATTCCAAACCAAAGTAGCTCATAGTAAAATCCAGTGACTAAAACAATGTGAACTGTGCATACTTAAATTTACCATAATCACACATGGAATAATTATACTGTAACTAACATGATAAAGAGTGGGTGTGTGCTTCCTTAATTCATCACCTAAGAGAGAGAATGCCAATGTAATTGAGGCAGCACCAACATCAATTAATTCGGTGGACACTTTCATCTGTGTATCTGTGTTTCTGTTGTGGTTTTCACCAGGTTTGCTCCCACTTTTTCTGTGCTATTGAAAACATGCTCCTTGGGACTATAATTCTGGACTTGTATTTACTATATCTTTGATTAATTTTTTTTTCTTGCACTTCCTGAAGCCCATCATTTGCTGACCCTAAGGCTTCTACTACTGTCACCTGACTGGCTTTTCTTTGGTGGAAAATGGGTGGGAGACTTGGACAAGGCTTTTGGCAAATTGCACACCAGCTTCCATCTGTTTCCCAGCTGTTTCAACTGAGGCAAAAATCTCTCCTTTTTCTTCAACCTCCTATATCCAATGCCAAATGGTAGGTGTTGGGGGTGGGGGGGTGGGATCTGGAAACTGCCTTACTTTCTTCCCTACAACCACAAACAAAATGTCACCATCTGTACAGTATATTCCAATGTAAAATATTACAATTGTTGTTTCTCGTCTCAGATACTTTAATGCACATGTGGGTGCACTCTCACACTCCCTCGCTGCTTGGAGGAAATGTTGACTTATGTGTTCAGGTAGAGCTGGCGGTCCCAGTTCCCTAACCTTTTGCTCCCTGGGACTATGCTAATGGAAGAAGTCTGCAATACTTCCGTGGAGGATAAAAATTGCCCTCCAAGGATCATTTCTGTCTAGCATTTAGAACTTCTCCACATGTGACTTTTTATTTCCCCTAGTACAAGGGGATGCCAAAAGATAATAATGTTTTATTGAAGACAAGTAATGTAAGGGCTTGGTCTGTTCAGTAGTGGCACAGAATGCTTTTTAGCAAAAGAGAAATATTAAAGTATGATTGAGTATATTTTTTTGGCTACCCTGGGTAAGCTTATTAACTTGTTTAAATGAAGAACATAATTTACCTATGTCTGTAAAATATCAAAATGTAAAGGAATGTCTCTATAGCTTAGACTACAATGAATATTTGTTTCATATTCTGAACGAAGAATGAATTCTAAGCCACAGCCTATTTTAGTCCTTTGCAACTTCTCGTATCAATGTTTTGTTTTCTATTCAAAATGACAGATATTCATTTATTATTAACAAAGCTGCACAAATAGTTGGCACAGGAACCTATAATTATCTTTACGTGGGCATAAGGATTGTGGATGGAGATGGGGAAATTTATAGAATAATCCTATTGATGCTAGTAATTTTCACATTTAAATGGGAAATAGACTTCCTTATGGTAAATTATCCAACTTGCCACTCCAGCTTCTAAATGGGTAAGAATTTCAACCTTTCCATATTTCTTTTTCCAGAGTAAACAACCTTCCTCAGGGGTTCTTAAATCCACTTGCCTATCTACGATCCACTCTCCAGATTTGAAAACCACAGCCTTAGTGAGTTACTATTACTAATGAATGTGTCTGTTATACACTGAGATGTTACAGGAAAAACAGGATTGAAAACCATTATACTAAATCCACAATAGAAATATCCACTGAAAACATCCACTATTTCTTGCGCCTTTGATGTGAAAAACATACAGCTATAATAACAGCTTCTTTTTACTTACAAAGCAAACCCAAATTTCAAAGATTAAAAAAAAGGAATTTCCATTTTTTAGTTTAGTAACAGCAATAGTAATGTAATAGTTGTATTCAACATGCAAAAATAATTCTATGGGTTGGACCAGTGATTGTCAACTGGTTGATGTACTTTTTCATCATCCAGCCTTCCTGCTCACTGCCTCTTTGATTATTGATGGGATTGTCTAATATGCTCTCAGGGATGAAGAAAGTCAGATAAATCCCAGTTTAGTGAAATTGAAGATATATTCATTTTTTATTATATCTGTATATCCAACTATATGTTTTGAATAAATAATTTAGAGCATACCTTGCTTATTTCTGTTAAAGGCATTTAGATTCTTACTTGGTGGGCTATATTGAAAGATTCACTGTGTATAGCTAAAAATTTTATGTAGTAGAATAGTTACTATTATGTAATAGTAAATCTTAGTTTACAGATTTGACTGTCTCCCATTACACTTCAGCTTATTTTTATACAACTAATTCTTAAAATGAGATTAATAAAAATTAGCATACATGATTGTGTCAGTATTTATCAATAGCTGCTTATATCAGCAAATATTACAATAGTAACTTATTACACAATCATGCTATATTATGTAATGACAGAAAGGAGAAAAGAAAGATGTAAGATACTTTATAAAATATATATATTTTTAGGTCACATTTTAAAATGAGAGAGATAGAGACATAGAGACCTAATAATAGCACAGGGTTGTTCCTAAATTGGTCCCAATTTAATAATTTAGTGCAAGTATGGACGTGAATAATTTGAAAACATAGATCTCATAATTTGCATGAAGAAAATATTCAGGTTACTAAAGTCATCCACAACATATATGTAGATGGTTCCGCAAAGTAGGTAATGATCTTCCTTGGCATTGTGTTCCATTCCTAGAATAAACTTACAAATGTAACAAAGTCCTTCTCTTTGCTTCCTCTCTCCTTTATAATTTTGAGATAATGGCAGTTACAGGAATTTTAGCCAATTTAAAAGAGTTCCCTAGTTTTCATTCTTTTTTATGGCTGAGTAATATTCTATTTTATATATATCCCATATCTTTATGGGATATATATAATTTTATTATCTATTTTATATATATCCCATATCTTTATGGGATATATATAATTATCCCATACCTTTATTCATCTATGGATGGACATTTGGGTTGCTTCCATATATTGCCTATTGTAAACAGTACTGCAATAAACATAGGGGTGTATAGACCTTTTTGAACTGGTGTTCTTATTTTCTTTGGGTAAGTACCCAGTAGTGAAATTATTGGATCATATGGTCATTTTGTTTTTAATTTTTTGAAGAACCTCCATACTGTTTTGCAACAATGTGGATGGACCTAGAGGGTATAAGGCTAAGTGAAATAAATCAGAGAAAGAAAAATACCATATGATTTCACTCATATATGGAATATAAAAACAAAACAAATTACAAAGAAAAAAAGTCAAACAAACAAACAAAAAACAGACTGTTAAATATAGAGAACAAATTGGAGGTTACCAGAGGGGAGTTGGGTGGGGGTAAGGGGAAAGTGGGTAAATGGGATTAAGGGTACACTTATCTTGATGAGCACTGAGGAATGTATAGAATTGTTGAATCATTATATTGTACACCTGA
Source organism: Lynx canadensis (assembly GCF_007474595.2). NCBI lineage: Eukaryota > Metazoa > Chordata > Mammalia > Carnivora > Felidae > Lynx > Lynx canadensis. Next base: position 108,034,625 of record NC_044304.2, read on the forward strand.
AACACTTATGTATTTGTATGTGTTGTGTGTTGATAGTACTTGAATAAAAAAAATCATTGAAAAAATAAAAGTTACCTATGTAAAAACTTCTAATGTTTATTTTTGAGAAAGAGAGAGAGACAGAGCACGAGGGGGAGAGGGGCAGCGAGAGAGGGAGACACAGAATGTGAAGCAGGCTCCAGCCTCTGAGCTGTCAGCACAGAGCCCAACACGGGGCTCAAACCCATGAACCATGAGATCATGACCTAAGTCGAAGTTGGACGTTTAACTGACTAAGCCACACAGGTGCCCTAAAAGTTATCTATTTAATAACTCATTTCAATTTCTTACTTTTTGTGCCCATCAATATATGAATCCATTTTTACCTTACAGCCTCTTCTTAGCAGAGTTCCTTTGTTTTTAAACAGTGACATGTTAACAATTGATTTTAATTTCATTACCTTGCCCTTCTTATTTTTTATTTAATATGTAGTTTTTTCTTATAGTAAGAAGATGTCAGCCTTATGGTTCTTCCTCTGTGACATAAATACAAAATAAAATACACAAACAACTAACAAGTTTTTATGAAATTAATATAATTAATATTGTACAATTCCACATATATTTAATAAAATAGTAATTTTGATTGAAATGTAAAAAGAAGCCAAAGACACACAAAATAGGAATACAATGCAATTTCCTTCAGTCAAATTTAGCAAAGTCTTAGCTCTCACCAGCAAGTTCAAAGTATTTAATACAAAGACAACACCAGCATATGTCTTCCGGGTAACTGTAAACTTCTTCAACCTTGCTAGATGCTTCTAGTATTAGAAACTGGTTACAGATGCCCAGAATTGACTTTATGCTTCTTGTGGTATCCCAGAGAGAAAACATAAACTACCAAAATATCATGGCCATCTGTCCAACAAAACAAGGCACACGTACATGTTTGAATTGTGCCTGCTAGCAAAGGAGTTCACAACAATCACCATTCGCACCTCCAGTGGAATCCCTAGTGAAAAGCTGATGACATACAGCATTCCATTATATTTTCCTGATTATATTAATTTAAAGAATGCACCCTTCCTCTGAGGTCTCATCAAACGATCTTTATTCTTTTCCTCCAAGGCTTATTACCACATGCTGTCACTACATGGATCCTTTATCTCCTCAACTAGAATATAAATCTATGATGCATACTACTGTTCTCATTTATTCAGTAATTGAAGGCAAATATAAAGACAATCTGGGGTGCCTGGGTGGTTCAGTTGGTTAAGCATCCGACACTTGATTTCAGCTTGGGTCATGATCTCGTGGTTCATTAGTTTGAGCCCCACCTTGGACTCTGTGTTGGCAGTGCAGAGACTGCTTGGAATTCTCTCTCTCTCTCTCTCTCTCTCTCTCTCTTTCACTACCCTGCTCATGCTCTCTCTTAAATAAACTTAAATTAGAAACAAGTATATAAAGATAATATTGGCATTCACATTTACATCGTAATACATGCAGACACACTAGACAAGGTCATGAAGAGGATGTATACCTCCATATACGCCCCCCCTCCATTTACCTTCCATTCAGTAAAAATGTCAGGAAATGGCATGGAGTTACATGGTGTTGAAGAATACAAAGGGAGAAACTCTTTTCAGAAATTAGAGGCAAGAAGTAACTTGGCAGTGCCAGAGGAATCGTGACACATCTAATTGACAACTGTCAACAGAGCAAAAAGTCCTGAGATCTCTTATGACTTCAGAAAACACCATATAGCTTTTGCAGTGAGGTACCAACAATTCGGTACCAATTCTGCTAGCAGCTTGGTAAGTTCCTTGGGACATGTAGCAGGAGAGCTTCCAAAAAAGGTTTATTTGTGTGTGTGTTTCATTTTGTTTTGTTTTTATTGTGGACGACAAGCCTACATCTTCTAAGAGTATGAGGGCTTGTTTTTTGCTATGATTCTGAGCCTTTTTTGTCCAGTCACCACAGTGACTCTAATACATTTTTTAGAGAAGTAAGTCTTACAAGTGATTGAGCTTGTTTTTATCTTTAAATCTCCTTTGTTTCTCTGAACTCTAGACTCCAGCTAATCTAAGATTAAGAAGTGTGCTTTATTAATCTTCATATTCCCAGTACTAAGCACCTAATTCTGAATCTCTGCTGGATCTTTGATTTTCACACTTTGGTTGTGGATTATGATTCCAGTCATAACCCTAAAGGGTTTTGTTCTGTTATTAGAATTTAAATCACCTTTAGCTTAAAGAGAAAGCATCACAGCAATACTACTTATATTAACTTCTCAAAGCACTTACTACCTCAATTAATAGTAGATAAACATGAGAAATATCACTTTCATTTTGTATCTATAATATCTCTAAACATGTTCAGGTAGAAAAGTACCAAATCAGTGTCACTATTGTAAAATTTAAAACCAAGGAGACTGAATATTACACAAGTGAAGGAACAGACTTCACACAGATTATAGCTACAACCCCCAGCACTATTGATTGATATGTTGGACTGGATAATTCTTATTACATTTATGTCCAGTGAAATATGCACAAATTCAAGATGAATGGGTGGTGATAGCTAGCCTGGGCACTGTGGGATGTTTAGCAGCATTCAGGTTTGTACTCAGGATATGTCTATAGCAACCCTCAAGCCCATTTTAGCATTGTTCAATACTATATAGGACTTCAGTTCAACTAAAAATCCAGATAAACAGGGGCACGTAGGTGGCTTGGTTGCTTATGTGTTCAACTTTTGATTTCAGTTCAGGTCATGATCTCAGGGTCCTGAGATCAAGCTCTGCATCCAATGAGATTGAGCCCTGTGTCAGGCTCTTTGGGATCAGCTTGGGATTCTCTCTCTCCCTCTCTTTCCACCCCTACCCTGCTCATGTTTTTTCTCTCTCTTTCAAAACACTTTAAAAAATAAATAAATAAATCTTTTTTTGCCATTTTCCTAAGCTATACTTCTAGAAATGTGTCAACAGATTTCAGAAGAGTATTATGTTTTTATAATACATCAAAGCATAGTTAATACTAGTTTAATTATTCTATTAAATATGTTTAGTTAATTAATAAATTTGGATTTAATTAATACATCTTGATTTAATATGCATGAATTTTAGAATTTGAATAGATTCTTACAAATCATCTATTTGTAAACCTGCTCTATTTATAGGTGAGAAAAATGAGACTCAGGGTGACTAAAGGGTCATTGAAGGTCTCATAGTGTCACACAATGTTTCTAGGCCTCACGTGTCAACTGTAAAAATAGACATAAGTACATTTTCAGAACTCCCTAAATACCCTTTGCATACTGCATGGCCTTTTCAAAAAACAAAGATTTGAGAAATACCACCCTTTAATTGTGATACTAAATAAGGCTATGAAAGCTAAATCTACACAGAGTCTTTATTACCCAAGATGCCAAATGAACAGATGTTAAGAGCATAGCATAGTCTTTGCCACTAATCTGCTTATTCAGTCACTAAACTTCCTTTTCTCTCATCTTTAACAAATAATTAAAGTGTAGGGGATTAAATTAAGTAAATCAGTTAGCACAGTGCCCACACATTGCAGGCACTCAATACTCAGTTGCAAGTTCTAGCCATTCTCAAGGAAGGACCCTAACATTGTACTCCAGGACTTCAATAATTGACAGTGATAGGTTGATAGAATGAGGATTTAGAAAGTTCGTTTTTTTTTTAACTGTAGGAAAATTTTGTTCTGAAAACAGAACTCAACCTAAAACCTACTAAGTTTAGAATTTACATAGTAACCAGCAAACTTCTATTTTACATTGAAAATTAATGAAGACCTTAACATATCTGTGTCACTTTTGATTGTCTACAAATGAAATAAGCAAGGTTTAATTATGATTTTCCAATGAAACTGGTGAAGTAACAGTTTATAAGGCTCAGAGGGATCAATGTCTAAATTTCTGCTCAGGGGGATTTAATAAACAAATAAACCCACTCTCTTAAACACTGTGCACATATTTATTCATTTGGAAATATTTTCTCCTAATAATTTTCTTCATATAGAGGGTTTGAGAAGTAAATCACTTAGTTATTATTTAACCTCAGAAATAATCATATTAGAAGATTAAATGCAAATAATTTACAAATTGATTTTGCTTTAATTTCACAGTAAAAAGGAAACAAAGATAATAAATAAAGGGCTCCGGGGTGGCTGAGTCAGTTAAGCATTTGACTCTCGATTGTGGCTCAGGTCATGATATCACGGTAGTGAGATCGAGCCCCATATGGGACTCCATGCTGGGCATGGAGCCTGCTTAAGATATTCTCTCTCTCTCTCTCTCTCTCTCTCTCTCTCTCTCTCTCTCTCTCCCCCCCCCACCCCTACTCATGTGTGTTCTCTCTCGCTCTCTCTCTCTCTCAAATAGATAAATAATATATAAAAGTAATAAAATAAAAGCAATCATAAAATCCCAACCAACTAGGGATTCTGGCCCATACACTAAGCAGCAGTTAGTTTCCTTTTGAATGCTGTTGTTAGAGTTAAAAGCTTTGTGATCTATTTCTCTAGTGCAGCTGTACCAGAAATAAGGAAAACAGTCTTGGGTGACTCATGTGCACTGAAGTCAATTTGTGATTATTTTTGTAAAGGGATTTTCCCAACAGGAAGAAGTGTAAGACTTTAGAACTTACATTTATGGAACACTCTTTAAATATCCTCCACAAATAGAATTCTGTTCACAGTGACTAAGGAATATGTGCTTTCTATTAAACAAACAAATAAATAAATAAACAAACAATCAGAGCTCTGTTACTAAATCAACGGCTTGTGATTTGATAGTTTGCCCAAATAATAAAGAATCAATCTAATGTGAGTATATTTGGGCATAGTATGAAAATGACAAACACGTGCTGATGGATCTCAAAATGTACAAGTCATATTACCCTTTTTCTTTTCATCATTGTTACTACCACTTACCACATATATATTTTGAGTTGGGAAAAACTGCAATTAAATTTACTTGAAAAAAGTCTAAAGCATGATATCTGAGTATGGGGATAAAATGATAATTGAAAAGGATTTTTGAGGAGAAAATGTTTAGAAACAGTCAGCCTAGGGGCGCCTGGGTGGCTCAGTCAGTTAAGCGTCTGACTTCAGCTCAGGTCACGATCTCACCACAGCTTGTGGGTTTGAGCCCCGCGTCGGGCTTTGTGCTGACAGCTCAGAGCCTGGAGCCTGCTTCTGATTCTGTCTCCCTCTCTCTCACTGCCCCTCCCCCACTCACACTCTGTCTCTGTCTCTCTCAAAAAATAAACATTAAAAAAATTAAAATTAAAAAAAAAAAGAAACTGTCGGCCTATGCTATAAAGAATATGTAAGCAAAGGTGGTTGGTGGCAGAGACCAGTGAAGCCTGAATGGTGGCAAGAGTCTAAAACATTATGAATAACAGAGGAAAAGATGAGGGGCACCTGGGTGGCTCAGTTAAGCCACCAACTCTTGATTTGTGCTCAGGTCATGATCTCATGGTTCCTGGGTTCGAGCCCTACATTGGGCTCTGCACTGATGGCACAGAGCCTGCTTGGGAGTTTTCTCTCTCTCCCTCTGCCCTACCCCACTTGCCATCTCTCTTTCTCTCTCTAAAAATAAATAAACATTTAAAAAAAGAGAGAGAGTAAAAGATGAGGTCTCCATTTAGTTAATAAATATTATTCTGAGAGATGAAGGAAGAGGTTGATGTCAGAGAGACTGATTCTAGAGTTTATTTCTTGGGCAAAGAAAAGTGTGAATGATAATTGAGTCTGAAATCTGCCTGTCTATGGAGACAGGGGTATTAGCAATTGACAATATTGTTGAACCATGAAGCTCAATAATAAAGTATGATTTACATAACAATTTATGCTATAATCCACCTTTGAAGCAGGTATCCACAGCCTATACTCTATGTAGAGAGTGGTGTGCTGTATATATGGCACACCTATATATATATATATATATATATATATATATATATATAATATATATAAATAATATATATAATCATATAAATATAAATTATATTTATATTTAAATATAATTTATATTTATATAAATTATATTTGTAATTATATAAATTATATAAATATAATTATTTATAATTATGTAATAATTATTACAAATATATAATTATATATACTCTATATAAATTACATATATTAAATAAGTATAAATATAAATTATATTTATATTTAAATATATATTTATATAAATTATATTTATAATTATATAAATTATATAAATATAATTATATATATATATAATTTAATGTGTCATGTGCTATCAAATTAATCAGTCCAACATCGTACCAATCCTAAAGTAGCTTACAATCAAGGTGAGAATAAAAGCTAAAGATCAATTCTAAATATAAATCCACAAATAATTATAAGTAGATATTTGGGATATAACATCACAGCAGCTGTTTATTACAATTTAATGTTTGGTGGTGTATAACCTGTGTTTTTGTCAGATCATTTTGTGGGAAATACATGAATAATATCATTATTACTAAATTTCATGGGAGGGACAATTATAAAAAGATACACATATATATTTGTATATATTACAGATTCTAATCGTCTACCCATGAAGCCTTCCTTCAATCCTACATATGGTACAAAAACATTCTGTAAATCCTTAAGAATTGCTACACAGGAAAATTCTAAGAGAAATTTTTGAAAAGTCTTACATGCAATTATACATTTGACATAGAAACCCAAGAATTTAAATGCAATTATCTATACATTCATAATATTTTACATCAAATTGAGGCATTCCATCAAAACTCATGATTTAATAATTTTTTCACATGTCATAGATCACAGCCTATAGCTTTTGAAATGTTTCAAAAGCTTATGAGAATTAGATATTAAATGGCATTTAGTATTCCACTACACTGTGGAGGGAAAGGGGCTAGAAGTATCAACACTTTTGTTGTACTTAACACCTGAGAGTCAACACCTGTGTTCTACAGAAGGCATGTACAATTTATCCTAAAATGTAATTTTCCAACACACACACACACACACACACACACACACACACACAGCATATTCTCTGCTTATCTTGTAATAATTTCCAATGAGTGGAAAAAAATCTTAGTATATATATTTTAAAGTTTTGCATTGATTAAACAGAATTATTATTACAATTAAAGCTGTATCAGTTTACAGCTTTACGTACTGCTTAAAACTTCTACATATTCGGAAGGGAAGCATGACCACGGGAAAAGTAGCAGGAGCTTTAAGCCAGCCAACTGGAGTTGGAAATCCACTGTTGCTACTTACTAACTGTGTGGTCTTCTGAGCCTGTCTTCTGAAATTCAGATTCCCCATTTACAGAACCCACATGGAGTTGTTGTAAAGAGAAAAATTAGGGAATTTAAAGTGTGTATATCTAAGATGTAGTACCAATTCAATAATATACACCTATTTTTAATAATATTATTAAACTAAAGATGTATCATGAATCAGACTTAATTAACTGAAATTTTTACTAAATCACATTTATTAGTCTTTTAATTTTATTTGAATCACTTAACTGTCATTTCACACCTAGCCTTTACTGAAATACATCTTGATGTGTTTTTTAAAAATGAAATTGATTTTAAAAAGGAGGTGGTTTTATTTTTTTAGCTCTTTCTACCAATACATATTTTAAAAGACCCAGCTGTGCTCATAATTTCTTTGGCCAATCAGCAAGGTTTAATTATGTTTCCTATAAAAAAATAAATGGGTTTTGCAAGTCTGTATGATTTTATTTCTTTCATATTTTCTTTTTACAGCTTTGTTACTAAAAAGTGAAGTCAAAATTAAAGTACGTTTTTTGTTCTAAGCATAATTAAATGGCACTATCTTTTATTTTCAAAGTAAGCCAAATAAAAAAAAATGTATGTTTGTATGTGTGTAAGGGTATATGTATATATATTTATATTCTAAACATTTAAAATCTTTTATTTTATGTAATCACTTGGTCACATATGCATGTAGTCAAATTCATACACATTTCTGGTACATATATAAAACATTTGTAGATTTTGAAATTTTTTACCACTTGTGCAATATTTCAGTCCCAATTGTGTACTGGTAGGTAGTGAAAAATGTCAGGTTTATACAAGTTCCCACTTTCCATGATGCAAATATTCTCACCTTAATGAATTTTAAGGTGATGTCAACTGTCATCTCAAACTTCCTGAAAATTTAACAACTGACTCCTGAAAGTCCCTACTAAAGTAACTCCTACTAAAAAGGCCCCAGCACAACATAACACCTTACTATTTCACAAACTCAATTATGGTATTCAGAAACTATCATAAAATCATGAAGAGCAATGTCTACAGTAATAAAGTCTTAGAAAAGAAAGATTGATCAGGTTAAGAGTATATGCCTAGCTAATTTAGAATGGACCTCAATGACTAGACAATAGTATTTAAAGCAGTATTCTAAAGTTCATCTATAAAACTGACAACAATTTTCTATGATTCATTAATAACCCTTAATGCTGTGTTGACCTGATAATCAATTCAACAAAATGGGTAAATCACAGAGGTTATGCTCATGTTACTGTGGGCAAAGAAAGGCTAGGAGTTACCTAAATAAGTGAAAAAGATTTCTTTTTAACCTTATGCAACACACAGTAAACCACCACTAATCATGGATTATTGGGGTATCCAGCAATAATCACCACATGTAAGTGTTTTGTTGTTTAAATGAAATAATAACTGTGCCAAACCTAAAGCATAGTAAAAAATACATCATGAAGAAAAGGACCACCCTTCACTTATCCAAATACTGGAAACTAAAAGCATAGACATAGTCTCATACCAGTGAAAAGAAACTCCAAACTTCCCACAACTGCAATAATATTTTTCTTTTAAGATGGAAATTGGAATTATTTTCTCTCAAAAATATTTCTACATTGAAATTACTTCAGGAACTTATAACTTAAAACAAAGGAAAATGTAAAAAATTGTCTGGAAAAAGACAATAGAGTACCTGAACTACTGGGACCTTCAACAACGAAAGAAAACATTTCTCAGATGGTCTCTGGACTATCATGCTATTTAAAGTACTATACAATGTAATTAAAATATAAAAAGCACCTGGTCTCTAGCAAGAAGTTGGCTTACAAATAGTAAACAAAAGGAAAATTGCACAGAAACATATATAACATTCTGAGGAGTGTGTATGAGTCTTTTTGTTTCACATGCATTTAAGTGTATGCATATGGATATGTATATGCGGCAGTACTAAGGTGGGGGGGGAGTTTTCCTATTTTTAAGCTTACATTTCATTACAACACCAGGGAATCTTCTATAATGGGCACTTACTATGAAATATTGGAAATTAAAAATATTGTGGTTATAATTAAGTTCCATATTCGTTGCCCCACAATAAATGTTAATTAATCTACACTAAAACCCTAAGTTTTCTGGCGATGGCTATGGAAATGAAAATGCCAACAGTCTTGGCATAAAACCTCAGTGCTCATCCCTATTCATTTACCCAACAATTGTAATTCTTTATTCTCAGTTTATTTCCAGCCTCGTAGATTTCTTACGTGGAGAAGTGAGATAATACACATAAAGGTACTTCATAAACTTCCCCATAAAGAAATAGTTTTACCATAGACAAAGTTTCTAAAGCATTTTGAGATCTATTTTTACAACATAATTGTATTTTTTTTTCTTCCCAGACCTCCACTAAAGTGATATTGGCTTTCTATTAACTATCTCACAACCTATACATTTACCTCTTTCCACTCTGGAATACACTATTTCGCAACTGAAGAAGAGGTTGTCTTTGTAACACAGAAAAGTCTTAAACGTGAGTTTGATAAGGTATATCAAACTCAGTAAAATCCATGCTATTAAAAATCTGGGCTAGTAGGAATACTGTATTTAAGTGATTATGTTTTAAATGCTTGTTATATTACAAACAGGTCTCTATCACGTACTTAGTTGGCTATAAAGCAATGTCTTATTAAAAGTATTCCATGGAACATGAGGAGGTTTACATAATGAAAAGAGAAAGCTCTATAATTCATATTTGTATTTAATCACCAATTTGAGAAGAGCTCTAGTATTTTGCACTTAAATAAATCGCATTGATCTAAAATTAAAATCTGAAGTATGAAAGAATTATGATTTAGTCAATCTGTATTAAACTTTCTGCTCTAAGATAATAATTGATTTAAATAAGTGTTTCTCTTTACTGCTAGCTCATTATCCTCAAGGTACTATATAGAATGCTGTTCATATGTCAAAAAGTATTTGCCACACTAAATGAAATTTGGCTGCATATTTTATGTTTATATACACGTGGGTACGCACCAAGAAACAAATATAACAAATATATTTGCTATATGATAAACCATTATTAAACCTTATACTTTACCTAAGGTTTATAAATAAGACTCAAATATTAGAAAAATTCCTTAATTTATGTATTTCAATAGTTCTATGAGAAGGAAGTTTTTAATAACATAACCTGAGGTCTTTTCTGACTGTTATTATACTCTAAAAGCATCAAATGAGGTTTTTGTTGAGAAGAAGAAATCAACACACAATTCCCACAATCCTATAATACTTAAACATGCATAAAATGAGTGTTGGAAGAACACTGTCAATGCTCATTTTTACCAATAATCCAGGTTTGCTTCATGAAGTCACCATAACATTAACTCAGTGAGGTGTCTGTGCTTTCCACATTAAAATTGTAAGACATTTCCAGACATATGGCTCAAAGATATGTTTTAGTAAATGCTATAACTAAATTCAACAAGCACCAAGATTCTGCTTGTTATGCAAAAGTCTACTTTGATGGTTTGATTTCTTTGTCTTCTCATATTACACCATTTCCTTCCCTTAGTAATTGTATGCATTAGCATAGCAAAATCTCAAGGATCATGATCTAGGTTCTAAAATGTAAAGACAGGAAGCTCAATTTTATGGAACATGAAACTAAAGCTGCTGTGAACAGTTATTATATCCTAGTGGCAACTCTACAAAACGGAAACTTTATAATTGTTTATAATAGCCAACAACAACAAATCACAAAAAGTGTATTATGGTACTTCACATAAAATTGCTGGAACATAATTTCTCATTTTAAAAGATAAGCATTTAGTAAAACAATAAAATTTTTAAAAGTTAATGAACTTTACTTTCTCTAGGATTACCATGTATGCATTAGCTCATCTTCTTACAGAGATATAACTTCAGAATTCCAGTTTACTTTCAAACTCTTCCATTTGCAAACCCTGTTTTGGAGAGCTCATACAACAAACTCAAATAATGGAAACATAATAATCTCTAAAGAGTTTCCTTTATTCACTCATTGAAGTGGGAAAATCTAGCCTTCAAAATGCTAGATATTAACATGTTGACCCTATCATGCCAGTGATATTCCCACAGCATTCAAATTCATCCTATGGCACGTATTTTTGAAATTAAATTAATACATATTGGAAAACAAATATCAAGAATAAGCAAGCTTTGTCTTTTTTTGTATTAAAATGTCTTTAAGATTTAGTATAGTATTGGCTTCTTTGAATTATTATTAGCCATATGAATAATAAATGTTTACAGATAAAAAAAAGTATGGCTACTTTAAAAGATAAAACTTCATTAGCATTACTTCATTGAATAACAAGACAAAATTTAAACCATATAATCATGATATAGGAGAACGCTTTCTTCTTCTGGAAAAATGTAGTGACACATAAAAAAAATAATTTTATGCTGTTGTGGATGAGGAAAAAACCCCAGGAAAGTAGGGATCACATCACACAGTAAATAAATGACAGATTTCACTTGGAAATTTCAAGATGGCTCTCTTTTTGGAAGCTGTATAATCATTGCTGGGATATAGAGGAAAGGATAGCAGGCCAGAGATGGGGATCTGGATCCTTTATTGTTACCATTAAAATCTTACATAAAACTGTCTCCACATTCCATAAAAATGCCATAGTGCTTCAGGAAAAATATAGACCTGAGACAATAGTTTATTTTGGCTTGAACTAAAGTTCCAGAACTGAAGAGTTACTGCCAAGAAATAGGAACCAGCTTTGAGAAAAATTTAACTGACCCAGGATGCAGCGAAAGTGCTGCAGCATTAATACCCTGGTGCTTCAAGATCTGAATCAAGGGTCCTTTGTTAAGAACCATGCAACATAATTAATCATCCAGAGGAAGTAAAGAGCTTTGAGGTTGGAGTCTAGTTACCCAGGGAATTCCCTTTTCCTCTGGCACCCACTTGCCAGGACAACTATAAAATAGGAGCAGAAATGTCTCACTCTGTAAATGATTAATATAGCTGATTTACATGAAATTAAGTTGTTCACTAGCTAAGCCACAGTTGACCTGGGTTCCAGGGAGTCCCTCACACAACTCCCTGAATAACCAAAGCAAATCATCTCTGGGCTGCCCCATCTCTGCTCCCCTTACTCTTCCCTCTCAAAATGGGGAATTCTCCAAAGATTGCTTCCATAAAGAATTTCCATATCTAAAAGTTCACAATTTTCAAGTTGTCAATTACCATATGAATTCCACTCAACAAATACTTATTGAATACGTATAAACAAATTGGTAAGTAATATAACATGTAACTTCATTAAGAAGCTTATAAAAATTGTGTGTGTGTGTGTGTGTGTGTGTGTGTGTGCGCGCGTTTGGTGAAAATGTCAGAGATTTTTTTTTAATTCAAAAATAGCTCAAAACTTTAAAACTTCATGTCAGAAGAGAGATACAAACACCTATGGATAATCAAACAATGGGAGAAAAATCACATATAATTGAAGAATCATGAAAAGTTTCATGAGCAGATTACACTTACAGTAGTTCTGAAAGAAAAGGTACAACTTCTACAATGGGAGATAGCAAAAGATGGCTTCCCAGGTGACTGGGAAGAAAATAAGAACAAAATCTAAGGTCAGAGACTGAATAATGGGTACAGAAAACAGTAGGTATCTGTTGCACAAAGTACAGATGGGAGATATGATGGGGAAGATAGGCTGAAGCCATGTGGTGCCTTAAATGACAGACTGAGGGAATTATGTTTTTAAGAAGAAAAAAATGCTGTGTCACAGTGGTAAGGAAGAGATAGATCAAGATAGATCAGAACACTGCTGCAGACAATTTATCTGGAACACAGGACAGGGCCTTAGTTCAGGAGAGAGCTTGAAATCCCATGGAAAAGTCAAACAGAAGACCTTCAAATTTAGACAGCACTATAGAGATTAAAGGGTGGAACGGACATGTATATTTTTCAAAACCATTCATCCTAAACTCTCAAAGTTGTTAAGCAGGTAAGCCTAAAGCTACAGATCAAAGGTTTCAAAAATCTACACGGAAGAAGGAGTGGAGAGCTCTCACCAGCCCCACCCTTGTAACTGCCCACTGGACATTCTCACATAGTTGTCCTGCCGCCCCTGTAAGGTAACCAATTTTGTGTTAAATTCTTCCCCCAAACTAAACTAGCTTCTTTTTCCAACGTGTAATCCTTGATGGGTTTTGATTTTTTCCACTTTTCTCCATCCCCCACAACCTATTAGTCACAATGTTCTGTGTAATTTTCCTTTGAGATGGGAAACAACACCTGAATCAGATTTGGCATCTTGTACTAAGATTGCTACAATAACCGCCTAGCCCAGTGCACACTTGTTTCCTGCTTTCTAGGTATGTCAGAATTTGCTTTTATGCTGCCTTTTAAAAGTAAGTTCCTATTGTATCAAGGAAGGTGTCATATACCAAAATGATGCTGGTCTCATTACTGTATCTCAAGAATATCTCAAACCAATTCCATCTCCTGCAAACACAATTATTCGTAAAATGTACACTGAGTGCTTCCCATGTGCCATAACTGTGCAGGGTACTGAGGGGACACAAAGTGGAGTAAGAAATCATCCTTGCCCATAAGGATTCACAGTGTTGGGGAGGGAGAGGAAGCAGGAGACAGACAAAGAAAGGGAGGGGGAGAAAAAGGAGAAGAAGAAAGAGAAGGAGGAGGAGGAGAAAAAGGGGAAGAGGAGGAGAAGGAAGCGATAGAGACACACAAAAAAAACATGGATTCCAATTATTCTTTTCTTTGCACTTTCCTGTGCTTAGAAATTTGAAATATAAAATCAAATTGACTAAAAAAAAAAATAAGACAATACAATGAAGAAAATGCTAATACAACAGAGGGATTTCCACTGTGGTTTGAGAAGAGAACAGAAGCTCTCACTGCCTGATTTTAGCTAAGAAGAAATACCACATAAGGCAAATGTAAGCCAGAATATGGAAATGGAGAAGAGTTCTCCCATAAGAGAAACTGGGAATTGAATTAAGATCAGAGTGAACAGAGGACTTGATAGAGCACCTGGGATGTACTGGGAAAATTGTGTATCTCAAAGTGCTAGAAACAAGGATGTGGGAAAAGAGGGGAGAAGAGGCCAGGACAAGCCTATGAGAACGTTTGATTTTTATGTTGAGTGTTTTCTCTTGATAATAGGAAGCCACTGATGGTTTCAAAACAGGGAGTAAAGGATTGATTATTTAATGTCTAATTTTTTATTATAAAAATCTTCATGTTACTATCCAGGGTAGTTAAAGGCAGGGATCATTCAATACATCATCACCAGTAACAGTGTACAATAGGCACTGAACAAAAACCAACCAATTAATTCTAGCATAATCTTGATAGTCAAAGATGATAAGCTACTGTTTCTGGTAAAGTTCCAATTCAGTATCATTTCTAATCTCTAAAAACAGGGAACTTTTTAAAGAATATAATAATTCTACAGTGTTCTTAATGTTGGCATAATAATAATAATAGCTAATTCCTAAGTAAGTGCTTATTATATGCCAGGCTTTATTCTAAGCACCTGCATTTAATGACTCAAGTAATATCTCATTTCAATAGTAAGGAAACTAAGGCAGAGAGATATTCACTAACACATGCAAAGTCATAAGGTCAGCAAGGAACAGAGCTAGGCTTTAATCCTTAGAAGTCTTCAAAAGCTGTGCTCTTAATCATTGCACAAGACAATATTGCCCAAGTATTCTATTTTTAACCCATATCAAAAGACACCCTACTAAAGAAATGCAAAATAAGGAGAAAAGACCACGGTGAGTAACATTTAATGGCTTGTACCTTCCCAGTCTAAAAACTTTAAAGCCATACATGATTTCAAAATTCTCAAGGTCTTCAATCACACAGGTAACTACATCATTAATAGACCTACATGATTACTTGGCAATTTTGCTCCCCCAACGTAAGACCGCTGGACATTAGCAAAAATATCTTGGGAAGAAGGAATAATCTAAAACCCACCCAGTGATTAACACATCTTCTTCTTCTCAGCCCTAGATTCTACCAACAAGGAATCTAAACAGCTTGCAAAATACCATCTATAATAGTGTGATATTACTATTGTATATAATGATAGGACATCAGATGTCAACTGCTTTGAACCTATGGGCATCTCAGCAATAAATTAATTTTCTTTTGACTTTTCTGAAAATTTGTTTTCAAGTGCAATTATTTTATTATCATTCTGCTTAGAAGAAACTATGTTAGGTGAACTAGCTGTGAGTAGGATATTCAATGGATGTCTTTTTAGAATACTGTCACAGAGTATAAAACTATGTAATTACCCATGTTTCCTGAATACGCACACTTAATTAATTTATAACATTTTCAACAAAACATATATGACATAATGCATGGACCATATCTTATGACATTTGTAAACAATGGTCATGTAAGCAGATCTTCTACTCTCAGCCAAAAGAAATTGTTCCTTCTTATTATTAGATATTAGTGCTTTCAAATAAAGCAGCACTAATGTCTCCACATGGGAAGAGAAAATATTTACCTTGAGCATGAATAGTATCATGGCCCATACAAAACATTAAATAAACTTTATTATAGTATAGTATATATAAAGATATTCTAAAGAGCTACTAAGCCATATTTTGAATTAAATTAACCTTTTTTGAGATAATTGTTGGTTCATTTGCAATCCACAAATAACGCAAGGAGATTCCATGTACCCTTTACTCAGTTTTGCCAGTCGTAATCTTGCTAAATGAGAGCACAATATCACTCTCAGGATACTGGCATTGAAACAGTCAGGATACAGAACATTTCCATCACCATAAAGATGCCTTATGCTACTCTTTTATAGCCATTCCCAATTCCCTCTGGGCTCCATCACTTCTTTAACTCCTAGCAACCACTACTCTGATCTCTATTTTTATCAGTCTTGTCCTTTCAAGAATGCTTTATAAATGGAACGATATAGTGTATAACCTTTGGGATTAACTCTTGTCACTCACTATAATTCTCTGGAGATTCATTTAAGTTGTTGAGATTCATTGACACTTCCCTCCTCTTTAAATTCTGCCCCCCTTCACAGGGTCTTTCACAGAGGAGAAGTTGTTTTGCTTGAGTAGAACAGTTATTGTCTTAAAGTATCTTGTTTTGTGAAGCTTACCCCTTTCTTGGACCTTTGCCTAAAGACAGCAAACTTCTGCTGGAGCTTTTTACGTTTGTGATTGTTGGTGTTTTGAGGTTTCTGGCTTCTTCAGCTCCAAGTCTGGGACATATAAGGCAAAAGTAAACCCCGGGAACTCACCACCATGTCATTTCTTGGGTCTCAAAGTCATTACCCATTTTGCCTTCCTGTCTCTACCTTTCAAAATCTTTTTAGCTTTGTTTTATATATAATGTCCAATTTATATATAATTTTATATATATATATATATATATATATATATATATATATATATATAATGTCTACCTTTGAGAATCTTTTTAGGTTTGTTTTATATATAACGTCCAGTGTTTTCATTTGTACTCAGTGAAAAGAATCAAGAAAAGAATATTTATTCTATCTTTCTGGAAGCAGAAGCCCCCAAAACTACTTTTAATATATAAACCTACTTATAAACTATGCAGTGGTATTTTAAAATACGAGTATAAAAGCCATAATGTTGCATCTTTTTTTTTTAATAAGCAATCTCTGTGTTTATTTGCAAGTATGGGGATTATTAGGAGAAAAGGAAATAATCTTACACTCTCATGTGTGTATACAGAATGCAGATTTCATATCTATGTCTGTTTAATGTCAAATGATGCCTAATGCATATACCCAGAATTTTAAACACCTGGGAATAAAGTACACTGAACACTTATTTTTTAAAGTTGCATGCAATTTACAGCCGTCATTCCCCTTCTACAATTATTCAGGTACTTATTTTATTCTTTTATCAAATATTTGAACAGAAACTTTTCCCCAGACATTTTCATATGTTCTTGTAACTAAAGACTCAATCCCTCCAGTCAAGTTTAGGAGATATGGGTTAATAAATAATTTTAATGCAAAATGGCTCATTCAAAAGTAAAAGGATACACAGTAAGCTACAAGACTAATGTGAAGGAGGCAGGGAATATCTTTTCTTTTTGTTTTGCTTCAGTGAATACCTTTTCTAGGGTGAGTTAAAGATGGCTTCAAGGAGGAAGTGACATCTGAAGTGAGATTTAAAGAATGAACGGAATTTCTGTAGATGCAGAAAGAAAAGTATTCCGGGCAAAGAAAAGCAAGTACAAAATCTTACAAACACAAGAGCCTAGAGTGCCCTACCCTTTGGAAAGCAACACTCTTCTGGGGTTGAAAAATGCTGGAGAGTTGGGAGAAAAAAAAAAATTGGCAAGAGAGTGTGGGCTATGAGCAACATGGAATGTATTAATTGGAGGATTTTAATCAGGGCAGGATTAGATGGGTGCGCCTGAATAGCAGAAACCTGACATTATTCTTTAGATCCTCTCCACACCTCCCCACGGAAATTTCTGAATTCATGTATTATTGACATTTTAGATGCAATAATCATTTCTCGTGAGGACTGTCCTGTGCATTGGAAGATATTTAGCAGCATCCTCAGCCCCTAACCACTAGTGGCTAACAGCATTCCACACATGAAGATGATTTGTCCTTCAATACTGCCAAATGTCTCCTGGGGAACAAAATCACCCTGGTTCGAGAACAAGTGATGTCACCTTAAAGTTCCAGCACTGAGTTTCACACATAGTCAGTGGTCAATGAAAGATATTTATACCAGTGGTTACACTTGCATTTAAAAAAAATGAGAAAGGAAGAAGCATTAGGATAAACTGGAGAAGAACTCTTGTCATTATACAGGTGAAAAACTTTATTCTAAGCTAAAAAATTACAGTAAGGAAAATATTAAAAAGTGATTCAGAATGTAAAATCAATAGTCTTTGGTAACTAAATAGATGAATAGCTCTGCTACTGGTAAGTGGCTTTCTTCTTTCCTTATCAAAAGTGTCATGATCTGTAGCTGAGTACTTAGAGCTAAGCTCATTCAGCATGGTTTGAGGAGTAAAATTCAAATTATTTCAATTTTCTCTTAATTGATGAATATATTAACATCCATTAAATTGATTTGGTGGGCACCTTCATAATATACGGGGCCTGAGCTTTTAGACACTTTTTGCTTTTTAAATCCACCACAGATTTCTTATTTAAGTAGAGCACTTTGCCAATAAGAGGCATTCAATATGCACATTATAAATGACTGAATGACTGAAGGAGTATGGAGATGAATCAATCATTCTAAAAATATGATCAACCATTTCAAACTGGCATTCTTAAATGGGTTTTCCATTTATGGCTGGGCAAACACACACTGTTCCCTGTGTAACACAGAATGCATTTATTATACGGCTGGCAATGATTAGGGCAGTTCTCTGTATAGCCACGAAAGAAAGACATTCTCTGAAAGACGCTAATGTCACAAAACCTAAGCCTGTGATTTTGGCATTATTAGCACCACTCTGCCTGCTTAAGCTAATTGACAAATTTTCCAGTCACAGGTAATGACTGGTTAAGCTACCAAATACAGGTTCTACTACCATCACAGTTATATTTAATCACATTAGATAGCGTTATGAAATGGAAAGAGTTGAGTTAAATAAGCTAAGATAGAAATAATTTATACTTAGGCCTTAGCAAACTTACTTATCTTTATTTTAGGCAAGATCATCATTATGCCCTGGAACTAACAAGGACAAGATCACTGCTCCCTCACATTACTGTTTATTCTCTCTTCTGGGGTTGACTAAGGAATACTAGAACAGAAAGTCAACACCACTACTGCTATTTTCCTTCTGGATTACTTTTGGAGGAAAAAATAAAATCAGCCAGACTATTAGAGAACTCTATATTCAGCAACTTTGAGGTCTTCAAAGAAGGGTACTATCTTTATGTAACACATAATATTTTTTCTTTAGGGAAGTGTTTGAGTTTGAGTGTTTTTTTAGTTCTCCATTTTCCTAAATTAAAAACAATTAAGTATATGTGGAAAAAATCTTGAATCAACTCTACTTATAATCAACAAAACAGTCTATATATCAAATGGCGTTTATAGCATGAGGAGAATATTAGCTGTACAATATTCTAATGAGGTGTTTTTTTTTTTTTGAGAGAGAGAGGGTTCAATGAGCAAGAGATAGAGAAAGAAGGAGAGAGAGAGAATCCCATGAGAGGCATAGAAAAAGAGGAAGGAGAGGGAAAGAGAGGAAGAAAGAGAGAGAGAGAGAGAGAGAGAGAGAGAGAGAGAGAGAGAGAGAGAAGGAGAGAGAGGGAGACAAGTGGAGTTCACCCAAAGCGGGGCTTGAGCTTACCCAACGCAAGACTCAAATTCACGAACTGTGAGATCATGACCTGAGCCAAAGTCAAATCCTAAACTAATGGAGGCACCCAAGTACCCTCTAATGAGGTTTTAAGTGTCAGTAGATCAGAAATTTTGAATGATACTGGATTCAAAATAAAGAAATAAAGATAAAACTGAGAAAATTAAACATACCTTGTAGTTGCCAGGCAATAATATTTTCAAGGCTGAGTAATGCATTAATCCTGTATAGGAATATGCAGACTTTAAGTTTCCATAGTCTTATAAGCCAAATTTTGATATTTTTGGCTTAGAACAATGGAGCAACCCCCCATTCCTTAAAAATTTTCCACCTCCTCTTTAATATCCACACAGAGCAGTGACTGATATTTTGGGTAATTTATTTGTATTTCATCTTGATATTTATAAAGAATGAAGCCACTCCAAAGGATTTATGACTGCATGCAGTGCATATGAAAATTTAAAAGTACAGTTATATTAACTCACTAAATATCTCCCATAATTAGAAATCAATAACCTAAAATACAATGTATTTTTCATGTTCTAGATTATCAATGGTGTGGGAATGGAGGCCCTAGAATTAAAAGCTCTCTATACCTTTTTATCAAATAACACACAGATGTACATTACTCCATCCACAAATATACTAACATCATGGTCATTCCGACATCTGCAAATAACCAAAGCTATATCTGTGGATAGAAAATCAACTTCTCATTGTAGCTCCCAATGACTATGGCCGCACAGAGAATCCTGGTATAACATTCTTTCATAGCCACAAACTGCATTTTGCTTTAAAGTATTGAGAACTCTAAAAACCAATATAATTATAAATCTGTTGATGAATAGGTGATGAGAGGAATGATTCAATTATCAAAAAGACATAATGAAATAAGAACTCTCATACTGTGGCCAAATCTGTTACTGTCCAGCAAGAGAAATATCTACAAAAATCCTATTTTTAAAATATTTTTATTGAAACATAATTGACATACATTGTATTAGCTTCAGGTGTCCCACATAATGACTCGACATTTGTATACACAGTGAAATGATCACCACAGTAAGTCTATTTACTATATGTCACTATACAAAACTACAAAACTTTTTTTCTTGTGATGGGAACTTTTAAAATTTATTTCCTTAGCAACTTTCATATTTGTAATACAATGTTATTGAGTATAGTCACCATACTGTACATTACAACCCTATATAATGATGATCACTAATTATCAGGGAAATGCAAATCAAAATCACAATAAGATACTATCTCATATCTATTAGGATGGTTATTATAACAAAGAAAATATGACAAAAGCTGGCAGATTTGCAGAGAAAAGAAAACACTTGTGCACGGTTGGTAGAAATGTAAACTGATACGGTCATTAAGGAAAACCGTATGGAAGTTTCTCAAAAAGTTAAAAATAAAACTACCATATAACCTAGCAATTCCACTACAGGGTATTTATTGGGGAAGAAAAATGCTAATTTGGAAAGACATCTGCACCCCCATGTTCACTGCATTATTATTTACAATAACCAAAACATGGAAACAACTTAAGTGTCCACAAATGGATGAATGGATAAAGAAGATGTGGTACAAACATATACAATGGAATATTACTCAGCCATAAAAAGGAATGAAATACTGACGTTTGTGACAACATGGATGGACCTTGAGTGTATTATGCTAAGTGAAATAAATACCATATGATTTCACTTATATGTGGAATCTAAAAAACAAAACAAATGAACAAACAAAACAAAATACAACTCATAGATACAAAGGGGAGGGAAGTGCAGGGTGGGCAAAATGGGTGATAGAGATCAAGAGGTATAGGTTCCAATTACAAACTAAGTAAATCATGAGGATGTGATACACAGCAAGGTGACTACCGTAAATAATACTGTATTGCAAATTTAAGAGCTACTAAGAAAATAATACCTAACATGTTTGAATGACATAGCACTCCATGTATTTTTTAAAAGATTTTATGCTTTTTTAAGTAATCTCAACACGCAGTGTGTGGCTCAAACTTACCACCCAAAGACCAAGAGTCTCATGCTCCACTGACTAAACCAGCAAGGCTCCCTGAACTGAATTCATTTTTAAAACAACAAAGGAAGGTGCAACCGTTTTGAAGGCAGAACTATTATAAATAATTGCACAGTGCAGGCATCCTTAAAGTAAGGACAGATTAGTGTAAGTCAGACGGTGAGAAGCATAGGTGTAATAGTAGCATCATTCCAGTCACTGAGCTACTGGCAGACTCAAAACAACTTGCAGTTTTGATCTCCCCAGTTACACTCCTAGACCTTTCAATGTCATGTATTTGGGAAAAAATCAAATAAATAAACACACACACACACACACACACACACACACACACACCCCTGAATACCTGAATTAAGAAGTTTATCAAAACTTGAGATGAAAAAATGTTTTAGTTCTAATGAAAATTCTACTTTGTGTCAATTGATTTTTGTTTTTAGTATTATGATTATTGAAATGAGTATCAATTACAGTTACATGTGCTCAAAAAGCTAATAACTACATAGAAAAGACACAGGTTGAGAGACTAATTCTTTTATTGAGACAAATAAATTCTTTAATCAAAAATTAAGGATGCACACAAAATATTGAAAAAAATAGCAATGTACCCCTTTTTAAATTTAATTTTGACATACATTTTCAGTTTCCTTTTCAATGGCTGTTTATTTCTTTAGAATCTTACTTGTGTTTTGGTCTTTCTAGGAGTTTTAGCATTTGTCTTCTCTTTTTGTCCTGCTTCTTATGTGAACTTGTATTTCCCTAGTGGATTGATGTCTAGCATGAATGTGCATTTATTTTAAAGGAATTAATTTATTTCAGTTGACATAAATAAAAATAAAAGATAAGTCTGTAATTCTGAGATTAAATAAGCAAGCGAACAAAAAACGCCCTTAACATCTGATGCTTGATATTTACTCCTTAATCAAATTCCTGCCTTACTAATAAAATTTCTTATAAAAGGATCAATTACCATTTGATTTAAAGTTGAATGTGAAATAAACTAAAGATAAAAAAAACTAGAGGGCTAATTCATTTGAGGGCCACAGACTTCCAGATTTCTAGCCTTTCCTCTTCAAGTTTCCTATGTTCCCACAATTCAGGCTTTCTACTTAAGACGTTTCCAGGGGCCCTACAAAAGTTCATTCTTGGCTTCGTCTCTGCACTTGTGCTGAATGTCAAGGTTTGAGGTTTGTTTGAATTCCTGCTCTGTGGATATCTGCTGGACTTTCTAGCAGGTGTGAAGACCCCACGGCTCCTTCTGTTGCATCTCATTTCCACTTATTAAATACTTTATCTTGGAGGATGAAGCAAAAGTGACTTTCATGTTTCCTGGCAGTCTCTTGCTTCAAAGGACTTAATAGTGATTTGTTTATTTCAGAGGAAATGGAGACCAGTCAGTGATGACAGATTTATTAGTTAAGTGGACATCACACACACAAAAACCTTTTCTTACAATTCAGGATTCCTTCTAACCACACTCTAAATGTTCAAGACAATGTCATGTATTTGCCAAATCAAACCCATGTGATTCAATATAGTCAAATTTGTGAATTGATATGACCTCCTCCTTCACATACACTTCCATGATAACTCAGAGAAGAGAAAATGAGCAAAGAAAACAAATATTATCCTAAATTAAAAGAAAAAAAAAGACATCCTGATGAATTGGTGACACTGAATATGTTTTGTGAAATCACTGAAGGAATACTGAAACAAAAACTCATGAATTGTAAGGATTCAAGTAAGATGCTTGGGATTCAGAAAGAGCACTTACAACAAAGCAAAACCCTCAAACTCTTATCATGAAGTAATTTCAAGTATAACAACATTGCAGATTTGTTATATTAATCACTGATAAAATATTTCTTAATGTTTAAATTTTCAGAGTAAATTTAAAGAACAGACACCAACTCCAGAATGGCCCAAATTATTGCTGCTTAATGAATGACCACTTTCACCAGGAAATAAATGTCATGCAAGGAATACACAGGGATATCACCAATGGAAATTTGATCCCTTCCAGATTCATTTTTTAAAAATAAGCTAAGTATGGGGCACCTGGGTTGCTCAACTGATTAATCGTCCAACTTTGGCTCAGGTCATGATTTTGTGGTCCGTGAGTTCGAGCCCCGCGTCGGGCTCTGTGCTGACAGCTCAGAGCCTGAAGCCTGCTTCGGATTCTGTGTCTCCCTCTCTCTCTGCATCTCCCCTGCTCATGCACTGACTCTCTGTCTCTCAAAAATAAATAAACATTAATAAATAACTAAATAAAAATCAGTGAGCTAATGTTCACTATTCATTAAAATTAAATGGACAATGGTAATTCAATGATAATATTGGTAGTCTAAAAAAAAGTAGATTTTCATGCTATCATTACTCCTATTGTAGAAAGTAACCAGTTGAGCAATCTTCAAAAGGAAACTTTCAGCTATTTGACATCTTAATAAATAAATGGGATGAAATTTTCAGATTTTAGAACTAAGAGAAAGATACCAAATTGGAAGTTATCAGTCCCAGCACTGCATACATTATTTTAGGGATGCCACTCTCTAAGCCTCAATTTTCTCATCTTCAAGATTAAAGGGATCGTTTTGATGAATTCTGGAACCCCTTCCAGTCCTAACACGGCCTGTGGGAAAGTCCTAACAACTCTCAAGATAAAGATGGAGAGAAATACCAACAAGACTGAAGAAAGGAAAGCTAGGAAGGATTAAAAGTCATTTCACTTATTTCATGATATTCATCTCTACTCAGCCCTTGAAATATGGGAGAGCTAATGACATCACAGTCACATCAGTAAATTGACTCCACACTGTCTTCTGTGGGCCTAATTCTCCTTTGCCTTATAAAGGGAGGATTTCATGCCAAAAATAATGCAACCTATATATTTAATCACCTAGCAAGATCTCTTACCTTTCACTCTGATTTTATCAAATGACATCCTGGAAATAATAGTTTTGAACTGAAAAGTTTAGCTACCTATGATCAATTACTATCCCACAAAACTTGGTGCTTAAGACAATGGAAAGCTTAAATCTTAACACTGAGGATATGAATGAGAATGCCCTAGAAATGCATTTATGCCTGAGTCCAAGAACCCAAAAACCTACTCACCATTTCATATCTTCTTTATCTTTTTCTACTTCAAAAGTAGAAAGTATGGAGTGAGAGGAACTGAGGCATTTTCTAAAACCTTCCTGGACTTCTCTGGGTATTTTCATCACCTTTGCTACATTATTATATGTTCTATCATTGTATTACGTTCAGTCATTTCCATCTTTGTCTTCACTACTATTCTCTGGACCCTTCCAGAAACCTCAAGGTGTTCTATTCATCTTAGTGTACCCACCACACAGAATCAAGACCCTGGCACATAGCAGGCCATACTCGAATGTACACTCTCCACTCATAAAATTCTAACATGAATGTATCCAGTGATATCTTTGCTTCACATGTAGTGCTAGTATTGTCTTTTCTCCCACAAATTGCTAGCACTTCAACCACTTAATTATCAATTAATCTTTATTAACAATGAGTCCACTGATGAACAGTCTTCCTGCTTCCCACATATTCAAAACCCTCAGTTGTGGCAACCTAATTGTGTAATGTATGGCCCCAGCCAAACATGCACAGATGTTTCACAGTACAGATGTGATACTCCCTATACTCCACTCTTCATTGCATTCGCTCTTTTC
The DNA here is from genome assembly GCF_007474595.2 of Lynx canadensis. Lineage (NCBI taxonomy): Eukaryota > Metazoa > Chordata > Mammalia > Carnivora > Felidae > Lynx > Lynx canadensis. The sequence continues at coordinate 108,060,057 of NC_044304.2, forward strand.
TCATGCCAAAGTGAATGCTTTATCCTCATTTTTCCCCCTAACGTTAAAAATCTCCTTTAATAGTCCTCTCTGTCAGCTACCTGACTTGCAATTCTGGAAATCACACCAGGGACTGTGAAAGACCAAATCTTTTGAGAGGCTGTAAAAGTTAATAATTCTTTGTCATTAATTGCCACTGTCTGATTCTATTAAGTTTTCATACTTTCCCCCTGGAAAATCTAGTCTAATTCCTGGCATGTTCCCCACCCTTTCCCAGAAAAATGTTCTCCTCCCTATTCCTCAAGAGGCCTGGAAGAATCTCCCTAGTTGACCTTACATTTTTAAATATGCTTTGTTTGCCCTCTCTACTTCCAATATTCTGGGTTTTTTGTTTTTTTGTTTTTTTACATTTACACCCATTATTATGTTGTGTTTTACTTTATTTTAATTCTGTATTTATAATTCAACCATTTAATACCTCTGACTTTGCTTTTATGTTGCTAACTGTCCCAATCCCAGGATTATATATTATATTTAATTAATAATCATTTAGGATACATTTTGGCTTCTTTAAAATGAAGAATGTATTTTATTTTAGTGAACATTTGGTTGACCAAGCAAGCAAGCATTTATCCAAAAAGTCTTATTTATCCAAATAATGCTCTTTACATTTCACTTTTCAGATAAGCTTCAACTTTTACAGTTAAACATTTAACTGTATTTAGCTTAGTGTGGTATTTAAACTTGCATAATCTCTTTCTCCACTTGAGGAGATTCCCATCTTTGGGGATTCTTTCAGTAGCTGAAAAGTAAGGAAGTTTGTCTTTGTCTAGAGGCACTGTTCAGTGGTACTTTCTGACAAATGGAAATGTTGTGTATTTTACTGGTTAATACATTAGCCAGCAGGCACATATGGCTGGTAAGTATGTGGAATGTGGTTAATGATGTTGAGAACTGATTTTTAAATTTTATTTAATTTTAATTAATTAAAATTTAAATAGCATATGTGGCTAGTGATTACCATACTACAGCATAGAAGAGTATTATGATTATTGGTGATACACACAGTTACAGTTACACAAACGGCCATTTTTAGGAAATGAGCAACCAACCAGGTCTGACATTGCCCTCCGCGTGCAGAAAAGGATAAAATTCAGAATATAAAGTCCCTGCTTCTCAGAACTTTTCAACCTAGAAACAATATTCTAAACCAGTAATTCTCAATCTCGATCTAGAATCACTTGAGAGTTTTGAAAAATACCAATGTCCAGATGAAATTAGATATCTGAGATTTGTTTCAAAATAATTAAGACAAGGTGAAGGAGGAGTAGGATGGTATAAATAACATATGCCATGTGTTGATAAATATTGAACACAATGGGCACATGAGTGTTATATGATGTTCTCTATTCTTTAAATGCTATAATTTCATATTATAAAATTCAAAACAATTCCAGATTAACTTAATCATAATCTGAAGCATCAGTATTTTTTAAGAGTGCCCTACTCACTCCAGTGTAACGTCAGTGTTGAATTACTGGTCTGAATAATGTAATCTTATGATACCATGTTAACAAAAAAGGCCAGAAGTATGAAGAATCTGCAAGTTATTTTTCTTTATGAAATGAAGGAATTGTTGAAGTAGAATCAGTATCAGTCATGGATAACATAACTTCTGAAACTTGTCAAAATGTATTGCAATACAGATAAATTTTAACTCTTACAGAAATAATAACCCAACCAACTCACATGCACAGGTAGGCTTACTGCAAACTTTCCTTTCATTAGTTTCTATGATTTGTGACTAACCTCAGACCCACAAGTGAGACGATTTCTTTAGCTTGCTCAACCCTTACTATCAGTGCTCTTTCCTTACAGGCCAGGCTCCCTCACATGTGGCCACTTGTCAGTGTCTTAGATCCACATTTTCTCATCATGTAGCATTCTTTAAATATGGTTAACCAGTCATACTCAAAGCAGAACCCAAGGCATTGTGGATTGAACTAGCATCATTGAATTACTTTTCTCATAAAAGGGATTTTTCCTTTCTTTTTAATAATTCAACCTATTTGAAAATAACCCTTTTTTTCTTTTCCACATCACCAAATATTTGTGCCACTATCCAACACAACACTGCAGATCAATTAATATTCTATATTTTCCCCAATTGCCCCATGACTTCTAGTTTAATTTACTTTTTTGGCTTTGTTGGACAGACATTTTAAATACTATAATTACTTGGCTGTATGCAATGTGCTCAACAATGCATGGCATAACTTCACAGAATATTTATAGAATCTCATGTTTCACCCAAAAATAATGGAATGAGGCATTCCTATACATTAATTAACAGGAAGTTAGGCTTAACAATCACTGAACTGTTGAAAATATAGACACTTTAACTTCTAAAATGTAGGATTTTTTTTTTGCTGACTTATGGTAGTTTTTAATAAATGCATATTTACTTTTGTCCTGATTTACTCATAAGTGGTAACTATAAACCACATAATCACAGGTATGTGACCTTAGAAAGCATCCATAAAAATCAATCAGAAACAAACACAGATCATTATTTAGGGTGGATATTCATTAAACTCTCCTGAGAAGTGTCATAAACAAGCTTTTAATGACAATAATGAATATATATTAAATAAAGGTATTATAGGCTATGGGATCAAAATAAAAGATAAATCTGGCAGGCAGCATAGAGATAAATACACACACACACACACATAAGTACATGTAAAACTAGTGAAATGTGAATAAAATTAATGGATGTATCAATATCAGTTTTCTGGTTATGCTATTGTATTATAATTATGCAAAATATTACCCCTGGGGGAAACCAGGTAAAGGGCATACAGGATCTCTGTACTATTTCTTACAACTGCATGTTAATTTATAGTTTTCTCAAAACAAAACAAAACAAAATTAAAGGGGTAGGCATAAAGAAGTTTATTGAAGAAATATTGGTTAAAATAAAAGAAAACCCACTGTCAGCAAAACTGACCAAGCTGATCAATAAAGCCTTTAATGATTGAGTTGGGGGACTTTAGCTGGAAGCCCATTAATATACAGTCCTAAATTCCCACCAAAGGAAGCTAAATAGTAAGTAAGTAATATCACAAGTTCTTGACTAAACGGGAGATGCAAAAAATCTTGCAGAAAACTTCTTGACTGCAGCTATGACAACCTGTATTTAGGTACCCACATAAGAAATATTAGAACACTGTTTTAAAGTAACACAAATGCTAAACATTGTGTTCCGAAGACTACATGAAAAGATCACTTTTGGAGTGCCTGGGTGGCTCAGTGAGTTAAGTGTCAGATTCTTAGTTTCCACTCAGATCATGATCTCATGGTTCCTACATCAGGCTCTGTGCTGACAGCACAGAGATTCTCTCTTCCTCTCTCACTGCTCCTCCCCCACTCTTATTCCCTTTGTCTCAAAAATAAAATAAACATTAAATAAATAAATAAATAAATAAAATGCTTATTTAAAAAAGAAAAGAAAAGATCACTTTGCTAGGAAAACACTTCTTTAAATTTCTATCAGTTATATAAATATGAGATTATAAGACACATTATTATATGTTACATTATATCTAATTACATGTTGTGTACATATGATAGTACAGAAACAAAACCTGGTTGCACATAAGTAGAAAATCTAGTAGTAAATCATTGATGGGCATTAGCCACTCCAAGTAGCATTTGCATCAAAGCCCATAATTAAACATTCATACTGTGTGAAATAATTTCAATTTAATGTAGAATTCCAACAAGAGGAATGAGAGTCAAAATATTACGATATATTGAATATAGGATTCCATTAGGGAAGAATGAAAAGAGATAAAGATACTAAGAAGATAAATACATCAGAAATCCTGGAGAGAAAACTAAATTAAGTGTAAGAGACATCAAAGTACAAATAAGAAAAAAAATAAAGGAGAATGTGGAATAGAATGGATTTGGGCCAAGCTGTGTAGGAAGAGGCTACATGGCTGAATCCTAAATATAAGTCTAGCAGAAAAGGAGAAATTATCATTTGAGACCATTAATGTGAAAGCAGTCTGAATGTAAATTAAAATTAACTACACGAAAGAGGAATTATGTTTTATTATTTTGGAAATGGTGTTGCGTTTAGAGAAAAAAAGGAAAAGAAAATTTCTTGAATGAACCAACTGCAGTTTTTTTTTTTTTTTTTATGTTTTATTTTTGAGAGAGAGCACCAGCATGTTCCTGGGGGGTGGGGGGGGGCGGGAAGGGGCAGAGAGAGAAGGAGACTTAGGTCCAAGAGTGGACCTAAGAGTGGCTCAGGAACCAGGAGATCATGCCCTGAGCCTAAGTAGGATGCTTAAGTACTGAGCCACCCAGGCACCCCCAACTGTATTTTTGATATTTACTTTTGTGTTTTGAGGTTCTAGTAAAAACCAAGGATCTGGAAATCATTATGAAAGGTCATTGTTACAGTGTTTCAGAAGTTGTATGGTTCAATGTATTGGAGAGGAGCAGACGGGTTTGGTGTTTACAGATTGTGAAGAAGATGGGTGTGGGCAGGAAAGGAGGAGAAATAAGGAAGGTAGGGCTGGCTAGCAAAGGCAAAATGGCCAACCACTAATATTTCTGAGTATTTTCTATGCAAGAAGACTGCATTCAAATAAAAACTAAGATCAATACTTATCCAAGAACAGAGATAAAGTTGATGACTTGTGACAAGGGAGAGTTTCTAAGTGTCTACTTAGAGCTATTCATTATTTTGAACACAAAAAAACTAGTAATACTTTATAGGTAAAGCCCAACTTAGCAAAATTCACTTGAGTTAAAAATTTTAAAACAGAAAACAGATTCTTCAATTCACAAATGGTTACCCAAAATACTATTCTGTTTACATAAATATCTATTATAGATATAATACAACAAAGTCCAGCTGCACATTACCAGATATTCAACTTTAAAAATGCTATGATTTATTGTATGAGGTGTTAAAAATATACAGGTCGGGGCGCCTGGGTGGCTCAGTCGGTTAAGCGTCCGACTTTGGCTCAGGTCATAATGTCACGGTTTGTGAGTTCGAGCCCCACGTCAGGCTTGTGCTGACAGTTCAGAGCCTGGAGCCTGCTTTGGATTCTGTGTCTCCTTCTCTCTCTGCCCCTCCCCAACTTGTGCTCTGTCTCTCTATGTCTCTCAAAAAATAAATAAAAGTAAAAAAAAAAAAATTTTTTAATATACAGGCTAATTGGTAATTGATAACAAGAAGTATGTCATTACAAAACTGAAGCTCAGAAAGTATAACAGTGTTTATATTCATAAAAACAGAATGAAAACTGACTGAGGTAACCATAAAATCAGATTTAGAGAGAGGTAGTTTACACCCAAGTAAAGCACTTTGTCAAATTCCATTTTATTCACTCAAAAGCAGTAGCCAACATTTTAAATGATGCTGAAATTTATTTTTATTGGGAAGACTAAAAACTTCAGGTTTCACAATATTTTATGAGATTTTCCTTTTAAGGGAACTAGGCTGAAGTCAGGATATGGAAGTTCAGCTTCCACTACTTGGCTGAGTGGACAGACATTACTTAATTTCTCTGGGCACATTCTCTCATCTAGGAAATACATTCATTGAAGTGGGTGATGCCTTGGGAGTCTTCTGGTATCTTGATAATTCAGATTTTAATAACCTATTTAAACATTAAAGATTGCAACTCATTAAGAGAACGGACCAACCAAGCCTACCTTGAAATCTAAGAATAATGAACTAGATAATGTCATCGGCCCTTTCTTATCACTGCTGTGTATTATGGAACATTTAATGTTCTGTTTGTCTTCCTGGACCCCTCTCCCTACATCCTCTCAGCCCCTCCATTATCCAACAGAGAAGCAATCACTAGTCATTTGAATTCTCTAACTTTAACGATTATATTGCTATGAATCCAGAAACTTTGAAGTGTTAACTCTGGCATTCAGAATTTTAGTACAGTATTTGATTTTTACTTATTTGAAAGCAACTGCCTCAGACCATCAGATATAATAAAATTTCCCTAAAGTACTTTTCTGAATTCCTCACATTGAACTGTGGGTGTAGGAGAGGTGACTAAGCTTACCAGAGTGAAATCAGCCAATCACCTAGGACTTGCAACTCAGGTGAGTAATATAAACAAAATCTCAAAAATTTATTAAATATAAGTAAACACACAAATGAGTAAAATATTGTTGCTTTTTTTCCAAGAAAAACAAAATTATCAAATAAAACTGCTTCTATTCATTTTATGAGGGATATATTTTTAGCTTGTCGTGCTATCTGCATATTTACCTTTCATGAGGGTCTCCAAATGAGACCACCAAAATTAAAAGGAACTACAATATGTAAATTATCTCTGCAGGAAACTTTATAATATGGCAGAAAGAATGTCATGCCTATCCTCCTAGTTACTGAAAACAGAGACCTGAAATTTCATTGTCATATTCAAATCCCTTTGATTTAAGTTCTGCTCCCTTTTGACTAAATAAATATCCCTCTGTAATGTTCCTCTTGAAAACAAGTGTTTGATGGAAAAGTGGCAGGAGACACCGGAGAAAGAAGGTTAGGCGATGCCCAAGCAAAAAAGGCTGTGGAATGGGAATCTTAAGGGTGATTAAGTGAAGGAAGGTTGCATCTCTTACACAACTTGGTCTACAACTTACTCTCCATTTCCGGAAAATGGCATGGGACTTACAGTTCTAGAGACAGTGGCAGATTATTTTAAATCTGTAGCTATCTTTTAGGCAAGCAACATTCCCTATAGCAATAGTAGTAGTAAAATACAAATAAACAGGCAACATAAGATAGAGCTTGTTTTCAGGTGGGGCACACCCATGACATAACTGCATCTACCCTGATATAAAAATAACAACACTTACTGACCCAGACCTTGTTCTAAGTGCTTTATATTGATTAACTCACTTTAATTTTTAGGAAACTACAGAACAGAGAAGTTAAATCACAGCTAACAAGAGAATTAGCAAGACATTGGGGTTCTCCCAGATTTACACTGACCTTTCTCCTCGGCAGCCTGCATTCCTCTATTACTCCTATGGATTTCATTACCAAGACTAGTGTGGTCTGCTTCATTGTCTTCTGATTATATTTGGCCAATGGAAGACAACAAAAGGAGATTGGAAGGCATAAAGATCGTTTACTGGATGATATTTGATACTGGCTGCAATCTTCCACCTGAGGTCCCCACTTTGCCAGAAGCCTTCTGTCCTGCTGCTCTCCCCAGATTCTGGATTCTTTCAATAGCTCCTCTATTTGCCACCTCAGGTTTAGAGAAGCTAATGGTTTCCAAATGTGGTCAGACCCTGGATGATTGACCATTTCCTGTTGCTTTCCAACATACTGCTCACCATCAAAGAGTCATCATCAAACTCTCTTCATCTTCAGTTATCCCTTTGAGTGTACCATCTATTTTCTTGTCTGACAGGATAACTAAGAAATAAGATAAATCCTTCAAGATTTATCAACTATTGGCTAATTAAGCAAAAACAATCACACACACACACACACACACACACACACACACACACACACACAATGTCTCTGCTACTTTTTATTCTCCCAAACATCTGAGAATGCAAGAATAAGTTTGGTAACGGTCATCTTCCAAGAACAAAGAATAGTTTAAAAGAAAAGATATCTGTAATTCCCTGAATTTTGAAAGCGGACGTCCAAAAGGTGATAATCCTGGAAATGTGCACAGCAGCAGGACCCCACATTTGGATGCCTAACCTCTGGCTTTCCTGTCATTTCAATCTATCGCAACGACTTACATCTAGATGCTGTCTAGTTTAATGCATCCAGACCCATTTGTATTTCATATTAAAAAATTCCCAAAGTAAACATACCCTGTAGTTGGAGAGAGATTAATTGCTGAAGACAGTAAACATACTGAGAACTCATTTTACTTTTGAAAAATATTAAATAAAGAGAGACATCACTTAATTTTAATCTATCCAGTTACTAGTAAAGCTCTCTTTACATGGTTCTTAAAATGTGGAAGCCATTTGCTAAATTATCGGTGTCCTAAAAAATCAAGGCTACATTTTATCTACTTAGTTCCGACTAAGTTTCTGATCACACAATTCTATTTTCCTAAACTTCACATTTTAGCTATCAAAATAAAATCAGTCATTTCTGAAATTTACTTGGTATTCACTGTTCATTTGGTAAGAGTCACTACCCATTGTACTTTTTCTTTTAACTAATAAGAATATACATCAGTTTAATTTGATAGTTTTTCAGGAGGCTAAGAATGATAATCTAAAAGTTTACTGAACAGTCCAGACAATAGAAGAAGCCGCCTCTATAGACATTTGACTACACTTCACCACTACGTTTGCAAATAGCTATCACTTTGCAAAAAACTAAGTTTTTATTTGGGTGTCGTTTCTGGCAAAGCTTTAAGGCTACATTTTCAAAGAGCAAAATTCCAGGTCTTTAAAATTCTACTGGCATCCACCCGCCTAAGCTGGACCCTCCTCTACGTTTCCGCAGAGCCTGAGAGAGAGATGACTTCATCTTAATCATTTTCTTGCCCACAGTCATGTAAGATAACTGAGGGGTTTTCTTTTCTTAGAGCATTATGGGATCTCTTGAAGTGTGTGGAGAATAATGAGCTAGAGGAAGAGAAAAACAAAAGAAAACAAAAACTGCAGGGGAGTTGGCAGATTTGACTTTAATGACTATCATTGATTACCAGCTTCGGCCCGTTGGACTCTCCACACAGCTGTATACGTTTCAAACCTAATATTTTACTTTCCAACTGGAACATTTAACATCATGTTGAGGTCTCTGATGTGGATGCTCCACTTCAGATGATCTCTTATCAAGAAATTAAGTTTGGAATTCTACCAATTTATTATTGTGTGTTTATACATATATATCTTCACATAAACAGATTTTTTAAAAGCGTGCTTGAAGAATAGCTGCCATGTCCTAGTTAATTTAGCACCCTCCCTGTTTTCTCTTCACCACTAACCTTTCTACTAAAACACAGTAGAAACTAATAACTATGAAAAAATAACTCCTTATATTCATAATTCCAGCCAATCTAATTCACCCAAGCTTCAAGAAACATACATAAAACATATTAGAAAGCTTATGAAAACAAAGAGGACATTTAAATACATTTGAAACATTCAAATTGAGTTGATTCTATGAAATTTTGAAGAGCAATGATTTTTTAATTTAAATCTGTAATCAAAACCCTAACGGTTTTACCACTATCACTTATTCCCTTGTAAACTTTTACAGTAAAAGTAAAATTCTAAGAATATAAGAATTAAGTCACCAAAATACACAAATAGCTTAGAATGATTAAACTTTTAGGAAATGCTAACTTTTTAAAGAAGCACAGCAATAATATCATGTAGGTTAAGATCAGATTTATTAATTTTTAGACCTAAGAGAGCTGATTATTTCTGAAAGTATTTTTCCTCTCTTTCATACAAAGTCTTCCCAAGAATGTATTCATATAATACAGATTTTACTTGATGATTCTCGTTCATATGCACACGTAAGAAATAAAAAAAAGTGTATCATAAATTATTTTCAAACCCTATGAAAACCAGTATTCTAATACACGATACCAAATTTACAGAGTAAATTTAGAAATATTATATTGCTGTGGAAAATGTAACATGATAAATGAAAGTTTTGTGAATAATCAGAAACTTTTTTTACATATTTAAAATTCTAAACAGAGAAATTAATAATTGACCCATTCGACCACATATGAATGCATACTCTTACCAAGTAACTTTCTGTTAATTTAGTAACAAATATATCAAAAGGTTTCAAATAGAAATACTTAACTCTAAATTTAAAAGCTATGTCTCAAATTTATACAGATGGATCAATAGACATATTTTTGGTTATTTTGTATCTTAAAATACTATACAACTTACCGAAAGGGAAAATAAATTCCCCACACTTTTATAACATAAGTGGAAACCATTAGAAAAAGGGGCATTAGATTTAAATTAATTCTGCTTCCACATAGGTAATGCAAATTGAAGGCTGAGACCTAAATGACCTTTACCATTGTAAGTTTTGCTCCATGAGAGCAATAAAATATTCTGCAAGGTTTTCTCCAGTTGGATTTTGAACCTCACCGATGACTAAGATTTAGGAGTAGCGCGGAATGTTGCCACTAACTTTTCTTTACGGTGTTCCTCCATCCCTGCGTGCGGGTTTTAGTTTAATATAACTATTCCAGATAGTCATAAGAGCATCATAACAAAAACAGGAAAATTGTTAGTGCTTCCTTTTCTTTACAACCTTTACAGAAAGCTTATTATTGATAACTAAGCCATACTAATGACTAAAGCACAGAATATGGAGAAATAAGTTGTGACAATAAAATGTGTTTTATTGGTTAAATACATTAAGTAGGAAATACATCATATCTACCTCAATTTCTAATTTGCGGACTTTGGTCTTGGTTAGTATTTCACCTTTTTTTTAATATTTAATTTAATTTTATTTTTATTTTAACCACTAGAATCAGTCACAAGTACCATAATGCAGGAAATATAATTTAACTGGCCACTCAAGAATTAATCCTTCTTATTTTATGATTTCAATCAAGGGGGGAAAATGCTACTCTTGATAGGCTCACTTCATGTGCTAATATATTTTCCCAGAAAATATTTTACTATTATAAAAAAACATTATGGTAAAAATATAGAAAATTTGAGAGAGATAAATCATCCACAACTATTAACTCAACAAATATTAAGAATTCCTAAATGTATTTTATTCTCTAATATTTTCCCATTCTTAGCATGCATCTTTCATAGATGTTTATAATCATTATAGCAATGCTTAGAAGAGAGACACACTCTGAAATTTTAGAAATAACTACCTAAGTGAACACAGTGTAAAAACTAAAATACATTATTCTACTATATTTAAGTTCTCATTTGAAATGAAAACCTAAAAAGTCCTCACATCTTTGTTTCTGGCTGCCATTTTTAATACAGTTAATAAAATTGCACAGCATATATATGTCTTAATATAGTAAATGAATAAAAATGGCACCATTACCAGGCCAGGTACATGTAATAGATTTATATGTGGGACTTTTTACATTATTCAGCTATTAATTCATATACAAGTTATTTCTCAAATTAAAAAAAAAAGTTAATGTTTATATTAAATATGGAATTAGTCTCTCAAATTTCCCTGGATCTAAGGGGAAAACTTTATCTGCTTTCGCGATTTCACTTTTTGTATAAAATTACTTTCTTAGAGCATTTAGAACCTATAGTAAACATTATGTTATCATAAATGCCAATGCTTTGATGAAGGGTCCATGTTTCCAAATCACACAGAGGGAAAACAGGGTAATATACTTAAAACGTTTTTTTTTTCTTTTTTCAGTTTATTAGTAGAGATCACCTTACAGGGTGCCAACTTAATGGTTTCCATTGAAATTTACTATAAGTAAATATTAAAATTTTAAATATTCAGCACTGGGTTTTTAACCCAAATGAAAGTTTTAGCAGTACCATGGCAAGTATTTAATGTTTTTCTTTTTCAAATGAACTATAAATAAAGATAGTTACAAAGATTTCAAAACCATTTCCATTTTTATTTGCATTATTCCTTCCACTCATTGCTAACTTTCAACAATAAGGCACCTTAATTCTAAAGGGAATGCTGGTCTTGACTTTTGAGTGTAATCATTTGAGACACTCATGGAGGTCAATGGTACTTAGAATTTTTTATGTCAGGTCACCATTTTAAAATGTTCACACCTAAAATTAATCTACCACTCTAAGAAAAAGACTTAAATGACATTTTTTTTATTCCATAGATTTGAGACACTTAATTTGTTCAATATTCTTCTATAATTATCAAGATCCAATAAACTTTTTTTTTAATTCTAAAACAAATGCTGAAAAGCCATAGTCCAGTAACATAGAGATAATAATATTAAAGTAATTATTCTTCCTTCCATAAAACATGATTGAATTATCTGGAAAAAAATCACAATACGGTACCAGAGTTAGAGTGGGTAAGACATTGCTCTGTATTTAAGTTCCAGCTTATTAAAGTAATACTTGCTTGTCATTCTGCATAGCCAAGCATATAGGCAGATATAATTTGATAACAAATATTTTATGATTATTGTAACTATAAATATTTCTAATTTTACAAGAATCTAATATTATTCCAAACCTTATAAAATCCACATCCCCAAACCTCCCTTCTTTTTAAATATAATTTTGATTTTTTAATAAAATATGTAGTTATTCAACTAATTTGAATAAGAAATATTTACATATTTACACTGTATATTGCCTGCATAAAAAGTAAAGTTAAATTGACTAACCTGTTTTCATTATTTTAACTAAAAGTGGACAGTTTATACCTATTACTACATTGCTTGGAGAACAATCAAATGTAATTGAAGCCAAGTAATTCACACTATTTATAGACATTTTTTCAGAATCACCTGCTTTGTATAGATTGTTTTAAGTGCAGTTGTAAAGTTTTGATTTTTAAGAGTTCTTTTGAAGACATCACAGATGTTGGCTTTGCTAATAATGCTGGAAAGCATAGGAGGTTCAAAGTTGCAAAAATGTTTAACACATATAAAAAATAACAATGTGCTTCTCCATTAAACTTGGCTATTTTCAATTGTCAATAAACTATAATGAAAGCCCAAAGTCCATAAATAGTTGTTTCTAGACACTTAAGCTTCTTGAGTTTGCATATGTGTGTGTTTGGGAGGGGGGGATGCAAGTAAATGCACACTGGAAAATGTTACATATTATAGTTTTTGCATTGTTACCATGAATAAAAATTTAGGTCATTTTTCAATATTTTATGCTGCTTAAAATTCTATTCGAATTTCACAGGGTCATGCACACATATACATACACATACAATCTGGATATTACAAGTAAGGACACAGAATTTTGGTTCTGACTTTGCCTTGGATTTGTGTACTACATTTACTTTCAATTATAAACATAGAGTAATTATAAACTTTCTAACAAAATATAAGTGGTCTCTACTATTCATGATACAATTTTAAAATTTCAAGAGTTCAGAAATTAATCTAATTTTCAAAAATATTGAAATATTAAAACTGTGCTACAAGCAATATGAGATATACATGTTAATAACATGTCAAAATTATAGTGTTTTTCTGCATTGCTTTAGTTTCCACTGGATCAGGATGCCCTTATAATACTATGATATGAAGTAACTGTAAACATTAATATGGAAGACCAACTGAAATATCACAGGAGAAAGATATCTTGAATCTAAATCTATCTAAAGATCTAACAAACATTAACACAAATAATGAAACTGCCAAATCAAATTTTATTTTTAATGAGTGTGCATATATTTAACTGAAAACCATCACCATCTTTCCTTTTAGTTAGTCAAAAAGTTCTTTCAAAATGTCCCAGCATGAATGGAAAACGCTCATCCTAACTCCCCAGTGATTCTACCCTGGGTGATGACTAACTGTATTTCCCACTCAAGATCTCATCTATTAATACTTTACGTAGCTGATGCAGATTTTTGTGCTTGTTTTTCCAGCACGCTAATTAGTTTCAACATATAAATATAAACTTAGTTTGTTATATGGTTATTTCCCACCAAAAGAGGATAGCACTATTAGTTTTCTTAAGAAACTTATCACAATAATTCAAGGGAACCTGTTCTTGAATCCCACTTTCTCTATTTCCCTCTGACCAAAATAATATGTGCCTATATGAAAATTCGGTTTACCCGAAGAAGCGTAGGTGCATTGATTCAGTTCAGGAAACATAAGGAACAGCCCATCATAGGTTTTTCACTGCATGAAGTTAAATGAACAGTAAGAGATTCTGTGAATTGCAAAAATGGACTGACTAACCTGAACTGGGATCTGCTTCCAAAAAAGTTACATTGATATCAAATGCTGAGCGTAAGACATGAACACTATTTTAAAACTGACTTAAAAAAAAATGAAGATGGAAACCTTCATGGTTAACCTCTCAACTCTGTCTTAAGAGAGTTTCACTTACAGTTAGTAAAAACCATTAGAAATGAATGATACTGCTGGTAAGTTTCTAACATACAAACTAATTTGTGATGGAGCATTAAAAGTTCACCCCTGACCTTGAAAAGTAGAAGCTGGATTTTAAGTTTGTGATAGAAGAATGTATCTCAGGCTAACGCTGAAGAACCAGTGAGAGCTCAGCTGCAAAGGCACATGAAGTATGCGCCTCAAAATGCCATTTACGTGGGATCTTACCTAAAGCGTTATAAAAAACAAAAACAAAAACAAAAACCAAACACGTTCCAATCCTTCACATTAATATCTGCAGTTACCTTCTAGGACTTGTTAAACCAATCCCGCAAAGGAAGAACACTACGTAAATATTATACTGACCCAATGACACTTTCCAGAAAGCTGGAACGCAGGTTGCGATAGCTACAGAAGAAAATTCACAACTCCCTTAATTGTAAAGTATCTTTTAACAATTTCACAACGTACAGATTGTTAAGGGCCTTAAAGAGTTGCCCGAAAAAGTTCAGTTCGTCGGGACTGCTACAATTTACTTGGCAGTCTATGCTTTCAAGCATCTGCGTTTAGTAAAGTTCCCTTTTGCGTGGCTACTCAAGTTATGCCCACGTAGATCAGCGCCTCAGGCGCGCACCCTCGCACACCAGCCTCAAGCACGTAGAGAACCAACATTACCCCGGTTGCTGTGTGTTTCCAAACACTTGCCTCCCCTAATACTCAGCTGGAGGAGAGCTTACTTTCCACATTGGCAACTCAGAGATTCTATTTAGATTAGCACCACACGAACACAACTACGATTAAAAAATCGTTTTTTTCCTCAAGAGTTTGATCATGTATTTATTTACCAATCTCTGACACATTCCTTAAAATCATCTGAATTCCTAGATTGTCTTCTTCCCCAAGAAAGGGAATTTTTTACCATTTGGAATAGGGTGCTATTTAAAGAACTCTGAAATCAGAATAATAAAAAAAAACTAAAACTTTTTTTCTCATACGTGCTGCCAAGTTCCACTGCAAGTTCCAAATATTGTGCAATAATTTGGAAATCCAGTTAACGATGGGAAAAATCGAGCCACTCGGAGTCGGGAACTTGCAAGGGAAAAGTCAAGGAGCGGCAGCCGCACGCACGCCCAGCGGACGCGGCATCCCAGGGTGCACTCCCCTCCCCACCTCTCAGATGGAAGGTCACGCTTCGCAATCGATTTCACATACTGTCACTTGTCCTTTTTTTCTTAACCCTCTGGTAAACTAGTTGGAACCTTGGAGAGCTTAACGCCGTTGGCTGCAGGGTTGCGCTTGGAGAAACACGTGCCCCCAAGTAACAGGACGAAAGCAGCCCCACCGAATTTGGCGGCGGGGAGCCAGAGAGGGCAAGACGTATACCATATTCCCTGCTTCCTCACAGTAGTGTGAGAATCTTCCCAGTCATCTCCCCGCCCCCTTTCGCCGACAGTGCCCGGCGCGCCCTTACCTGAACTATCGCTTTTCCTTTTGCCGCCACTTCTCTTCTCCGCCTCCGCGGGTGACAGCGCCTGGCGGCCGTAGTCCCCTGGCGCGCACGCAGCCCCGGTCGGGGTGCTGGAACCCAAGCTGGAAGAATTGGAACACAGGACCGGCGGGCTGCTCCCCAGCTCCGGGGGCCCTCCCGAATCCGGCTGGAGGCAGAGGCTGTGACGAGCCGCACTCGGGGGGGAGGACATCTGCGGGAGGTGCCAGTTGGTTTGCAGAGCTTGGTGCTGCTGCTGCTGGTGGTGGTGGTGGTGATGATGGTGGTGATGGTGGTGCCCCCTGTGATGCTGGCTGGCAAACATGCCCTCCTCGTT
This sequence comes from Lynx canadensis, assembly GCF_007474595.2. NCBI lineage: Eukaryota > Metazoa > Chordata > Mammalia > Carnivora > Felidae > Lynx > Lynx canadensis. The sequence continues at coordinate 108,075,934 of NC_044304.2, forward strand.
GGGGTATCCCGCGATTATGCAAGACGAGGAAGAAGTGGAGAGCTCGGGGTAGGACATATGGTCAGATCTTCCATGGAGGGCGAGAGAGGACTGGGAAAACGGGTGCAAGCCTTGCGCCGTGGCGTGAGGGCTGCGCAGGCAGCCAAAGAGCGGGTGTTCCATAGCATGCAAGTCTCAGGTTCCAGGCAGAAGACTTCACGATGGTTCCAAACGCTACCACCCTGTCACTTTTCACTAGAAATCGTGTTTTCCCCCTCCCAAATAAATAGCCGTTTCTGCCGAGCTCGGATAATCCCGGTCCTGAGCCCTAGCGGCCAGACTCCTTTACATATAAACACTCGGACCTGGAGAAGCTTCCTTCGAGCTACTCAGATGTCAAGAGTAGGAGAGGTTGAAGCCAAAAGAAGGTGGTCCCAGAGAACTGCTTTCAGGGGGAAACGGCTCTGAGAGGTTATAAATAGAGTGTAATGTGAGCTGGGGGCTGGCTTAGGAGCCCGGCGCTGACCACATGCAAACTCCCTCCAAAACTCCCGCTCAGTCTGCGCCACGCGCTCCCTGTTCCACTTCCTATCTCCCGCTGGACGCACACAGTGCGTCCACGCCCGCCCGCCCTTGCCAGCCGCCAAGGCTGCAAGCGGCGCGCCTGGCGCCTAAACCCGAGCCCGGGCGTACAGCGGTTCTCCCCTCCCGGGCCCGGCGGCCAAGGTGCTCCGCGGCGCACGTCACCCCAACTCTGCACTCAGTGTCCGGCCCTCTCCCTTCTCTTGAGAAAGATGTCTTGTCAGTGCCACTTGGGCACTGGCACCTGCAGGATTGCTAGGGGTACGGCTAGCTCTTGAGGAGCGCGAAAGGGGAAGTAGGGTTAAGGAAAAAGATCAGAGCTAGCCTGGCGCGCGCTCAGAAGTGTCTCAAACTCTACATCAACGCGTGCCCTGGGCGCAGCGGCGCGCCTAGTTTTTCGCAGCTGTCGTCCCTGGGTGGGTTGTTAATGGGCTCGTATCTGGCGCCCGAGGTTTCTGGGAAATTCTTCTCGGCAGAAAAGCGCTATTCACAGCGCGAAAAGAGAGAAACCTGGTGGGGTAGGTGAAAACCAAGGAGCGGCGGGAGTTGCAGTTATCTAGAGACGCGGGCATCCTCACCTGCGGTGCCAGGTGGGGTCTTTCTTCCTGGGCTTTCCGAATATGTCCTCCTTGCTTTGCACAATGTCCTTCGCCCTGCTTTCCTGGTCCGAGTCAATCTCCTAGCCATTTGTCCACCCAAAACTTCAGCCAGGAAAATCCGAAGTGATACCGTCCTGGTAACATGTGATGTGTATAGGGCACGCACATTTTCAGTCTTTCCCCTCAGGAGCCAGCCCAGGTCTCCTCACCTCCCTCCAGAAATTCACCCTCTTCCGCTCAAAACTAAATCAGCTAATGGTACAGCTTCTACCCCCGCAAACCGCCATGGTTCCACTTACTGGGAAATTTTATGCTTTGATATCCACCAAAACTCACTAAACCTGGGTGCTGCTTCAGGTCTCCCAGGTTAGAATCTTGCATCATACAAAATGAGTTAGAAAACTTGTCGCCAGTTAATTAGTATGAGCGACGGCTGGTCTTTAATACTGCCACTTGCTTGAGGGGTGACACTGTCTGCTGGGGGCAGAGTCGTTTACACAAAGCAAGCAAGCAAGCCGCACTTAACGAGCTACAGGAACAGTCAAGTCCTGCCTGGGACGTGTGGCATCAGAAGATCCGCGCGCACCTATACTGCCCAGGACCCTCAAGATGCCACCAGCAGTGTAACCCCGTTATTTTCCTTGTCTCAGGTGTCCTGAGGATGGCTACTAGGTCTTTGAAGTTGTTAATGGGATTAATGAGGACAGCAAACCAAGCCAGCCATCTGGTTTGGATTAGGAAAAAGTATTGATGAATCTTTGAGAAGTGTCCCCAAGGCAGAACCTTTCCCTCCACCGGTCCCTCAGGTTTCAGCCTACGTCTCTTGTCTTTTAAGCCCTACTGCAGAATAGTGGCCTCTCAATAAACCTTTACATCCGTGTGAAAGTTCGAATTGTTTTCCATTGCTTAGAGGTGGGATGTGGTGGGGGTGATCAGGAATTCTGAGATTTGTAAGCGCTGCTTTCTTTAACGGAAATTGAGCCCTATTTTGAGGGAAATTAGTTTTGCAGACTTCGTTAAAAAAAAAAAAAAGCTAAAACTTTTGTTCACCAGCTGCTCAGCTTTTCAGTCTGGGTTTGAGCTGGAACCTGCTGCAAGCGTTTGACGGTAAGACTTTCTTTGCCGATACATTTTGGGAATCTAATATTGTTTTAGACTTCGAAAGGGGGTGTTCTTCAGGTTGCACGTTTCTAAGGGGTTTAAGCACTCCCAGGATGGCGTCCAGGGCTTAGATCTTAAGAATGTTTCTTCCTGCCACTCCCCACGCCCTTGGCTCTTTAAGGATAAAAAAAAGGAGGGGGTATATTCTTCTAATATGGTCTGAATATTTTTTGAATTTTCATTGTGTTTATGGTTTCAATATGTGCTCTGATATTAAAAGTTGAAGTACAAAGAGCAACACTAAAGTTCCCAAACTTGAGTAGCTCCTCTATAGGGATTATGGGTGAATGCATTAAAGGCTTTATCCAAGGAGAAATTTAGGCAACCATCTCCATAAACAGTAACCAGAAATATTTACGTAATATAATGGTGTCTACTAAAAGCATTATGGAAAATGTCAGACAAGGCGGACTAAATAAAGATACACTGGATCTACACAGATCAACAAAAAAACATCCATAAAGGTCCCCTTTTGGTTTCCATTACAGTGGTTTAGAGGGAGCAAAGCAATTGAGAAATGAATGGGTTTGAATTTAACCAGTGTGCTTCAGGTAACTAGTAAGTAGCAAACACAAACTTTTCATGTCCAGGAGCTGCCAATTCTCCTTGAACCTGTCCAGTGATTGTGCTGGTTTTTTCTCACTTACTGTGTCAGATGTTAACAACATGTCCAGAAATTTCTCTACAACCTGCCTCAGTCAGTCAGCCTCTGGAACTATGGGGCTAGAAGACTGGGAAAGAAAAGTTAGAAAAGATTAGAAAAAGGAGTCTCTTTGAAAAGCACACAATTAAAACAAAGCTAGCAGGAAAGGTCTTTTTAATTGGAGACCCAAAACACAGTATCAGTAAAAATGATGAAGTCTAGATTTCTAACAGAAAACATAATATAAGAAACATGTTACTTGAAAAAGTGTGGTTCAAAGAAGAAAGAAAGAAGGTCTTGATGCAGTCCAGTATTAAATATTACATTTTTTATTTTCTCGGAATTTCCAAATATATATTAATTATTCCATAAAGTGTTTTTTTTTTCAAAATTTTCACTTCCTAGAACATTTGGAATAAGAAAAAATATTGATTTTTATTTTCTAAGCCACAGAAAAAAAATTTAAATGTCCTAACAACAGGAAAGATTCCTAACATTCCCTATAACAACTACTTCAGTGTCCACATCTATATCCCAATACTGAAAGATGACTTTTTACATTTAATGGCTAATTATATTATGAAGAATGGTACAAATTACAAAATGTATTATAGAATTTTTGTAGCTTTCATTTTAAACTATAAATAGTCTGGTGTTTATCCTGTATTTATAATATATTTGAATTTTCCTGAAAAATATTCTATTAATACCAGTATTTCATGCAAAGTTTTAATATCAAGCAGTGCATTATAACAAGAGCTTGAATATATGAATAATGTAAGCTGCTAGTCTTTTCCAGAAAAAGTAATCAAAACTATTTAAGCATGTGCTAGGCTCTTTAAATTTGACAAATATGTACATGTATTATTCCTTTTGCTTAACAAAACAATATTCAATAGTAAAGGCAGATTTTTTTAAATTAAGATATTTTATTTCAAAGAGACTAGAACTTAAATTAAGCAACCTGAAAAGTTTGTTTAAATTTTAAGAATCATGATGCTTCTTTTAAGAGTTGCCATTCTTCTGCACATTTGTGTCATGAGGTATGATGGGAAAAATATTTAAAATTAAGCATAATCTTTAGCTAAAGATATTATAAACTTTGTCGTGCATTTTATCTGCCAGACAAATTTACTTCGGTAGCATATAGCCATGATATACGAATTTATGTATGGAAAATTAAATCACAATGGAATTTGTCTATGAAACTTGTGTTGTACATAAAAATATTTTTTCTACTATATTTCTCCAAGAAATGAACAGTTCTGTCCTTCAGTTCATTCTTCTGAAGTAAAAAATTTTTTAAATATATTAAAATATGCTAAATACTCAATGGTAATTTATGTGATTTATGATGCACTCCATATTTAAGAACTAAGGAACTGCCCTTCTCCAGGAATTATGCAATGTAGTATTTCAGGAACAATTTTGCTATGGCTAATGCATATTATTAGGTGATTCAATATACCTTTACTGATTTTTAAAATAAGTTGCTATTTTTACATAACACTGGTTGGTGCTTTCACGATAAATTTGTTATGTTTCTATATTACTAAATGAATACTTAACCCTTATTTCAAAAAAGTGTGAAATAATACCCAATATACTTTGTTTTCCTAATTTCTGTCTTCTTCCTACATTTAGTTTTCTTTCTTTCATAAATTGGTGGTTTTCTTCATTTCAAGTATCATCTAGTAAATAATGTTCAGAACACTATCATGAAATACAGATTATGAGTGATAATTTTAAATTTATAAGATTTAATTAAAAATTAAAAATATTTGCAATCTTTCATTATTCCAATTCCCTTCCACATACATTTTATGACATTTTAATCATCCTTTGGTGTGTATGTAAGGAGTGTCAAAATGAAGAGACACCGACCACCTCTCAAATTTCAAAAACGTCTAAATGAACTTCCTTTTGTCCACCTGTTTTAAATCCAGAATTATTCAACAGTTTTCTTATAATGCACATGGGAAATAATTACATTCAGTTCCTACATTTTCATTTGCATTCACCTTGTATGTTATTTTTGTTGATAAATGTATCTCACGTTGGCTCCCTTATATACCTAGCTGTAAGAAGTATAGGCATACTAATGCAAGACAGTTCCATAATGAAATGCTATATATTGCATTATATATTCTATACCATCAAACTCATAAGCATTAAGTTTCTATCCACAATTTAAGGGAAATAAACCATTTATTTCTCCCATGTCATAAAAAGCAACATTATACTTTTAAGTGGACTGAATTTAGAACAAGTTCATAAATCTCGGAGAAAAAAATCATTCGAAACTAAACACGGGAATTATAGGTAAAACCTTAGTCTTCTGTTTTAAATTTTCCAACTTGAAGAGTTTAACATGACTAATGTAATTCTGGCACAATGGTAAGTTATTCTTCTGTGTTTTTATTTTTCATGCTTCATCAATTTGTAGCATGTTTTATTCTTAAAGTGGTTCTTTCATTTTGAACTTGAATCACTAAAACTCTCTGTGTTTTAGCTGTGTTGGTATGGCTCTCCCAAAATATTTAATTGCACACTCTAGTTTTATATGATTCCAACTCAGCAAAGAAACACCAGCTGCCTTTGATATCAACACTTTTGTGTGTAGGAATAAAAAAATGTGTATCTGTGTACTATACAAAATAGTTTAGTTAAAGCAAAACACATGAGGTATTATAAAATATTTTGAAGAGTTAATATTAGTACCTTGATAAGCTCAGATGTGTAAAAGATTTTAAGAATACAGAGTATTTTTACACAAGGTAATAGCCATATGAAAATGGATCAAAACAAGAATGCAAATGATTAAATGACAACTATTTGCTTCTGTCTCACTTGATGTAAGGAATTAGAAAGATGACAGGAGCACAAAATAGGCCAAGGGAAAACCAGAAGAAGGTGTTTAGCAGGTGAAAAGACAGAAAAATAAGATAATCTTAAATATATGAAAAATAATTATATATTTGATAATACAAATATGTAATTCATAAGCCACATACATTTACAATAATGGTAAAAAGGTCCCAGGTGCATGTTTTAGTTTAATTGGAATTTTAAAAAAGTAATCAGAAAGGTTTATGTTTAAACATATGCATGGCATTTATAGTTTTGATAAAAGAGATACTAACAAAATACTGTGCTGAGAAACAGTTTCAAGTAATCAGGTACATATAATGTAAAACTTAGGTACAGAGGGGGCCAATGCCCAGACATGTGCAAGCTACTGAGTATCTGAAATTCTGAGTAACTGGTGCTTTCTTGACTTACAAATCTGTAACCTGAAACTCATTGTAGTCAATTGTTTTTTCTAAATTTTATTTATTTTTAGAGAATGATTTCTGCTAAGTTGGGGTAACAGTATATGGGAAGGGAATAAACTGGTTTTCAAAAGCTTTCAGTGGCTGAGAAAAAAGAAAAACAAGAAATCTACTGGGCCAACTGCATCTTAGAGCACTTCAAAGTACAAGGGATTCCAACAGAATCAAACACTAACCAGAACCCTGAAGGAGTATCAGTTCTGAGCCCAGGGCCCAGCATAAGGCAATTACTCATACCATCAGCTAACACTCATTTCCACCAAGTACGGAGACCTGCGATCAAAGTGAAGTTTTCTCTACATTAGGTGAGAACACATAAATATGAGATGAAACTTCTTCAACACAGAATAACACAGAAAAGTCTTTCCCCCTATTTGGCTTATTCATTTTGCATGACCCTTGCCTAATGACTTGAGTGGCAGGAACCACCTTGTTCCAACTCCATGTTTCTAATGACTAATTCTTGAGGCATAAATAATGAACAGGGAAAGAGGGATGTGACTAAAATGGTCAAAACAATGTTAGAATACTTTATGATAAAATACAGTAAAACTTACTACTGATCTTGAAAGTAGACTACATGGTAATGGGAAACCTGAGAGTTTCTTCCTCTAATCTAGAGCAACTGTAGTGATATGTTGCACAAATGCAACAGCATTTCTGCAAATAACTTATTAAGGATGATTATGTGTGCTGGCGACAGTGAAGTTAATGTTCCTATGGAGACATAATCAAAGTCAATTTAAATAAATTTCACCCATAATCAAATACAATAAAACCTCTACTTACCACAAACAACTTTAATATTTCCCTGATATGTTAAATACAGAGAGATAAAAATGGCACAATTATGACTTTCCAGGATAATTCTTACATTTTGTTTCATGACAGCTCTCATTTGTGGACCAGTATTACCTGTCAATAGCTAATGAAATGCCTGGATTATTCCAAGTTTTGTTCTTAGTCAAATCTTATATCCTATTTTGTTCAGTTAAAAATATGATTTGATCAGGGTAAAAATCAGAAGCCCTTTGGATTTTTAAGATCAGATTTTCCAAAGTATATGGCATATCCTCATCTGACAGACTTTGCCAAGGCAGATGCCCAGGTGGCAACACTTAGAATTGTTTTTTCAGGTCCAAAAATAAACACATAATTAGAAAATGCTGTAAAAATCTCCACTCTTGTATGTGTGGTGACAAATTTGAAAGTACCTTTAAAAAAGACAAGAAGAAGCACACAGAAGCTAGTAAATGTTACACTCTATAAATCTGAATTAGCTGTTGGTGTTCTTCTTTCTGTAATAATATTAAAGACTTGCCAATCCATGTGTATTTCTTCCTGTAGACTCATTTTTTTTTTTTTTTAGTAGCAGATGCCATTACCATCTGGTATTTGTGACCAAATGTAACACAGATATGATTAAAACAAAAAAGTGGGTAAGATTCCTTGCAATGTACTGGCAATTCCAGTGTTCAAAAATTACTAAATCCGACTTCAGATTAACAAGGCCCATGTCAGTCTCTTTGTAAACAGCGTCACTGCAAACTCAGTTGCTCAAATCAGAAGTAAGATCCCACCCACAACAAGCCCTTCCCTTCTTACGCCTCCCAATTATACAATCTATCCTCAAGTAGAATAGTAACAATTCTACTTTAATATTAACTAAAATAAGTTAATTACCAATGCCATTACTTTATTTTTTTAATGTTTATTTTTGAGAGAGAGAGATAGAGTGAGCACGAGCAAGCAAGTGGGGGAGGGGCAGAGAGAGATGGGACAGAGGATCCCAAGCAGACTTCACATTGCTAGTGAAGAGCCTGATACAAGGCTTAAACTCATGAACCTTGAGATCATGACCTGAGTGAAAACCAGAAGTCCGAAGAAGCTTAACCAACTGAGCCACCCAGGTGCCCCTTAGTTAATCGCCAACGCCATTACTTTAATTGGGGCCCTTATCCCTCTTGTTTCCATTACAGAGGATTCCCAAGAGGGAGCACTGGTTTGACCCTTAACTCTATCACTTTCTAATTCTGAGTGTATTCATTTGCTAATGAAAAAGAATACTATGAGGAATTAAATATGACAAGGTTTTGAGTGAACCTAACAAGATGCTGAACATAATGTGTAATAAATTTAAGGTGTATCTAGAGCTGCACTGTTGGAAACAGCAACATGTGACTGTTGAGCATTTGAAATGTAACTTATCCAAATTAACATGTGCTTTAAAAGACTTCATGAGAAATTCACATGATTTCAAAGACTTCATGTGAAATTAATAGGCTTTTATATGGATTGCAATTTAAAATGGTAATTGTTGGATACACTGTACTGAATAAAGTATGTTGTTGAGGTTAATTTTCTTCCTTTCTACTTTTTAAAGTAGCTACGCAAATATTTAAAATCACAAACGTGGCTTGCATTGTATTTCTCTTCGATAGCACTGATCCAAAAGAATAGAAGATGCCATTTAACTTTTTCTCCCTCTCATGCCCCACCACCTTGCAAAAAGGTACCAAATGACATATATATCTGTCAAAATGATGTAGGACCCTAAATATCTCTGTAAGTTGATCCTCTTGACCTCATGAATAGGAGCTTCACAATGTGGTACCACACAAGGAAACCTCCAGCACAAAATCTCAAGGAAACACAGGAAATTCCTGGAGCGGCAAAACATCCTATTTGAAGACATTCAGTTACTCCTTTGTACATCAGGAGCATCATTATTAACTAATTGTTGATATACTTGGAAAAGTTCATTTAGCAACAGTCTTTGCAAAGAAAGAAGAGTCGTGTATTATCCATGATGGACTAGACAATACCGTCACAATGGGTTGACCTCTATATCCTAAGCCTTCACAAAAGTTTAGTTCTTATTCCTACAAATTCTGATACAAGATGGCTGGCTCTCCACACAGCAACTGATCTCATGAATTCGTCATCTCAACGTTTCTCCAAAATATCACAGCAGGGAAAAACAGAGGTGGAGGGTTACATACCTGGTTTTACATACTTCGATGCAGAAATGATACATGTCAATAACTTGCAGGCCAGAATAAAACCTGATATACCTCTAAGGGGTCTGGAAAATATTCTAAAGCACATGACTATTTGGTGAGCAGTAAATGTTTCTGCCACATCAGGCTTTAGCAAACTTCAAATTTGCTCCTAATAGACTTAATTGACACCACTGAGCAATATATTCCTGGAGACTTCTTGGCATCTTATGTGAGTGTTTTCTAGCAAGCGTCAGGCACAGAGTAAACACTCAATAATTATATTCAACAGAGCGCTCGGATCTGCAAGTTTCACTTTATCATTAGGCTTTGGTACCCACGGAGCAGCTATCACTAAAGTGTATCTACAATATAACTGCAAAGAAAATTTAAGATGATCAGCCCAGATTCAGTTTTGTTTTCTGTATTTTGTGCTTTGATTTTTGCTCTACAACATAGATTCATCCTTAATTTTCATTGGAATTAGAACATTTGTGTCCATATGTGATGAGAATACGTAATTCCCTCAACTCCAAACAATAAGACATAATAGCAATGAAACAAAATATCCCTGAAACAATTAACATCCTAAAACTTAACATTTAATATCTATGTACATAATTTATACTTGATTCAAATAGTTGGTATATGTAAATTATGCTTAACACTAATTGTTATGTAGGTAATGTCCAGACACAGCTATATCATCGATACCTCAATAATCTGAGACAGCTATGTTAGATAAATATGGATGCTATCTCTTATTACGCTCCTTAAAATCTGTATTATTTTAGTACTGAATCTCTTCCTAGTTCCAGAAAGGTTTTGTGCTGATTTATAGTGAAATCTGATATAACACGATAATTTCACAAAAATATGAAAATTTTCTACAGCAATAAATCTTAATTATCTGATGAATTATCTATAAAAAAAAAAAAAAAAAGGAGGGGCATCTGGGTGGCTCAGTTGGTTAAGCGGTTAAGTGCCTGACTTCAGCTCAGGTCATGATCTTACAGTTCATGAGTTTAAGCCCCACATCAGGCCCTGTGCTGACAGCTCAGAGCCCGGAGCCTGCTTCAGATTCTGGCTCCCTCTCTCTCTGCCCCTCCCCGGCTCATGCTCTGTCTCTGTCTCTCAAAAATAAATAAATGTTAAAAAAATTAACAAGCAAACAAAGGAAATTCATTACAGAAATGCAACTATGTAAAACAAACAGTGAGAAGTACCACAGTTAGGACAAATACAGGTAAAGGGGACCTGGTACACCGTCTGCTGAGTGTGCTCTCTTCTCCTCACCTATCACAGGTTTGTGTGTGGCACCTACAAAGAAACAAGTGGTTCTAGAGACACAGCCTGAAATCCACTAATCATTAAAAGATACAATCAGTCCAATAAAATGGCCCCTGAAATGCCAAACCTGTGTTTTCTTGGCCCATTAATTTACTTGATAGGCACACTTCAGGGGCATACATTTGAGCCACATTATTTTCTTTTATTTTGGCCTTCAAGTGTCTAGCTATCAATTCTTTCAGATTTTTTAATTTTTTAAAAAAATGTATAAAGTTATATTGCCAAAAACTATGAGTGTAGAAATATTTTTAGTAGATAATATTTTAATATAATAATCCTGCATTTATCACGAATCCAAATTAGAAAAAATTAGCCGAGAAACATCTCCATAAGGTCTGAAAGGCATAATGCTATTTAATAGAATTGAAAAAGGATCTTGTTGTGATGAGCACTGGGTGTTAGATGTGAGTGATGAATCACTAAATTCTATTCCTGAAACCAACATTACACTATGTATTAACTATAACTTAAATAAAAACTTGAAACAAAAGAATAAATAAACTTTAAAAATAAATAAAATAAAAAGGATCTAATCCCTATAGAATTCAGTGCTAGAAAAACAGATTACCAGATAGGAAAAGGACAAAAAGGACACATATTCCTCAATTATCAAGGAAGAAATCCAGAGGAGATGATCAAGAAAAATAAAATACTGTATGTTTATTTGTAATGAAAATACAAGCTAAAGAAGATAGCATTGTCCAACTGCCAAAATGACAAAGTTTAAAAAACAAATTGGTTATAGTGACAAGAATTTAGGAAAATAATAGATCTCATACACTACTGGTAAGACTATAATTAAAACAGATCACTAAGACAAAACTAGCAATAAATAAAAGGCTAAGTGTTGACTCCCCAATTTTAGATGAATTAGTACATTCAAAGTTAATTCAAAATTAATATATATATAACCAGATATATCAAAATCTTTGTGTATAATGAAGTCTCTGAAGTAATATTTATTGTACTGAAAATACATATCAAATAATAAACATTGATTAAATGCTTTATGACAAATCATTATGATAAATACAACATAAGAATTAAAAATTATGTTCTAAAATAATAACAATATAGAAAATGAGTTATGATATAATGCCAAGAAAAAAACAGGTTACAAATATATGTAAAAGATGATCCAAATACAAACACATCATACATCTTTTGTTATGCATGTTTTATATATTTATGATGTATATTATAGATATGTACATATTTGATATCAAAAAATATATTCAGAATGATAACTGTTTCATGTTATCTCTGGCTGGTCTTAAGGCTGTCTTATAAACTGAATATCAATTTTATAATCAATAAAAAGACATTTTTATTTCTATACAATTAAAAGGTATCCTAAAAAGGAGAAAAAGCCTTTGTGGTTTGAATAAACTTTATATATGTTAAATAATTCCATTATGAATTATGATATAATCATCATATAATTATTGATTAGCTTGTGTCAAATGGATTGACTATCTTTGCTATATCTTTGCCTTAGAAACTACTGTTCTTCTCTAAGTAATACCTGTTCCTCTAAAACTATAATACTGTCCTATCTGCAATTTGCAACTATTCTGAACCATTTCAAATGTGAAAGGTGTTGTCTTGGACAAATAAAGTCCTTAATGGCTTGAGTTATAGTAAATTTGAAACCTATTTTTCTCCCATGTGTGAAAACAGAGATTGGGTGAGGGAATTTTTTTCTTCCTTTTTGGCAATGGCAAGATTTAATCTTTAGTGAGGGTCAGAACAGTAGAAGGTATTCTCATATTAAGGTATGACAAGAAAAAGTTCAGAGTATCACATGACACTTTCAGGCTCTGCACTGACAGCTCAGAGTCTGGAGCCTACTTCAGATTCTGTATCTCCCTCTTTCTCTGCCCCTCCCCCAACTCATGGTCTGTCTGTCTCTCTCTCTCAAAAATAAATAAACGTTAAAAAAAATTAAAATAGGTCAGAAATGGCTTAGGCCCAAAAGGTGACTGTGAAACATTTACAAGAAAAAATTTGCCATCAGTTCAGTATTTCTAAAGGTGATATCAAGAATATGAATATATACCATTTATTTATTTTTAAACATGAACACTATGTTGATAAGAAGTCTTCATGGAAAACTTGAATAAGTGTGCCTTTTAAGTACATGCTCTACACGGGCTGTAGAATAAAATAAACCAAGGACTGAATTTCTGCTCCACTATTTAGTATCAAATGACCTTGGAAAAGTAACAACTTCTTTGAGCCTCAGTTTCTTTTCTATAAATAGAAGAATTGTAGTTAGCATTAAATGAGATTGAGCATGCAAAAGATTTGCATATCATTTGTTACAATATTTCAAAAGCATTTCTTATTAAGAATAATTTTCCTGTTTCAGGTATGTTAAATATGAACAATTTACAAAATTCAGATTAGACTGAAGTGATGCTTGCATTTTTAAGAGCATATGTTTATTATAAATGTTCACAACTGTAGTTTACTTAACATCAAGCATTTTGGAAATTATATAATCTGCAAAATAATACTATGTGTCATTAGAGCAAATTATACTTTTAATCAAAATGTCAATATTGAGCTGAAATTGTTAACTAAATTAAAATAAAAACCATTTTTCTAAATTTATAAGCACAAGTATTACTGGTCCATCTGAGAGATAATGTACATATAAAGCACATATATTCTATTATTATGTTTAGTGCAAATGAAAATTATCAAGTGAATTATAATAATTTGCTTCTATAGTAAAAAAAAAAAAACCCTACAGATTAAAAATGTCAAAGTGTTGAATCTCTATACTGTATACCTGAAACTAATATTACATTATATGTTAGCTAACTGGAATTTAAATAAACACTTTAAAAAAAGAAAAGAAAAAGGGGCTCCTGGGTGACTCGGTTGCGCATCCAACTTTGGCTCAGGTCATGATCTCATGGTTCAAGAGGCTCCCTGGTGACAGAGAGAAGCCCACTTCCAATCCTCTATCCCCCTCTTTTTCTGTCCGCCCCCCACTCACGGTCTCTTTGTCTTAAAAATAAACATATCTTGAAATAAAAATATATTTCTATACATTTAAAAATAGTATTCAATACTTGCTTCAGTAGCCACTAAAGGACACACACATTCTTAGATTTGCCAGCATTTGGTTATTAACTCTTGTTTGCAATAAATGACAACCAGTTAGGTTAAAAAAAAAATTGTTACAGATATATTCTGTGCTTCACCTTTTTTTCAGTGGAATTCACTCTTCTATTTTAAATAAATATATATAAATAATTGTTCATTCTATACTAAATCATTTCAGTTTTAATTACTAAATACCTATCTAGCTTTGCCAGAAAATTGTTAACAGTAAATTCAAGTGTGTGAGACATAATAAAATACCAAATGGCTCCAAAGAAGTGCTCAGTCCTAAAGGTAATATTTAAAAAGTATAGAAAGATTTCTGTCCTGAGAAATTGTGTTATATTTTTAATAGGAAAAGATTTATACATGTGAAGCAGTTAGTTAATAATATGAAGATAGATAAAAACATATATTCTTGTGTAATTTATGAATGTAAAGAAACAAGACTTTATGTATTACATTATGCAAAGACCTCCTTGTAGGAAGATAAAGTAGCATAAATTTGAAGGGAGTATGGAATTTCCTTTAGAGGGAATGTTTGTACATTGTTTGGGGCAGCAAGTTAGACAGGCAGGAATTTTCAATTGATTACATTTTAGTACCAAAGGAGTTGTTATTGATGGCCATGGTGTCCATCCTTTGGGGACCAAGAGACTATCGCAGTTGACAGAATCAGAAACATCAAAAAAAGATTTTATCTAAACAGGAAGGTGGGGAGTTTTGCATTAAATACATGGAACTTGAACTAATGGCTGATTACTGAAAAGATTCCTTTATTAGATGTATTAGAACTTGCATCAGAAGTAAGGATAAAACATATGGTATCTGTCTCTTATGTGGATCCTGAGAAACTTAACAGAAACCCATGGGGAAGGGGAAGGAAAAAAAAAGAGGTTAGAGTGGGAGAGAGCCAAAGCATAAGAAACTCTTAAAAACTGAGAACAAACTGAGGGTTGATGGGGGGTGGGAGGGAGGGGAGGATGGGTGATGGGTATTGAGGAGGGTGCTCATCACCTTCCTCATGGGTGTTCCTCATGGGATGGGTGCTGTATGGAAACCAATTTGACAATAAATTTCATATATTGAAAAAAAAAGAAGTAAGGATAAAAGTAATGCTTGGCTGCCAAGTGATCAATGAAACAATGATTATGGATGCGCTAAGACAGTTTAAAAGGTAACAATATAAAAATAATAGCTCAGCCTTGTGGTAGCCATGTACTTAGAAAAGGATTAAAAACCATAATGAAGGCTTGTCAGAGGAATTATTAGAGAGCAAGTGGCAAATAAGCACATCATCCTGAGAGCCAAGAGGAGAGAAAAATTCTACAAGTGGATGATGAATAGTTTCAAGTAGAGCAGAGTTATTGTGCAAGATACTATTTGAAAAAAAGACTCGGAGAAAGATAGGGTTAACTGCATAGAGAATGCTTAATTAGAGTAGCAGGGGATCCAGAATGCAATAGAAAAGAAGGAAATGGATGCACTACTTTTCAAAAATCTGTACATGAGGCAGGAAAAAAAAGTGCAGTTATCTAAAGGACAAGCAAAGATAGAAGTGTTTGTGTTTGTTTGCTTGCTTTTCCCTAAGAAGAAACTTTTTAAAAATTATTTTTTTAAATTTACATCCAAGTTAGTTAGCATACAGTGCAACAGTGATTTCAGGAGTAGATTCCTTAATGCCCCTTACCCATTTAGCTCATCCCCCACCCTTCTCACAACTCTCCAGCAACTCCTTGTTTTGTCTCTTATGTTTTGTTCTCCTGTTTTTTATATTATTTTTGCTTCTCTTCCCTTATGTTCATCTGTTTTGTATCTTAAATTCCTCATATGAATGAAGTCATAGAATATTTGTCTTTCTCTAATTTTGCTTATCATAATACCCTCTAGTTCCATCCACATAGTTGCAAATGGCAAGATTTCATTCTTTTTGATTGCCAAGTAATACTCCATTGTATATATAGACCACATCTTCTTTATCCATTCATCCATTGATAGATATTTGGGCTCTTTCCATACTTTGGCTATCGACAGTAGTGCTGCTATAAACATTGGGGTACATGCGACCCTTTGAAACAGCATTTATGTATCCCTTGGATAAATACCTAGTAGTACAATTGCTGGGTCATAGGGTAGTTCTATTTTTAATTTTTTGAGGACCCTCCATACTGTTTTCCAGAGTGGCTACACCAGCTTGCATTCCCACCAGCAGTGCAAAAGAGATCGTCTTTCTCTGCATCCTCACCGACTTCTGCTGTTGCCTGAGTTGTTAATGTTAGCCATTCTGACAGGCGTGATGTGGTATCTCATGGTGGTTTTGATCTGTACCTCCCTGATGATGAGTGATGTTGAGCATTTTCTCATGTGTCAGTTGGCCATCTGGATGTCTTTAGACCATTTCTTCACTGGATTATTTGTTTTTTGGGTGTTGAGTTTGGTAAGTTCTTTATAGATTTTGGATAATAACCCTTTATCCAATATGTCATTTGCAAATATCTTCTCCCATTCTGTCAGCTGCCTTTTAATTTAGCTGATTGTTTCCTTCACTGTGCAGAAGGTTTTTATCTTGATGAGTAAATTTTTGGAAAGAAGCAACTTTCAAGAAGTTAGAGAAAAGTGGTTATGTCGCCATCACTTTGCACATCCAATATTTATTGGGTGGATAATTGAGAACTAGTTGGAAAAGGCAAAAGTTATGGAAACAAGAATATTTTTGGAAGTTAGAGAAGGTGACAATAGTTGGTGAGTTTACTTTAAATGAGGAAAGAGAGAAGTGTGCCACTTATAAAACAAATTTTAAAAGTCACCATATCTTTTCTATACAACAGGATGGGATTATAGAGTTTTAATAAAGTATCACTTTGGTATTAAAATTAATAATAATTTATTAATGAAAATAAGGAATATTACTTGAAGGACTTAGTTTCTCTTTTCCAGGTATATTTCTTTCTCAAACTTACTATTGTAAGACGCTTTTACTTGACATACAACATTCCCCTAAGTATCTACAATAAATTCTATAATAAACACTATAACAAGTAATAAATAATACAATTACTAAATTTTATAATATGTAATAGTGTAATAAAAATATGGACATAAAGATTCGACCCATAAGAGCTTGGTAAAGAAAATCAACTGAATAACTCGTTAATACCTCCAGAAGTTATTAAGTATGCAACTTTTAGACACCTATCAGAAGAAAGTGTTTTGCACTTCAGATAATGAATTTTTAAAAGATTCTCTCTTTCATACAAATACATAACATGTTTTATCAACCTTAAATCATACTTCATATCTGGGACTAGGATAAATTGATTGGAAATTGACCAGTTCCATCAAGCAACTTTCCTGTTTGATTAAATATAAGAAAGCACATTTTTCCAATATTATCTCACAGGAAACAGGAAGTCACATTTTGAAATCTTGAATCCCTGCATGGTCTCATGTGGGTCACTCCCTCAATTATTTTGAACTACAAATCACTATTTGCAAAAATATATTAATCTGAAAGGACTTTAATATGTAATAAATGTTGATGCTTATACAATTTACTCCAAAACTGAGTATTTAAAAAAAGGAAAAAAGAGGAAACTAATTAAACACTGATTTAAATTTTTTTTCCTAGGAAATGACCTCAGAATTATAAGTGTTATATGTCTAATTAATTTAGTGTACCATAAAGAAATCTTTTAAAGATTATTTTAAAATAGTCAATAATTAAACAGTGAGATCAAGCATATACACGTTTGGGAAAAATAAAATAATTTGTCTTTCTGTCTTGTGTTATGTGAACACTTATATAAGAAGTAAGACAATTTCACGTATTAACACACAGGTTTAAAATACTCTGCATCTCAGTGTTGAAGGTAGGGGGATTATGTACTCTTGACACTGTCTTGGAAAACTCAAAACATGACTCCGCATTTACCAATGCATGATGGTGAAGTGTATATTAAGAGCATAAATGTACCAGTGTAAATGCATTCGTAGGCTGCCATAACAAATTCCCAAAAATGGAGTAGTTTAAAACAATAGGAATTTCTTTTCTTCCAGTTCTGGAGAGTAAGAGTCCAAAATCAAGGTATGGCAGGGCCATGCTCCTTCTGCAAGTACTAGGGAAGGATCCTCTATTGCTTCTTCCTACCCACTGGTGCTTGCCAGCGATCCTTGGCGTTCTTTCACTGCAGGTGCATTATCCTTGTCTGCATCATTACCTGACCTTGTTCACTGTGTCTTTTTTTTTTTCTTATAAGGATACCAGTTATACAGGATTTAGAGCCCACTCTACTCTAATATGACCTCCTTTTAACCAATAATATCTGTAAAAACCCAATTTTCAAATAATGTCATATTCTGAGGTTCTGGGTAGACATGAATTCTAGAGGGACAACAGCCAATACAGTGAATGAAAAGTATTCCAGAAAAGTAAAAAACAGCAACATTTCTAAACCATATATCATTGTATATAGTGCATAATTTAATGTTTTGGAAAATTGATACTTTAAATAATATAAATAGACATATGACTAAGTAGTTGCTTACATCCCACAAAGTTTATATATATCTAAAATGGCCAAAATCTTTATTTTGCATTTTTCTATAGGAGAAATGATCTTATATTCAGGCACAAATGGTAGTCTGATGAGTCAAATGGTTTCTTACTGATTATTTGTCCCCTCAGAAAGGTTTACTTGACCTAGTAAACACTCCTCCCCCCCTTTTTTACATCACTGCAACCAGGATGTTCTTATTCTTTAAGTAGATAATTATATCAGGCATGGTTTGCAATGGAAAAATAAAAGATATATTCATTTTTCAAAATGAGAGTTCAAATCTAATTTCATACACTTTAATCTCCATAAATGGAATTTCAGCAAAGCTTTTGTGTCTACCTCATTTAAAGACAAGAGTGCATCTCTCATCCCAGATGGATACAGCTTGGAGATACAGTCATGTATCCATTTCTTTTCACTCTATCATCTCCTTCTTTTTTTTTCTTCTCTAAATCTTTAAAGGCCCACTCCAATACACACTTTTGCCAGGAAACTTAAGTCATATGTTATTTACCTAGTCCTCTACATGTATCATCCACTGCTTCTCAAGAAAAACAAATAAAAACAAAACTTATAACACAGAGTATAGTTATTTCTCAATCATCATGCCTATGAGATTTTAATAGTGCATCCAAGTTTGCATATCTCTTGGAGGTGAGGGCCACATATTAATGTCCGATACTTTCAAATTGCAATCCATGCCTTACATAAAGCCTTCAGTGATTTTCACTTTTCTATGCATTTACAGCCTTTATGATTGATATTATGGAATTGGAAAGTATTTCACCCTAGTTGTTTAGGTTAAGCATGTCTTATCTCCCTAGATTCCTATGGGAAGCAACAGATTAATACATTGGGGGGTGAAGGACTTAAGACTCTAGATTTGTAGCATGGTCTTACTGTATTCTAGCTCAATGACCTTGGGCCAACTATTCCATCTCTTTGTACTTCAACATCCTCATCTCCATAGTGAAAATAATAATACCTGAAGTATTATTGGAGTGAGGATTCAATATATCATTCCATATCAGGTAAATGGAACAGTTCTGGGCACAGAGTAAGTGCTCAATAATTGTTAGCCATTGTTCTGTACCTCCTGTAGTCCCATAAGCATTAAGCAAACAATAAGCATCATTTGCATACTTTCTCACTTTAACAATTCTTTAAAATATCTGATTTGATTGGGGCGCCTGGGTGGCACAGTCGGTTAAGCGTCCGACTTCAGCCAGGTCACGATCTCGCGGTCCGGGAGTTCGAGCCCCGCGTCGGGCTCTGGGCTGATGGCTCAGAGCCTGGAGCCTGATTCCGATTCTGTGTCTCCCTCTCTCTCTGCCCCTCCCCCGTTCATGCTCTGTCTCTCTCTGTCCCAAAAATAAATAAACGTTGAAAAAAAAAAATATCTGATTTGATTTAAAAGCTGCTTAGTGTTGAGTCATAGTATAATTTAACTTGAAAATTAATTGAAAAATGTATATTCCAAATGTTACTTTAGTGAATTTAAGGACTCCCTGATTTCTAGCTTCGGAAGAGATGAAAATACATACAATTTAAAATATTAAAAAAAATAATAATTTGGCTTTTAGGCACCATCTCTCAGCTTTAGCTCTGCTACTTAAATTGTTTTAACTTTAAAGTTGTAGTAATGTGATAGATACACGATCCTGAACTGGATTTCAAAAATGCCATTCTGTAATATCAACAGATTTCCGAATAGAAAATAATGGTAAAAATACTAATGGCACTGTGTTGTTAATGCTAAAGAATTCAATATTTGGCCATGTGTAATATGTATAATATGAAATATGTATAGAATTATAGCCATGGAAACTAACATATGAGAAGAAATATATACCAATGAAGAATATTATTTGTACTTCATTAACTGAAGGTAATAAAAATTCCTATGGAAGGAGAATTCCCATTTAAACAAAAACTGCATGAAAAATGAAAGCTGGAGGACTGAGGTTACTGAAAAATACAAACAATAAAATTCTAACTACACTACATGATATAACTAGGCTATCAGAGTTCATATATGTAAAGTAAGTAAAATAGATACAAGGCATTTCATTTTAGTTTACTACACCTACTCAACAGGAAAATTTCTGGATCTACTTTCCCTGCAATTCCAATGAAATCTGTGTAAAATGCATTTTCTTTGTTAAATGAAATCTTCTGAATTACAATATATAATTGTTAACCCTCAATATAACAGAATAAGGAGAAAATTTGAGTAATTTTATTCCTATAGCATTTGCTTTGTCTAACTTAATTTCATCACAAAAATCAGGGCAAATCAGTGTTTCATTAGCAGTTCAATCCATTCTTACTTAGACATAGTCAAATATTTCTAGGAAATAGTTTATTCTAGAATTGTCCATTTTTCTTAGCCATAAAACTCTAGCAGTTGTCAAATCTTACTATCTCCTAAATATGTTTGAACTCTGTCCTTTTCCCTTCAAAATCACCTATATTGCATAATTTGTAAAATAACTTCTAAGTTCTTTTGTTTCTAGTGTGAGACTTATCAGATCCAACCTACAGAGGTACCAGATGGCTCAGTCTGTTAAGTGTCTGACTTTGGCTCAGGTCATGATCTCACAGGTTGGGAGTTCAAGCCCCACATCAGACTCTCCACTGTCAGCACAAAGCCCACTTGAGATCCTCTGTCCCCCTTTATCTCTGCCCCTCCCCTGCTCACACGCCCAGCCTCTCTCTCCCTCTCAAAAATAAACATTAAGAAAAAGAAAAAAATCCAACCTACCTACTGTTGTCAGCAGAATAAAACCCAACTCTTTTTTTATACATGTATAAGGCACACATACAATGCCTGACATATATAGAGAGGTAACATTTTCAAGTAGAACAATGTTGTCTTCCTCCCCTTTAAAAATTCCATTCCTGGGGCGCCTGGGTGGCTCAGTCAATTAAGTGGCCAATTCTTGATTTCAGATTAGGTCATGAACTCACAGTTCAAGTCCTGCATTGGGCTCTGCACTGACACTGTGGAGCCTGCTTGGGATTCTCTCTCTCTCCTTTCTCTGCCCATCCCCCACTTGTGGGCATGTGTGCTCTCTCTCTCTCTCAAAATAAATAAATGAATATTTAAAAAATAAATAAAAATTCCCTTCCTAAATTGGCATCTCTTTGTTTTGAAAATGAAAATCTTTTGCCTTTATAAATTAGTTGGATAAACTTGGCACAAGAAATCCAGACTCAAAGTAGCTTAACAAAATGAATGTCTTATTTATTTATTTACTTACTAATTTATTTATTTTTCCCCCAATTTAAAGCTGGTAATATTTTATTTATTTTATTTTTTTTACTTTTTACTTTTGTAAAATTTAAATTCAAGTTAGTTAATGTACAGTTATAATCTTGGCTTCAGGAGAACACAGTGATTCATCTCTTACATATGACACCCAATGAAGAAGAACATTTTATTTTTTTTTAATATTTACTTATTTTGAGAGAGAGAGAACATGAACATGAGCTGGGCAGGGGCAGAGAGAGAGAGGGAGAAAGAGAATCTCAAGCAGGCTCTGGCTGTCAGCACAGAGCCCAAAGTGGGACTCAGTCTCACAAACCACAAGATCATGACCTGAGCCGAAATTAGGAGTTGGACACTTAACTGAGTGAGCCACCCAGGTGCCCCAAGAAGAAAATTTTAAATTTCACATGCCAATTTAGAGATATGGTGGGCTCTTGCTAGGGTTCCAGCTCTGCTTTTCAGGTTTTTGACTGCCTTGTATCAGCTAATTACTCTCATTCTGGCTCCTTTCATGGTTACAAGAGGCTTCTAACAGGAACTGTGGAACATAATTCCCATCATGCATCTAGTTGGAGAAAAACTGGTTTTCTCTTCCATGGAGCTAGTGTTAAGTTTCTCACTGATCTCAACCTGTTTATATCCACTTACTCCTTAGCCAATTATTAGAGAAGGAAAGAAATTACTATAATAGGTTTATTGATATATGGGGAAAAATCATCTGGAACATAATGAATACTGAAGAGTCAATCACATAGTCCCTTCATGTAACATGTCTAATTTTTTGCATGTTATAGCCCTAGATTTGCCTACACATACTCTAAATGTTAATCATGACAAACTACCTCTTGTTTCCTAAATGTGTCATGCTCTTTTTCCCCATTAGCCATTTTCCCCCTTTGCCAATAATGCCCGTCACCATGTCTCCATTGACTCATCTTAAGCATTCTTTAAAGGTTAAACTAAGTACCAGCTTTTCTGAATAAATGTTCCTGATTCCATCAGACTGAGTTAGGACCCCCTTTCTTATGACCTTGCTTACTTCAAGCACAAATATTTCTCAACTTCCTGAACATTAGATTACTTGCTACAGCATTTCAAAATACTAAGGGCCTGAAACCACTCCCAAATATTCTGATTCACTTGGTTTGGGCTGGAGTCTGGACAAGGCAAATTTTCTTTCTTTAACTTCTCAGGTGATTCCAATGTGAAGTCAAGGCTGAGAATCCTCTAGCATATTACTTGCCACATCTATTACAATATTTATTGTTCTCTCCTACTAAGTTGTGAGTTTTTGAAGAGGGGACTACATTTTCAACCTTTGAATGCTAAGCACCTGAAAAGCATGTCTGATACAAAGTCAGTACTCAAAATTAGTCGATGAATGAGTTTCAAAAGAAACTGAATGGGTATTTCAATTCAATAGCCATTAATTGCCTACTGTGTGCTGAACTTTATAGGATGTGTTGTTATACAAAGATAAATAAAATAGTGTCAGCCTTTAGACGAAGTTTATTCAATGCAGGGCTCAAAAAAGAACCTACTGATAGTAGCATCAGAGTACCACATCTTAATTTACTCTTACATCTTAAATTACTATTCCAATATTTTCAATTGAATAGAGCAAGTCATTTTGTTCCTTAAATAATGCTCCTTTACCATATGTGATTGAATGCATAACTTTTTAAAATAGGGTCTTGTGAATATATATTAATACATAAAGTCTAACTATAAATAGTTCTCCCCCTTTTTTGTCTTTATACAAATATGTAAAATATAAAAGAGTTTCTATTTTATCTGAGCTTCAAAATAAAAATGCTAAAAGAATCCAGCAAGTTTTACTTTAGTTCAATATCCAAGGAAAGGCAGGTGTTCACCAAATAGAATGAGAAAATTAAAAGCAGTCTAACTGTAGAAAGTCCCTTTGAGCCACAAGCTTAAATTTTTTAATGGTTTTACAATCTTCTCAAGCTGTCAATGGAAAAAAGTGGCTTGACATTGAACACATACCAAGTCAGTAGCATAACTATTTTATAATGTCTGATTGGTCAACTGAAAAAAAATAGCTTAAAATTCAATCCATGTGATGGAAACGCCACTTAGAAAAAGACCATTCATACTGCAGTGCTGCAGGAAAATTGTGGTTATAAGAGTTCCGATTTCATTCAGCAACAGGATTCTTAAAGAATTACAAGTGGAATCGTTCCTAGAATATTGCATGTTGAGTATTATTAATATGAATTTTACCATCATAAAGTTAACCATTAATAAGAAAATATGTTATTATGTTTTCGTTCTATAGGTTAAAAAAACTTTATATGTTAAATGAAGAGTCTCATATTAATTTATGGGAAACTTTTGGGAATATCCATTCATAATTCCTCCAGAACATTCACACATTAATTTAACTAAAATGTAT
Source organism: Lynx canadensis (assembly GCF_007474595.2). NCBI lineage: Eukaryota > Metazoa > Chordata > Mammalia > Carnivora > Felidae > Lynx > Lynx canadensis. The sequence continues at coordinate 108,099,936 of NC_044304.2, forward strand.
TGAATACTTGCTGTTCTTGTTTCTCAGAGTGAAAGGGGTCTGCATAGTCATCTGTTCAACTTTCACTTATATTACTCATAGATTTAAAGTCTTTTTAGGAAGCCTATGAGTGGATATTACTGATTATGTGTTGCAGAATTACAGATTACCCGAGATAGAAGGCTTTATATGTTGAATAGCTGTCTCTACCATGCAGAAATAAATAAATAAATAAATAAATAAATAAATAAATAAATAAATAATAAAAATTAAAAAAAAATAAATCAACTGGTCAATTTTTAAAATTCAAAACCTGTTACAGAAAATTATTATGAAAAGATAAATGGACTTCAACCATATTTAGAAATCAGAAATATCTCCCATATTTAAATATTAGACAGTTTTGAGGCCTGTAAACTTTTAACTTTTAAATTTGTGTTAATTTCAAATAGATGTCAATTAAATAATTTTGAAAAATCCAAACCCATTGATTCTCTTTTTTTGTTTTTAAGTTTATTTATTTTGAGAGAGACAGAGACAGCACAAGCCAGGGACAGGCACAGAGAGAGAGAGAGAGAGACAGAGAGAGACAGAGAGAGACGGAGATGGACAGAGAGGGAGAATCCCAAGCAGGCTCAGCACTGCCACTGCTCAGCCCACCACGGGGCTTGAACTCAAGAACCATGAGATCATGACCTGAGCCGAAATCAACAGTGGGACTCCTAACCTACTGAGCCGCCCAGGTGCCCTCCTCCACCAGCAATTTTCTTTTATGCTTATTTTCCTGTCTACCTTGGGGTTTTTTCCTTGTTGATTAGCAGTTTCCAAAATGAAAAGGGCAGGGACAGGGAAAGAAAGCATTACAAATCAAACACAACTGGCCCTATCTTGGTTATTGGCTTTGAAACACGATTTAATAGTTTTGCTTGGTTTCTTAAATAAAACGCAATACTAAGGTTTTGTTTTGTTCTGTTTTTTTTTCTTTCAGTTTATTTATTTATTTTGAGAGAGACAGAGACAGTGTGAGCAGGGGAGAGGCAGAGAGAGAGAGAGAGAGAGAAGGAGAGAGGGAGAGAGGGAGAGAGGCAGAGAGGCAGAGAAGGAGAGAGGGAGAGAGGGAGGGAATCCCAAGCAGGCTCGCCATTGTGAGCAAAGAGCCAGACACAAGGCTTGAACTCATGAAACCTTGAGATCATGACCTGAATTAAAACTGAGAGTTGGATGCTTAACCTAATGAGCCACCCAGGCACCCCTGTTTTGTCCTGTTTTTTTTGTTGTTGTTTTTTTTTTTTTTTTAATTTTTTTTTTCAACATTTATTTATTTTTGGGACAGAGAGAGACAGAGCATGAACGGGGGAGGGGCAGAGAGAGAGGGAGACACAGAATCGGAAACAGGCTCCAGGCTCTGGGTCATCAGCCCAGAGCCCGACGCGGGGCTCGAACTCCCGGACCGCGAGATCGTGACCTGGCTGAAGTCGGACGCTTAACCGACTGCGCCACCCAGGCGCCCCTGTTTTGTCCTGTTTTTTAAACAGACTTTATTTTTTAGGTTCAGAGAAAGACTGAGCAGCAATGATAGAGTTCCCATTTAATCCCTGCCTCCATACACACAGCCTCCCCCACTATCAACACCCCTGACCAGAGTGATACAATGAAGAACCTACACTGACACACCATCACCCAAAGTCCACAGTTTACCTTACTTAGTGCTCTGTCTTGGTTTGTATGTTCCGTAGGTTTTGACAATTGTACAATGACATGCATCTGCCATTATGATATCATACAGAACAGTTTCACTGCCCTAAAAATCATTTGTGCTTTGCCTGTTCACTCCTCCTTCTCCACAACCCCTGGTAACCACTGATGGTTTTACAGTCTCCACAGTTCTTCCCTTTCTAGAATGTCATGCAGGTGGAATTATACAGTACATAACCTTTCCAGATTGAGTCTCTTTGACTTAATAATATGTATTTAAAGTTCCTCCAGATCTTTTCATGGCTTGATAGCTCATTTATTTTTGCCACTGAATAAAATAATACCCCATTGTCTGGATGTACCACAGTTTGACCATTCATTTACTGAAGGACATCTTGGTTGCTTCCAAGTTTTGGAAATTACGAATAAAAATGATATAACCTTCTGCATGCAGGTTTCTGTGTGGACATAAATTTTCAACTTCTCTCAGTAAATACCAAGGAGTGTGATTGCTGGATCATATAGTAAGAATATGTTTAGTTTTGCAAGAAGCTGCCAAACTGCCTTCCAAAGATCCATTTTGTGATCAATGACAGTATCTGCTACTTCCCATTCTCTCCAGCAATGGGTGTTGGCAGTGTTTTGTACTTTGGCCACTCTATTAAGTGTGTAGTAGTATCTTGCTGTTGTTTTTCCAATTCCTTAATGATTTATGATGTGGAGTGTCTTGTTATATGTCTATTTGCCATCTTTATATCTTCTCTGGTGAGGTGTCTGGTTAGGTCTTTGGCTCATCTTTTAACTAATTTATTTTCTTATTGCTGAGTTTTAAAAATTCTTTGTATACTTTGGACAATAGTGCTTTACCAGATATGCCTTGTACAAATACTTTCTCCCAGGCTGTGGCTTGTCTTCTCATTCTCTTGACATTGTTGTTCACAGAGCAGGAGGTTCTGTTTTATTTCAGTGAGGTCCAGCTTATCAAATCTTCCTTTCCTGGACTAGGTCTTTGGTGTTATACCTCAAAAGCCATTACCATCTCCAAGGTCATCTAGATATTCTCTTACATTATCTTCCAGGAGCTTTATAATTTTGCATTTTATATTTAGGCATGTGATTCATTTTGAGTTAATTTTGAAGAATGTAAGGTCTGTGTCTAGAATCAATTTTGTGTATGTGGATATTCAGTTATATTAAGATTTTATTTATTTATATATATATTTATTTATTTATTGTGACCTATGCTTTTTGTGATAAAAACTGTGAATGTTTGTGAGTGTCTGGATGGCAACCAACTCTTGATTTGGCTGAGGTCATGATCCCATGGTTTGTGAGTTCAAGCCCCGCATTGGGCTCTGCACTGACAGTGTGGAGCTTTTTTGGGATTCTCTATCTCTACTCCTCTCCTCCAAAAAATAAATAAATAAAATAAAATAAAAACTTGTTAAAGTTTCATTGCATTTTTATTTTTATTTTTTTAAGTTTTTAAAATTTATTTTGAGAGATATATAGAGAGCAAGTGGGGAGGGGCAAAGAAAGGGGGAAACAGAATACCAAGCAGACTCCCCATGCTGTTAGCATGGGGCCTGAAGTCACAAACCATGAGATCACCACCCGAGCCAAAATCAAAACTTGGATGCTTAACAGACTGAACCACCCAGGAGTCCCACATTTATTTTTAAAATGCATTGCCAAGTTAACAATAGCAACAGCCACCAAGGCCAAATCATCAAAAATCATAACTTCAACGTTTATGAAAAGAATACCCTTTCAGGTTTCCAGGGTTGCTAAATTAGTTAAGTGTCTGACTGTTGATTTTGGCTCAGGCCATGATCTCACGGTTTTGTGAGATCGAGCCCGACATGGGGCTCTATGCTGACAGCGTGGTATATGGTTGGGATTCTCTCTCCCTCTCTCTTTGCCCCTCCCCTGTTCACTAGCACATATGCATGCATACATGTGCACCCTCTCTCTCTGAAAATAAACTTAAAAAAAAAGAACATGCTTTATAAAAGCATCAGACAAATATATGACAGAACACTTTTATAGGAACCAGAAGAAACATTTCACTATTACATTTTAAATTACATATTACTAGAAAAATAGTGAATAGTGATTTCACTATTAACTTGGGTAGTATTAGTAATTATTAATCAGACAAATTTACACCTACACCTAAACCGACAAAATGCTGTCTGTAAATAGGATGGCAAGGTTCCTACAGTAAAACCCAAGCCACTGCTTTACAGAAATACTGAGAGAAAGGAAAGTAAGGAAATGAAATATCCAGCATGTTCATTCAGCCTCTAATTTAATAATTTATATATCTTAGGAGGTAAACATCTATCCTTTAAATGTGAAAAATGCACCTTTATCATAAAAAGATATGTGGTGTGTGTTATGCCCAGAATTCATGATCCCCAAAGACCACTAGGGAGCCGAGTCCGATGCAAAAGCAAAAGAGCCTTTATTCGAGCTAGCTCGAGCTCAATCCCCTACCTGCACCAACGCAGCGGTGAGATACTGGGGAGAGAGAGCGAGTTTCAAAAGGACAAAGGTTTAATTGGGGCCTAGGGGCAGTTGGTGAGGTAATGGCTGTGGCCTCAGCCGATTGGCTGGGGAAGGGTCCGAGTCCTGTTAGGCAGGTGGGGGGGGGGCGGTTACTCAAGGGGAGGAGGTGTGGTCAAGGTGAAGGACACAGAACAAGATGGAGTCGGCCGGCGTAGGCCCGCCCTTTCAGTGTGAAGGGTTAAGAGTTATTGTCTGATATTGTGATACATTAAATGTCTTTCCTCAATAAGCAAGTAATATCCTTTTCACCATTCTTAGGATGAAAAGTCAAAAGCTGTGGTGAGTGTGTGTGTGTGCACTCACATGCGCCCATGTGCATACACATGCTCTTTTTCCATGTATGTGATGAGGCAAATACAGAATTTTTTTCCAAGACTTTGAGAAATGCCTATTTATACATCTTCCCAAATCAAGCACATGATGAAATCCATGGGGCACCTGGAGGGCTCAGTTAAGCATCCAACTTCAGCCCAGGTGAGGATATCACAGTTTGTGAGTTACAGCCCTGCATTGGGCTCTGTGCTGACAGCTCAGAGCCTAAAGCCTGTTTCAGATTCTATGTCTCCTTCTCTCTCTCTGACCCTCTCCCACTCATGCTCACTCTCTGTCTCTGTCTCTCAAAAATAAATAAACATTATTTTTTTTAAAAAATAAGAAATACACCCAGAAATGAGAGGAACAAAAATCACTGGCAAAAAAAAAAAAAAAAAAAAAAAAAAAAAAAAAAAAAAAAAAAAAACAAACAAACCATGATATAGAAGAGAATTAAGTATATGTGTGGAAAAGTTACATTGATTAAAGGATTTTTTTAATGTTTATTTTTGAGAGTCAGAGACAGAGTGTGAGCAAGGAAGGGTCAGAGAGTAAGTGAGTGAGTGGGGGGGGGGGAGAGAGAGAGAGAGAGAGAGAGAGAGAGGCAGCATCCGAAGCAGGCTCTAGGCTCTGAGCTGTCAGCACAGAGCCTGATGTGGGGCTCAAACTCACCAACCATGATATCATGACCTGAGCCAAAGTCAGACGCTCAACCGACTGAGCCATCCAGGCGCCCCGGAGAAGTTAAACTGATTAAAGTTTTCGTGCTCCATGCACACATTATTTCAATAATTTGCCCATATTTTCTTTTTTCTATCCTAGGTATATTATTAAAATAAGCAGATTTCCCTTTTCTCTTTCCTTTCAACCCCTGATCCATTTTCCAGTCCCCCAGTGATTCCATGTCAGCATGCTGTTTTTAACTAGACAAATAGTACACAGATTTATTCCTACAGAAACAATCTCTGGTAAAATCGTAGAGGGTCTGCTTGAATAATACCCAAAAGTTAACTGTGTGCTTTCCATTGGCCAGAAATAACTCACAGAAAATGAATCCACAAAGCAGTCAATGGAATAGTATAACCCTCTTAGGGGAGCCATTGTACTATTAGAAAAATCTGGTAGACAACCAGCCTTCATTTTGCACACACACACACACACACACACACACAGTACTGTGTTTGGTATAAACTCTGGTAAGAATAAGTCAGACTATTGATCTGTGAAAAGTTTTCATATGAAGTCACATAGTGTTATCTTAATATTCTTTTCATCTACACTGTATCATGGTGGTAACATCTGACATCCATTTACTGCAGTTGTAACAATGACAATGAACTGGATTGCAGTATTCTAAAAGGAGAATGAACTCTTACACATAAATTGACATGCATTGGAAAGTTGTTATATGGATAACATGGAATAATATGGAAAATTGGTAATAAGGGATGTGTGTCTCTTAAACTTCATCCCAGAATTTATTTCAGGGGAAGAAAAATCTCACACTTTCAGTGCATACAGGATTCTGTATTTCTGATATTAACTATAAACATTAATCTGACAAATTTCTTTTACTAAAGTCACTTTGGAATTTGGTGGCAGGGTTAACACTAAAGGTATGAAAAATGAAGATGAAAATGAAATTTTTAGAAATAAAACTCTATTTGTCACATGGGAAAAATCATTAACTTTTCAAGTAAGAATGTTTGACTATTGTTATATCATGGTTCTGCCAACGTGCAGATTCATGGTTTTATGTTGTGTTCTAATTTTTGTGTTATTTTTAGGCATTCACACGCTTTTGAAACTTTCTATGAACGGACTTGGATCTAATGTCCCTGAAAACAAAGAAAGGTGATTTTTATGAAGGAAATCAGTACACAATTAAAAATGGGGACACATTCTCCATTTGCATCAATCCAATTTAAGTATGTCCCTTAAAAGAAAATGTCATTAAGAAGTAACAGTATTCTAGTGCAGGGATTTGGAAAATCTTTTCCCCTTCCAAAATGATATTGGAGGGAATTTCCAGACCTTTATTCCCTATTACACTTGATAGCTTTCTATCTTATCACCTCAAATTCCGATGTTTCCTAGCATATCTACACACTTAAACACAAACACACTAACTACTATATCTACATTGTGTTCTCTTTTGTCCCAGTCACATTTCCTACTTCATCTAATTTACAGATGGTTAGATTTTTTTTTCTCCTAATTCTGGGCAAGAGGCAGGATTTATCATGTCCGGACTGAGTGTGAAAAAGGACAGAATGAAGGTGAAGAGAACATACCCACGCCTGACACTCCTGTATGTCTCTATATTCTTAATGGGTAAGACAAATTAAACAAAAGAAGATCAGAAGAAGATAAAAATGGAACCCCCTCTACACATCCCTTTCTCTCCATTTGTTAATAAGTATGAAGATTTTTTTAAATATCAGTGGTCTTCTGTGGGCTTCTGCGTTCTCCTTCAAAGACAGGAGAGCAAAAAGATGTAGTTGACTTCATTCTGTTCACGGAAGGAAACAGAATTAGTCTGGTGGGAGCAGGCAAAGCCAGGAGAGAGGATAATCATGAGGCCAAATTCATGCCTCAAAGGAACACAAAAAGGATAAAAGTAAGATTCCTGGACAACGAACTGTGCTCCTAGTAGAGCCTTTTTCCCAGTCCACATTTCCACTTCTTCCCCAGCCCGTGCAGACCCCTTATCCCAGATGTAGTGCTACCAGCAATAGCTTAGAACTCATGATATGCCAAACACTGCAACCAGGCAATGTGTTCATATTCCAGTGTCAGGGCTGGGGTGTGACTGTGGTCACTGAGAACAGAATTTTGACTGAATATTTGTTTTGTTTGTTGTTTGATTTTTTACAGTGCTCTTTATGCACGATACCTAGGCTAAACAGAACACTGTGGGTCTTAATGGGAATACAACCATCACTGACAACACTGTTTTATTCATTTGCTCAATAAATTCAATTAAAGCATTGTATTACAATTCATTAAAGCATTGTAAGGATGTATTCCAACTTGCCAGCAAAAGAGAATAAAAGGTTTCTTAAAGGACCACACATGTCTTAAATTGGTGATTATCTGAATATGGGTGGGATTAAAATGTGTATTTCAAATTTATTAACTTTTCAACTTAAAGGCTTAATGTTCACTTCCACAAAATGACAAAAGAATGAATTTCAATTATTTTAATCACCATAATTTATTTACTATGACTTCTCCAATTAGATGTGTTGGTTGAAGTCTTCTTACTTGTAAAGCATATATAATTTATATCCTAATTATTATTTTTTTTTTTAAGTAGGCTTCATTCCCAGCATGGAGCCCAGTGCAGGGCTTGAACTCACAACCTGGAGATCAAGATCTGACCTAAGAGTCAGACACTTAACAAAATAAGCCACTCAGATGCCCCTATACCCTAATTACTAAGACAACAGATTCCCTCTTTGTCTCTATCTATGTAGATAGATAGGTAGATATACACAGACCAGATCTCTCTATAGATCTAAGCTTACACATAGAGAATAGGCAGAAACAGAGATATCTCTATCTTGTAACTAATACGTATCTTATATCTAATATATGTCTTATACCTTATATCTAAAGATATCTATCTTTCTAGAGATAGAGAACCTTTCATTTTTCTTAAGAATTAGGACACACACATTTGGGGCGCCTGGGTGGCGCAGTCGGTTAAGCGTCCGACTTCAGCCAGGTCACGATCTCGCGGTCCGGGAGTTCGAGCCCCGCGTCGGGCTCTGGGCTGATGGCTCAGAGCCTGGAGCCTGTTTCCTATTCTGTGTCTCCCTCTCTCTCTGACCCTCCCCCGTTCATGTTCTGTCTCTCTCTGTCCCAAAAATAAATAAACGTTGGAAAAAAAAAATTTTTAAAAAGAATTAGGACACACACACACACACCATTAGCAATAGGGGTATAGGGGTGTGTGTGTGTGTGTGTGTGTGTGTACACATCTATCACCTCAAAAAGGAATACAAACAGGGAGAGTACTAAAGATTTCTGCCAAAAAAAATAATAAATAGAAAATGACATGATCTGAAAGGTACTTTCTCCCTATACAATTTTCATAAGATTTTAAATTCATAAAATGCCTTCCTAATTTGAAGAAAGTAATACCGTTTTTGAGAAAGACACAACACCAAAAAATTTATTTCTGAGTCCAGCTTCAGATACAGGGAAATATTAAGAAACATTTTACTGCTAATCACACAAAATTAACTTTCACATCTATAATAAGTACCACATGATATTTAAAAATCTCTACACTACCAAAGAAATAGAACGTTATAATATTTAATGTTATTTAGCATTAAGATTTATTTTTTGTCAACGCATTTTTTAATTGAAAACACTTTTAAGAAGAAAGGAATGAGTTAAGGAAAAATAATATTGAGATAGTTGAAGAACTACAGTGGGCGTTGGAAGCAATAAGCTGAATTTCTGACTTCTCATCAATTTCTAATCAATTGTTTTGACTTTAGATATCTGAATACACAATATTTTAACATGAAAGAGTTTAGTTTAAAAATGTTTTGCATTTCTCATAACACCTTAAAATATAACATTTATATCTGTAATATGTACTTGATACACTGAACTGCAGAAAAATATTTTCTTGAACTCATTAAGGTGAGCATAAAAGGCTTTTATTTTGACAACTTCTATCCACAAAATTATCATCAAAATTGGAGGTATTTAACAGTGTGATACGAGCCTAGCCTATCGTTTACAAAGGAATAACCTGGCTATCATATAATCTTAACTACTTTCATATAGTAAAAAAAGGCTCTTTTCTTGAAAATGATATTTACTTTGAGAACCAGTTTCTAAACAATTGCATTTTCCCATATAATTTAATTTATTCAGATACTTATTTCCAATTTTCTTTTCCATAAGTAGAATATTTATTGTTTTAAATAGTGTTTCTAGAAAAACAAATTAGCTTTAAAAGACCCATAAATGGACATTCTTAGGTGACAGATGAGCCCTACTAACTGTGTAATCCTTTGAACAAAGACATTTTGCTAATTATTGTATGTGCACATTATTTTAAAATTTATATTTTAAACACAGAATACAAACCAATAGGCTGTAATTTTTCAAGATAATTACATGTTAAAATATAGTAACAGTATATCTAGGAAAAAAACTTCTAAGAAGTGTTTTATTATTGTTGTTGTTGTTATGAAATGATCCATAATATGGAGATGTGGAAAACCCCTATTTTTCCAGTGGCCAGATGTTTTGAACCTGTGTTGACTGAACCATAAAAATGGCTGACTCTACCACTAAGGAAATTAAACCTGAAAGATATATTTCCTTGTTTTGTTCCTCTTGTTTTTTTCCTCTGAATTACTTGCTTTTGCTACAAACTTCAGAATCCTTTCTCTTATACTACAAAATTATGTATTAACCTCTCCAGTATGTGAACAAGATAGTCTAATCAGTTATGTGGCTGAAAAGTGATAAAAAAAGAATGCTGCACCATTATTTATTATTATTATTATTATTATTATTATTATTATTACCTAGCCTGCATGATTTTAAAAGTTTAGATGTTCTAGAAAGGAAAAGTTGCACTGGGAACAAAATATACTTAGATGTACAGACAAGTAAGGCCATGTTTCCTAAAAAGACTCTACTTCCCACACTTGTATGATCTACCACTGAAACCCAGAAGTAGGGAAAAATACAAAAACAAAAAACAACTTAAAAAAGAAAAACTGGAAAATGTGCTTAAGTGTTGGAGAAGTTAGAGTCTGTCAGGAACTGACCAGACTTAGATATCTTAATTACCAGGAGTAACATTCCAACAAAAGTACTTGACAAAATACAATGACATTTCTGATAATTACCTGGAAAAATCAATTCTTGGTATGTTTAATACCTAAGAACATTCCTCCAACAGATTCAGCTTAATATGAAATTGGCTTTTGAAATTCTGAGAGGGCTGCAATGATGTATTCATCTGTGACACTAAATCACACCCTGTCAGCGCCATCTATCAGTTGCAATTTAAACTACAATGGAAAAAGACTAAATGCCTCTGACTGCAAACTACCAAAATAATTTCTTAAACCATGTAATATGTAGTTGTGTGTAATATGAAACATTTTCTTTTGAACTCATCATTTTATATTTTTTCTATGGCTTCATAATAAATGATGTAGGTAGTTTCCAGTTAGTCAAAAGTACGTAGTCACATAATCCATGAATATATAGAGTCACATGTCACACAAAAATACAGTTTCCTAGACTAACTACTATTCAAAAATTCAATTATTTTCATCACAACCAACATTTTCTCCAGGACAATCACAGTTTGATCACATCTTTCTAACCGTGTTGGTTTGTCATGCAGTGAATATTCTATGTATCATTGGCTTTCTCTAGGGTCCAAATAAATCCTATCTGCTATGCTAGTACAGATATGAGCCCGACATTTAAAGGCACAAAAGGTTAGTCTTTATTTTTCTCTTGTGGTACTTGAAAATAAGTGAAATGAAACTTATTACTAAATCATTAAAGCATTATTACAAGATGTTTTCATACAGTTACTTGGTTTTGAGCCTGTGGAATGGGAAGCACAATATGGTAAATTGTGCCTTGAAGCCCTTGCTTTAGTTAAAACACATTAAACTCGGTCATGGGCATGTGGTATACATAGGATTTTCTTTCCAAAACTAACAGTCAATTGGCTCCTTTCTCATTTCCTCCTCTCCTTGTCTTCTTCTTCCTCTTTCTCCTCCTCTTCTGACAGAAGCAGAGAAATTATTGGAACATTTTGAAATAAATGTCCTTTTGGGGCCCAACATGTCTCTCTTTTCACTACACAATTAGAAAAGCAGAAGAGGCTATACAAACTCGAGAACCACTCCAAACTGTGAGGTCGAAGGGTAAGCAAGTTTCCAAGATGAACCACAAATGCTTCCCCATGGGTAATCGAATTGGCTTTGGCACTTGAATATACTTGAAAGATTGAAAAAGATAATTTTCTTATAAGCATAAACAATAAAAAGTTGTACACATGAGTTACTTGCCTCAAGGTATTTCTTCTTTCATATATAATGTCCATTATGTATTACAAATGAAATGAATGAAAAGAATACATGTTGGATCATAAAGCTGTATTTGGTTGACTTCTTCTTTAAAAACTTTATAAAGAAGTTTAAAGGCCCACAAATAATGTTCCAATTGTTTTCCTTTTAGAAAAAAAGGAGTATTCAGTTTGCACTTGTCCAGACCTCAGCCATATAAAGGCCTTTTCCTTTTTGAAAAGGAAGCTTTTTATACCCTTGGTTGACTTCACAAAAAACAATCTGGGACGCAAATGTAGGCAATTTAAACTAGTCATATGGGTGAAAATCTCTCTGTCTTCATCTCACTCAAAATATTACCTAAATGTAATCTGAACCATTTAGAGTAGCTCTACTTAAACCGTGTTATGTTTTCAGTAGTAAAGACTGATAACTTGATAGTTCCCAAGGGTTTGATTCTTACAGTTTAAGTACAGAGTTGACATTGCAAGCTATTTTCTGAAAATCCCCAGGGCTATGTTAGAGATGAGATAAGTAAAGATGTATAGAGTGGTTTAAAAATTTGTGGGTACCTTCAAACCCAGTACTATTAGTCAACTTCCCTAAAGATTTATTCATTCTCACATAAATATCATCTTTTAATTGGTAATTAAAAGAGATAATGAAAATTTGGCTTCAAAGTTCTAAATATTTATATATGTATATATTAATTGTACTTGAATACACCATTAAAAAACATTTTGTAGGTATTATTTTTCTAGAGGTTCTCAGATCATTTTTTCATTCTCTAACATAGAATTAGATTTTCATTACCAGAAAGGATTTCAGTTCAGGCCATCATAATTTATCCTCTGGAGTATGGTTCCCCTTCTTATCTATGTTGCTAACCTCAGTCTCACCATTCTTCCATTTATCCTTTCCACAGTTATTAGATTGATCTTTCTAAGGTGTTTACTACACCATCACTGCATAAAAATACAAGCTGGTCCCCAACAATGGTCTCTCATGATGACATTTCATATCCTTACTTCTCTATCTCAAACCCGAACTCAGCTACACTGATCAATGACTGTTATATTATTTTATTATTTTATTTTTATTTTATTTTATTTTATTTTATTTTATTTATTTTTTTTTTAATTTTTTTTCAACGTTTTTTATTTATTTTTGGGACAGAGAGAGACAGAGCATGAACGGGGGAGGGGCAGAGAGAGAGGGAGACACAGAATCGGAAACAGGCTCCAGGCTCCGAGCCATCAGCCCAGAGCCCGACGCGGGGCTCGAACTCCCGGACCGCAAGATCGTGACCTGGCTGAAGTCGGACGCTTAACCGACTGCGCCACCCAGGCGCCCCAATTTTATTTTATTTTAAAGAGAGAGTGTGAGCGGGAGAGAGCAGGTGGGGGAGAGAGATGGGGGAAGGGAGGGAGAGAGAGGGAGAGGGAGGGAGAGAGAGAATCTCAAGCAGGCTCCATGCTCAGCATGGAGCCCGACTTGAATCCCAATCCCACAAATCTGGGATCATGAGCTGAGCTGAAATCAAGAGCCAGACGCTCAACCAACTGAGCCACCCAAGCACCCCAACAGTTGTTTTAAAGATCTTGAGTTTGCATACACACACTCTTTCCCCCACGCAGTCCTATCCAAAATCTCGTATGTTTAGAGCATCCTCACTCATATTTTAGTACCTACTAAAACGACTTTATGAGAATCTTTATTGACCTCTTGAACCCCTCTATCAGAATGCATGCCTGATTCATTTAGTAACCCTAGCACTGGATAATGCCTGACTAGAGACTGTTGATCAGTTTAAGTTCACTGAATAAATGAATGGATGACAGAATAAACAAATCAACTCAGTAGCTTTAGAAACAAGGAAACTGAGAGGTAGTTTAAGAGACTTGTCTAAGTCCACTCTTTGAAAAAAAATAGCACTATAACTCAGATGCCAATTTCATTCAGTGTTCCTCCCCTTCTTACATCTTGATAGCCTTTCCAAAAACTTCTTAGTGTCAATAGCATTAATTTATGACTAAATCTTAATTACATACAACGTCCTGGTAAGAATAAGATGCTATGTTTTTTTTTTCTTTTTATTTAAACAAACTATGAAATCTAGAACAGTGCAATTTGAACACAGTAGCCTCTGCCCCATGCCTGAGGGAGACAGCACAGCTTTGGGAACTATGATTGAGTGACAGCCCTATGTATGAAGTAAGTAACCAGGCTGCCCACTTAGCCCTCTTTTCCATGGTTTCTTAAATAGTTGGGTTTTCCCGACTTTTTTTTCTTTTTTTCTTTTTCTAAGGTTGGAGAAGTACAGCCAGCTGGCTAGAATCTGCTTCCCATGTGTTCTTAATAACTTTTATTTCCCTAAGGGCTAGCCTATGCTTCTCAAACCTGGCTACACATGAGAATCACCAGGGTAACTTAAAAGAAAAAAAAAAAAATACCAACGTGTGAACCCATAACCAAAGATTCTGATTAAATTGGTCAGGGGTGGATCCTGGGCAACAGTAGGTTATAAAACCTTCCATCTGACTCTGATGTGTGGCTAGACCTGACCATCTTTACTTTTCAATTTTTCAGGAGAAATACCAGAATGGCATGACCTTTTATTCAGTCTGCACATCATTTCTGCACACTACTTCCAGGGCAGGGGATGTTGCATACTCAATATATACTGACTAGTCAAATGTGGAAGGAATGATGCATTTGAAAAGATTATTCCTTTCTTCTGTTTTAGGTTGGGAATGTGACTAGTCAATAATGCCTGTGAGGACCAACTGGAAGAGAAGAAATCATTTATTCTTTACCATCAATATGTGACTGTGTCTTGAAATGAATATCCTGGAATCTGATTCAGACTTGATTTTGGAAACCCCTGCCTCCCCCCCCCCCCCCTCCTCTGGAGCCTTGGGCATGTGGTCAAAGAATATGAGTAAGGAACAGGGAACCAAGTCCCCTAATTTATCTTTAATTTCTGTTATTTTCTTACTGAACTCCCCTTCTCCTATATTAACTCTCCCTTCCATGGAATAGGTGATGTGAAATAGGTCCTACATCCATGTTAAAAGTTAAAAAGATAATGTTAGTATTTTAAACAAAATAAAAGAACAGCAATAGAAGAGATAATAGCATTTCACTTCACGACAGAAGAGATAATAACACTTTAGTGCTTTAGGCCTGCCTAATTAGTGGTGCTTCTCCTGAGACATTAATTTTGGTGTCAGTGGAGGTTAAGGGAAAGGAGGTTGCAGCTAAAGTGCCAGTGATATTCTGAGGGTTCTGGACACTGAAACCTCAAGTTTATATATACCGAGGGCTGGTGGCCAATTTCACCAACGTGTAAACTGATAAACAGAGAGATCTGATTGCAAATAGAATGCATTGCGTATTTGGCTTAATGACCATACCCTAGAATGAGCGACTAAGAATAGAGAGAATCCCGGTCCCCGCAGCCCAAGACGGACGCGGACCCATCTAGCAGGAAACAGCGGCGCGCCGGCCTCTCCTCCGCGACCGCGTGCGGACTGCTTGTCCCGGCCATCTACCACAACTGCACGAATCGACACGGCCCAGAGACGTACCTGGCGCACAAAAGTTCTCATGCTCCGCCGTGCCACGGGATCTGCGCACCTTCGCCCACATCTTGGCGGCTGTTGAGTGCTCCTACAGCCCCTTCCCCGGCCATAGGCGTGGTCCCCAGACACCTCAGGGATCACTTCCGCCTGGCGCACTGCCTTCTGGGGGAAGCCCCAGGCCGGAAGTCTGACTACGAGGCCCACGCTCCCCTGCAGGGCCTCTTGCCCCCTCCGACACCTTCAGCCAATTGCTGAAGTTGCAACCCCTGGGCCTGGCCGATAGCAGCTCCAGTCCTGCCAACCCGTCTCCCGCCACTCCTCGGCCCACAGCATCTTCCCAGAGCCCCAAGCTGTTGCTGTCCTCGCTGACGCCCTCTTTCCACTCGGACAAAGGCATGTAGAGCCCCCACCCCACCCCACCCCCCTCGGCCAAGGGAACCACAGGTACTGCCATCTGTGCAACATCGAGTTCGTCAAGTTCACAGGTACTTCTGTGTGTTCACCTTCATCGTCCCCAAGAAGTGTTGCTGTTCCTCGAAGGCCAGTGAATATGTGAAGTGAGTCACCCAACACAGAATGGACTGGGGGCCACTTTCCATGCACCCCCCCCCCCCAACTTCTCTATCCAGGAACAAAGGTCAGCTTTCCCACCTGCCGCGCTGTCCATTGCCACCCCCGCCTGGACCCTTGGCACTTAAAGTTCAGTTTGATGAGCACAGCCTCAATAGCCTGGAGTTGAAGGAGCAGCTAAATTCCATCAGAATTACTTCGGAGAGTCTCCTCTGTTTTTCTGAAACATTCATCGTATTTATTTATTTTTTATTTTTGGAGAGAGAGTGTGTGAGTCTGGGAGAGGGAAAGTGAGATGGAATCTTAAGCAGGCTCCATGCTCAGCCCAGAGCCCAGAGATCATAACCGGAGCTGCAATGGGTTCATAAAAATAACACTTTCCTTAAGTAATAAGAATAATAAAGAGTTCCAGAATGTAGATATCTATGCACTTTGATATTCTTTTGGTAAAAAAGAAATGTACCCTTGGATGGGAAAGTTTCCAAGGAAGGCTTTTCAGCAAAAAGATCAGACTGTGGAAAGAACCACAGACTTGTGTGAGGCAGGAAGAGCAAGAAGAAAAGAGAAGGAAAGCATTTTAAACGTTACTGATACTTCATAGCAATAAGTTATTTTTATATAGTGTAGATCAGAATATTCTTTACAGTAACAAAAATATTTTGTGTACTTTTAAAAGGCTTCATGCATACACTGGTAAAAAAACAAAAGAGAAAAAAATGCTGTCATTTTGAGGAATTATGATGATGATTGTTAATATTTATGTGCCAAAGCAATAACAACAAATGTTATATGGAAGATAACATTGAATCATAAAAATTTCATGAAATATTATTGTGCTTTTCATATGGACAAGTAAACCTAGGCTTAAATGATTAAATCACATGTCTAAAGTCCTGTAGCTGAAATGTGATACACGCAAAATGCAAAACCAAATTAGTCTTGTTTTAGAGTCTGTGATCTTAACCACTCTGTTTTGTGATACTTAGAGGAAAACTTTTCCCAATTTCTGGAGTTAAAGAAGTGGAAAATTATCCAGACTAGTGGCAATGCAAACCATCTGAGAAGCGAGAGTCAGGGACAGGGAGTGTGGCTTTCAGAGAGACAGCATTTCATCACAGCTGGTATTCTTGGGAACCCTAGTAGAGACTCTGTGAAAAAGATTTAACATGAAAAAGATTTTGTTGATACTTCTGTGGAGGGTTGATTAGAAAAAGAAAGATAAGTCAGAAGACTATTTTAATAATTAAAATGAAATAAAGACATGTGGACTTCATTTATAGCTGTCAAGATTTGTGGAAGTTGGTAAAGGAGAAGAAGTTACAGACAACTCTAAATTTTCGGACTAGTGGACTAAAGAATTATGGTGCCATTGGGAGCAATAGGAAAATTCAGAAGTGTCCATTATTTGATGACAGAAAAAAAATAATTCACATTTTACTGGTGATAAAATCAAATTGTAAGCAAAGATGTAAGATCTTTTCTTATTCAACTGCATTGTCTGCCTGTTCTAGACAGATCTTCTGGGTATGTAGCTGAGAATGTCAACATCAAATTTATATTTTATGGTCTTTGTCTTGTTCTTTGGGGATTGTGTCTTCTCATTTCTTATGCTTATTTCAGTAGCTGGATACTACACTGTTATGCCCAGATATTCTGTCTTGTTTCCCACATGTATCCAAAGTCATGGAAACCTGTAACTTAACCCAGTGATTACAGTTTCTAACTAGCAGTAGTTCTTTGGTGCTTTATATATACTTGGATCTTTGCTTATTGACAGATATGCCTAATTCTCATGGGGCCATATTTTGCCTATCACCCAATATATCACCTTGATAACATTTCCTAGCTAAACTTGATTCCAAAGAAATATCATCATAAGTATCTAACTAGTTTCCAGAGACTAACAATTTCCAGTAGGGCTCATTCTACTGGGCTATAGTCCAAATACATATTTTCTTTGGTTCCCCCGGATATGCAGAATTCCTTAATTTTATTTAATATAGTGGATGAAATGTATTACTATAAATCTATACACGAATAACCAGTATACCATCATGTTTCCTTTCTTTTACTTTTTTTTTTTAATGTTTATTTATTTTTGAGAGAGAGACAGTACAAGCGGGAGAAGAGCAGAGAGAGGTAGATACAAAATCTGAAGCAGATTTCAGGCTCTGAGCTGTCAGCACAGAGCTAGACCATGATGCCTCTTGAGGGGCTTGAACTCACAAACTGTGAGATCATGACCTGAGCTGAAGTCGGATGCTTAACCAACTGAGCCACCCAGGCACCTCTTCTTTCTCTTACTTTTTAAACATGGGTTCAGAAAAAAGGGAAAGTCACCAATAACTTCAACATTTTTCTTTCTAATTTACTCATGAAAGTCATTCTTATGTTTGACTTGGTCAAATTCATCCCCCATAAGTAATCACTACTGAATTTGCTAAATATGCTTTTCTGACTTCCATATGTTTATACATGTGCACATATGCACTTTGATACATTTATTATATTCATTTATTAGTCTCTTTGTTTACAAATTGGAATCATGCTGCAGACATTGGTTTGGGTTTTTTTTTAACCACTTAATAAACTATAATGTGTAGCTTTAAAGGTCAATACATCATACTATTTAGTAGTTTTATTAAACTTTGAATGGAGGTACTATGATCTTTTTTCTCATTTTATTGTTTACTGACACTAAAACTGCAAGTAATGTTTGCAACAAGTATTGCTCTGCATGAGGGTATAGGGGTGTGTGTTTTTGTATATGTGTGCTCTCAGGCTAGTATAAATGAATAATAGACTCTGAGAAGTTGAATTACTGGGGCAAGGAATAGGCAAATTTTAAAATTATATACATATTCCCAGATTACTCTTCAAAACCCATATCTACTCAAATATTTATGAGTGACCTCTTTAATACATCTTTCCCAGCTCTGAATGTTATCCATTTTTTAATGTAATTAAGTAGCTATGTTTTAAAAGTTTAATTCTGAGGGCACCTGACTGGCTCAGTCTGTTAAGTGTCTGACTCTTGATTTTGGCTCAGGTCATGAATTCATAGTTCTGAGATTGAGCCCCTTATCAGGCTCCTCCCTGGGTGTGAAACCTGCTTAAGATTCAACCTCTCTCCCTCTCACTTTGCCCCTCCTCTGCCTACAAACCATGCTTGTGGTTTCTCTGTATCAAAAAAAAAAAAAAAAAGCTTATGTTAAATTAATGAAGGTGAGGTTCTTTTTGTGTTTACTATTTACATTTCTTTTAACATTAATTTGCAACTTCATTTCCTTTATTCATTTTTAGTAAAGGAATTTTGCTGAATTCTTTTCAAAATTATTTACTAAGTTTTATTTCACAGATTTTACTAAATATTTCATGTGTTATTATTTATTAATATGTTACTGACATCTTTGCTTTGGTGTAATTTGTTAAGATTAATTAAATTTATTCTTCTGTTTGAATATATTTTAAACTTTATGATTTAAACAATTGTTATTGTAATGATTAAAAATGTATTAAAACAGCCACAGTTTTCTTTTTTGGACTACAATTAAATGAAGACTACATGAAGACATAGACTTCATTTATCCAAATGCACACACAATTGCAACAAACTCAACACACACATACTAGACTTTAAAAACATGTAAAATATGTCAGCCTTATAGTGTCTGCTCTTAATCACTGCAGTATGTTAAGGGAAATTTTGAAAGTGCTTAGCAGACATAATTGAAGTACTTACAAATAATTTAAAACTTGAGATTGTGCTTGCCAGAAGTACTGTTTTATACAGTTCTTCATGTGCTATATTTTTAAGGCATGGCTGATTTTTAGCAATATATGGGAGGCACGTATAAACAAGTATACCTACTATGTTGTCTTACTACAAAATAGTTTCCAAACTTTATACTGATTATAAATATAGTGATAATTGGAGTTTAGGAACTAGATTTATGGTAATAATTAGACTGCAGTGAATATATTTTTAAAAATGAGAACTGAGGAGTTAAAAAATAAATAGGAAATGAGAAATTATAATTGGAGAGAGATGCCCGGGAAGCAAAGCCCAAATCACAAAAGGAATCAGGATAAATGTATTTCTACAAGGGAAAATTTCCTTGACTCATTTTCTCACCTTTCTTTCAGCCCAATCTCTCTTCATTCCTCTACAGAAATAAAATCAATGAGTAGAGTTGAATAGGTCTATCCCCATATTTTAATAGAAATCTATACCATTCTTTTATTATTATTTTTTTTCCTATGAGTAAATTAAATCAGCTAGATATTTCTTTCATGACTCCAGAGCATCTTGGGTAATGAAAAAGACATCTCTAAAAGAGTTTCAGAGGAGATAGTTCTTACTGTCAGAGAATTATATCCAACACAAATGTCCCTTGTCTTCTAGGTGAATAGTTGGTATGCAATCAGGTTAAACATTATGTATATTAGAATCAATATGTTGAATTGATGAATGAATATCCAACATTTATTGCATATTAATGATATACGAAATACGATGAGCCAAACCATGAAAGTTTCTTTCATGAAACCCAAATATATTTTAGCAAAAACACAATTCAGTTTATAACAATAAAGAATATGATTGTATAAATAATGGGCTTTGGGTTCTCAGATATCCAGATTCTTGTCCCATCATTGCACTTAGTAGCTATATGACCTTGGACGATTTATTTGACCTCTTAATTATGTTGTCAGGGATTATTTCCTTCCATCTTTCCAGAAAGTATAATAAGAACACCAAACTAGAAGTAGCACTGTGGCTTGGTTTCAACTCCTTGCTTCTTATACCTACTCACTTCAGTGAAGCTTCAGTTTCCTCATCTATGAAAAAAGGAGATTTGATCAGGAAATTTCTTAAGCCTCTTCCATATTTTAGGACACAAAGAATCTTTGTCTTCACACTCAGTTTCCCATTCACAAGGTTAAATTAGGTTTCTTAGTGCTCGCTCATTCCTTTATTCTTAAGTTCTCTTGCAAGGCTATATTTTGGAATTAAGGAGCAAGATATGTTGAATGTTTTAAAGTTTCAAAATCACTTATTTACTGGAAACAAAAAACCTTTGCCATTAGATTTCAAACACGATAGTTGTTTTAAGAAACACAGTCTACACACTACAACTTATTTCCCAAGGGCTCTGTAAGAAAGTCCTCTCCTAAAACTTACATTTTTGGAAAAGGTGGAGCTGAACTCTCATCTGTAGAAAACATCTGTCAGAATATATGACTCACTGCCAGAAGCCCTCTTTTGGAATCCTTTCTTAATAACAACAATGTATAACAAAAAGATGCTTTGTATTTCAGTAATGCCTTTATTTAGACCACCTTTCCAATCCATTTATAAACATGTCTAAGAAACACAGGCTATGTCTAGACTACCAAACACAAAAGACACCAAAATTGAACAGGAAGAGTGTTATACTATTGCTTAACTACTGTAGTCAGTAGTCTGAATATTCACAATAGTTTATTCCATTAATAACTTTCATAAAGACTATAGAAAAAAATTCAAATTTTATGGCAGCAGATTTCATTTGAATTTTCCTCAATAGGTTTAGACACATGTAAAACATCTTTACTAACTGTGATAGGTGCTGGTAGCTCAAAGAAATGTAGGCTATGCAGGACTTATCCACATAAAAAGGTAAAAATCAAAACAAAAGTGTTAAAATCTTTCACCCATTTTAAATTGTGTTATAGTCTATCCGATTATTGAATTAGGTTAATTATTTATATATTCAAGACAAAATTTCATAGGTCATGCAAGTATTTTCCCCAGGCTTTTGCTTGTTTTTTTTTTTTCTTTTTTGGTAACAGTGTCTTTTGAAAATTACATGTCTTGTAATTTCATATAAATTTTAGAAACAAATTTTTAATTTCCAAAATAAGGTCTACTGAAATTTTGAGATTGCATTGAATCTAAATAAGAATTTGGAGAGAAATAATGTCTTAACAATACAGAGTCATTCATATTATGAATATAAGAAATTTCTCCATTTTTCAGATCTTTATTTTATCCCAGGTAGGTTTCCCAATTTTCAGTGTATAGAACTCACATGTCTTTTGTCAAATTTCTACCTAAATATTTCATATATTTGATATTAAAAGTGGCATTATTTTCATAATATCAATTTCCAGTTGTTCACTACTAATGCAATAGAAATATAATTAATTTTGTAAATTGATCTTTTATCCTTGCAATTTCTTTAAATTCATTTACTAGTTCTGATAGCTTTCTTCATAGATTTTCTAGGGTTTTTTACAAAGATCACTGCCTTTTATTTCTTTTTCTACCTGAATGCACAGGCTAGAATCTCCAGTATAATATTGAATAGATATAATGAAAATGTACCACCTTGCTTTGCTCCTAATCTTACAGGTAAAGCATTCAGTCTTTCACCATTAAGTATAAACTGTTAGTTTTTCATATATGCCCTTTGTCAGGTTGCAAAGATTTTTTCACAATGTGGATATTTGAAAGCATTTAATCAGACTCTACAGAGAACACAAATGTGAGACTATTACTTTGAGGCAAAGAATAAGGTACAAAAGCAAAAAGAGATTGCAAGCAACAGGCGCCAGACATTCCATAACAGATTTCCCAGGGCCATTATTCATATGTATGTATCGCACATGTATCATCCTATGTCTCCATCTTGAACAAGCTGATCTGTGCAAGGAATATTGACTTCAAGCTGCCATTGGCCATCTAATTGGTCAAGCAGGCTTGTCAAAGTAGTTAGGCTATAATGCAAACATCAGTAAAGAAAGTGATCATTAGGCTCATCGGAGAGTTTCAGACCTTAAAACAATATGCAATAAACTCAAATGTCATTATGTGGTCTAAAAGTCACAAACCAGACATCCAGGCATTCCTAGAGATAAAGAGCTTTTCTACTCTAGTAGTAAACCAACTCTTTATCTCCTTACAGTTTGAAGTTCACTTCTGTGCTTACTTTGCTAAAAGTGTTTAGCAGAAATGGATGATGTATTTTGCTAAACATTTTTTCTGCATCAGTTCAGATGATCGCATGGTTTTACCTTTGTGAGCTGTGATTAAGGAGAATCGCATTGGTCAATTTTTAAATCTTAAAATAAACAGGCATCCTGGGATAAACCCTCTTTGGTTTATTGTTAAATTTGATTTGCTAAAATTCTGTTAGGAATTTTTACATCAATGTTCATAAAGGATATTTATCTTCAGTTTTTTTTTCCTGTAATATTTTTATCTGGTTTGGCATCAGGATCATAATGAGCTTTTAGAGTTGGGAGGTGTTCCTTTCTCAACTTTCTGGACGACTTCTGGTAGAACTTGGTATTATTTTCTCCTTAAATGTTTTGTAGAATTTTCCAATGAAGGTACCTCATCTTAGATTTTTCTGCAAGGGAGGGCTTTAACTAATAATTCAACTTTTTTATTTTTTATTTATTTTTTTTTTAATTTTAATTTTTTTTTCAACGTTTATTTATTTTTGGGACAGAGAGAGACAGAGCATGAACGGGGGAGGGACAGAGAGAGAGGGAGACACAGAATCGGAAACAGGCTCCAGGCTCCGAGCCATCAGCCCAGAGCCTGACACGGGGCTCGAACTCACGGACCGCGAGATCGTGACCTGGCTGAAGTCGGACGCTTAACCGACTGCGCCACCCAGGCGCCCCAATAATTCAACTTTTTAAATAGATCTA
This sequence comes from Lynx canadensis, assembly GCF_007474595.2. Classification (NCBI taxonomy): domain Eukaryota; kingdom Metazoa; phylum Chordata; class Mammalia; order Carnivora; family Felidae; genus Lynx; species Lynx canadensis. The sequence goes on from NC_044304.2 coordinate 108,123,421, forward strand.
GGCTGTCCAAATATCCTATTTTTTGCGTAAAGTTTGTTGGTTTGTGTCTTTCAAGGACGTTTTCTAATTCATCTAAATTGTCAAATTTATTGGCATAAAACTCATTATATTTCTTTATTGTCCTTTGAATGGGAATACAGTTTGTAGTGATATCACTGTTCTCATTCCTAATTTGGTCATTTGTGTCTTCTTCTCCCTTATTTTCTTTATCAGTCTGGTTAGAGATTTATCAATTTTATTGGTACTCTCAAAGAAGCAGCTTTCACTTTTAATTTTTCTATTCCCATTTATTTCTACTTTCCACATTTATTATGTCAATTCTTCTGTTTCCTTTGGGATTATTTTTTTTTCAGATTTTGCATTTCATAACATAGAAGGTTACTCATTTGATAATTTTCTTCTTTTTTATAGTTTTTTAGTGCTATAATTTTGTTTTTTAAGTATAGTTTTAACTGCATCTCAAAAATTTTGATATGTTGTTTCATTTTTATTCAGTTTAGAACATTTGCTAATTTATTTTTCCTGTGTTGTTTCATCCACGGATTATTTAAAAATTTGTCCGAAAGTTTCCAAATATGTGGGGATTTTCCCAGTATTTCTTTTTTTTTTTTTTAATTTTTTTTTCAACGTTTATTTATTTTTGGGAGAGAGACAGAGCATGAAGGGGGGAGGGGCAGAGAGAGAGGGAGACACAGAATCGGAAGCAGGCTCCAGGCTCTGAGCCATCAGCCCAGAGCCTGACGCGGGGCTCGAACCCACGGAGCACGAGATCGTGACCTGGCTGAAGTCGGACGCTTAACCGACTGCGCCACCCAGGCGCCCCTTTTCCCAGTATTTCATTGTTAGTGGTTACTAATTTAATTCCATTTTGGTCAGAGAACATCCTTTGTTTAATTTGAGAACTTTCAACTTGAGACTTCTTTTCTGGCTCAGAATATAGCCTTTCTTGGTAATGCTGTGTGTGTGTACTTGAAATGAATGTGTATTCTGTCATTAAATGGAGCATTCTATAATTATCAATTTGTTCATGTTGGCTAGTACTTCTGTTCCTGTTTTTATTAACCTTGATGACAACATATTTATTTTATCAGTTATTGAGAAAAGGATGTAATCTGGCCCTATGGATGTGGATTTCTCTATATTTTTTCTTGTATCATCAATTTGTATTTCATGTATTTTGAAACTCTGTTATTTGATGCACACACATGTAGGACTGTTATATACTAGGGCTGATGAAATGATCCCCTTTATCATTATGAAATGACCCTCTTTACCCCCTGTAATATTCTTAGTTTTTAAATCTATTATGTCTGAAATTACTACAACTATTTCAGCATTGTTTTCACTAAAGTTAGTATGGTATCAACTCCCATCCCATTAATTTTTTACCATTGCTGTATTTATATTTGAAGTGGGTTTCTTTTAGGCAATGATAGTTGGATCTTATTTTATCCAATCTAACAATCTCTTTTGAATGTTTAGACCATTTATATTGCATGTGATTATTGATATTAAACGACCTCCTTGTTATTTGTTTTCTATCTGTCCATTTTTTTCTCTTTCCTTTTTTTTTTTTTGTTTCTTTCAGGTTGAGTATTTTTATGATTCCATTTTATAACCTTTTTGGGTTATTAGTTGTAATTCTAAATGGTGACAAATAAGCATATGAAAAGATGCACATCTTGAGTCATTAAGGAAATTCAAATTAACATTATAATGAGATAGCACCATATACCCACAGAATGGGTAAAATTAAAAAGTCAGATAACAACAAATATTGGTAAGGAAGTGAAATAACTAGAATTCTCATGTACTGCAGGAGGGAATATAAAAGATGTACAGCCACTTTATAAAACTGTGTGGAAGCTTCTTAGAAAGTTAAATCCATACTTATGTCATAATCTAGCCATGTAATAATTAGATATTGATCCAAGAGAAAAAAAGCATATGTCCACATAAAGACTGCACACAAATGTTCACAGCATCTTTATTCATAGTAGTAACTTGAAAACAACTCAAATGTCCATCAAAAGATGAGTGAATAAATTGTAGAATATCTATGCAGTGGAATTCTACTCTGCAACATGGATGAATACCAAAATACTTATGTGGAGTATAAGATGCCAGATAAAAAGGGGCTCATACTGAACGATTCCTGTGATGGTTAATTTTATGTGTCAACTTGATTAGGCCATGGGATACCCAGGAAGCTAACTAAACATTATTTATGGGTGTGTTTGTAAGGGTGTTCCTAGAAGAAATTAGCATTTAAATTGGTGGACTGAGTAAAGCAGAAGTCCTTGCACAATGTAGATATCATCCAATCCCCTGAAGTCTTGAATAGAACCAAAAATATGCCTATTTGAGCTAGGACATTGATCTCCCTGCCCTAAGTGCTCCTGTTACTCAGGTCTTTAGACCTGGACTGGAATCTACACCAGTAGGTCTCTAGCTCTCAATCTCAATCTCTCTCTCTCTCTCTTTCCATTTTTATAACATTCTAAAAAAATGCAAACTAATCTATAGTGACAGAAGCAGATCACTGTTTGCCTGGGGATGGGGGATGGTGCAAGGAAATGTGAAGAAAGAATTACAAAGGCTAACGGGAAAACATTTAGGATTAATGAATATGTTCATTATCTTACTGATGATAATGGACCCAGAGATATATAGATATAGTTATTAAACACTAAATAGATAAATATTAACCACTAAATATTGTAGGTCAACTACATCTCATTAAAGCAGTAAAAAAAAAAAAAACAATGTAAGATATTTTACACTAAATTCAAGTAGAAAGTAGAGGAAATCTCTGTTATAAGAATTCCAAGAATTTGATGATCACTGAGTACTGGGGCAGCTATAGGAAATATGAAACTTAAACTGTATCTCTATATGGTGCCTGGGTGACACAATTAGTTAAGCAAGTGCCTGAGTCTTGATCTCCACTCAGGTCATGATCACCTGGTTCATGAGTTCGAGTCCCACATTGGACTCTGTGCTGATGTTGCAGAGCCTGCTTGGGATTCTGTCTCTTCTTCTCTCTGCCCCTCCCCTGATTGTGTTCTCTCTCTCAAAATAAATTAAAAAAAAAAAAAAAAACTTAAAAAGTTAAAAAAAAACCCAAAAAACTGTGTTTGATGTATACAGATATGTTGATGAAGGGAGTTTATGGTTAAAATGACCCCTGATTTTGGATAGTGCTAAACACCAGCAACTTCCTCTAACTTTACACTAAAAGGACGTTTCCATATGGTACAGGCAAAGACAACTGTCTTCTCTTTCCCCTTTGCCTGTCCAAAACTCTTCCATGTGTCTAGTTATGTCTACTTCTTTGGTGACATCTGAGGGATCTCTCATGTCTTTATCTGGTCTTATTTAGTAGTTAAAATATCCAGACCCATGTAATTGTCAAAACCTAATTTCATTTAGAATCAGTGATCTCTCTACCTCTCCTTTGTTGTACCTGTTCAGGTATGGAGTCTGCAGTAAAAAAGAGAATGTGCCTTCACCTTACCTTTTTCTCTCTATTCCTTATCCTTAGCTTGCTAACTCACATTTCTTTCCTTTTCAGGGTGAGAAAAGTTGGAAGAAAAAAGAGGTAGGGGAAGGAATGGTTTTACTTATCTAGTACAATTATGATTTTGCTTTAGCAAATGTTTAAATTTGACTCTTCTCTCATGGAAGATTCTATTCTACTTCCAGTTACTTGAATGATAACATCTTTTTGTTTGTCCTTTGCTCCCCAACTCAAGATTCCTCCCTCATCCTTGGATTTCTGAAGGTGTACCCATTTGGTTGGGGTAATCTCAAACCTGCAAATGGTCCACTTTAAATCAATTCCTAGCCAGCTCTTTCTCATTTGGCACAGTGTAGATTCCAGAAAACATTCACTTATCATTGTAGGACATGTGTGATGGCTACCTCATCTCTCTGTGTCTCAGAGATGCCTCAGGCACTTGCATGCTCTTCCCTCATTCCAGAGCATATATATTGAGGTCTCCAAATGGTTAGATTAATACTTTTCAGGGTGACTTCAGTTAAGAATAAAGTACCATCCTTGCTTTTCTCACTTTTTGAGTAGAGGGAGGCAGATGGGCAGAGGGAGGGGTGGAACGACCTAGCAGTTCAACAACTTTATGCAAAGACAAAAAAAAAATATCTCTTAGCTTCTTCAACCTCAAAACTTTTATACTCTGATGAATATTTAACTAGCGCTTGAAAAAAGTTTTCATTTTTCTTTCCTTGCTGTTTTCTTTGCTAGTCCAACATACGCAGTGTATGCATCAGTGTGGAATGTGGAAGCACTTGTTTGCTATTGTTTTCTTCTTGGAATTTGAAGTCTTAGCCAGAACTAAAACAGAAAGGTTTTCATTTTTAACATCCTGTTAGAAGAATGTATATTGCCAAGGATAGGATGTAATTGAATTTGACTATCAAAATCTGTGGTTCTCAGGACATAAGATTTCAAGAGACATCATTTAATAGCATCTTGAAAATATGTGTGATTAGAGTTAGGAGATATATATATATATATGTGTATATATATATATATATATATATACATATGTATAATTTGTTTGCATTTATTTCAGACTCTGTGTCAATATGGAATTAGGATTTGATTTGGATAACAAAACAAGATTATGTAGAACTCTAAAAATGTCAAAATGTTGGAAAACAACCTTATTAATATAACAATTTTCCACGGAAGCTATCAAAATAAAAATTACATTTTGAAAAATAGTTGTTCCTTATAATATCACAGATTTATCTAAATTGACATTAAAATCATGACTTGGTTCTTGCAACTAATAATGCATGATTGATTGTTTGGGGCATGGGATAATATGAGCAAATGCCAAATAGTTTTATTATGTCCTGAAGTTATCAGTTAGAGTTTGAGGTTGAAAATTTCATAACAAATTAAAATGATAAAGTCTTTAAAACTAGTTCATAAAGCAGGGGGAAATAGGTATAAACTTGCTAGGAGGTCTGTCAAAGACAAAAATCCAGACAAGTAAGGAAAATGATGCTATTCAGGCATTCCAATAAGGAGAGCACCCAAGATCTCAATATCAGAGTTTATTAGCTGGATGGTTTTGCTTTGGACATATATAAGCAAGAATAAATGATTTATTGGTAGGATACTTATATAATAAAGATTGTTTTTAAAATCAGGGAGTCTCAGTCAGTCAGCTAAATAAGACATATTTATCTTTGTGTCTAGCTGGTGTGAGGAAATAAACATTTCTGCTAAGCATTTGTGAGACAAAAAATGGGAATTTCAGAGGTCCATATCTGACCTTATAATAAAGGAAGGGGTTATCTGCAAGTCTTAGGGGAGTCATAAAAAAAGAGTGAACTGTGTATTTTATCCAAGTCATGTGGGGAAGAGCGGCTCTTTGCTGTAAGCCATTTCCTGGGACACAAAAGTTTGGAAGATTCTAGGAAATAAAGTCGTGTTGAAGATTTCCTAACCACCACTTTTTTCTGGGGGCAAAAAGTTCACGTTAAGGTCAGCAATGTCACAGTTACTTCTGGTAAGCTACTAGAAGGTTAAATTAGCAAATATTTCTTTCTGTAATTTTTTTAAATGATGGCATTGGTGTGTTACAAATAAACAAATAGTCTCAACTTCCTGCCTAACACATAGAGAGATTGGAATTCATCAATCCCATTCTCACAACAAGAAAAAAGCTGAACTAACTGAAAAAAAAAAAAACAAAAAACACCTCTATACTTAGGCCAGACAGAAGAGGGTAGGTAAAGGGGAGCAGGAGGTGAAGGCTTCCAGTTATGGAATGAGTAAGTTACAAGGACACAAGGCACAACATAGGGAATACAGTCAGTAGCAATAGTGTAACAGTGTCCTGGGGTGGCAGAAGGTAGCTGTGCTTGCTGAACACAGCATAATGTACAGACCTGTTGAATCAGTACGTTGCACACCTGAAACTAATGTCACATTGTGTGTCAACTATACTTCAGGGAAAACAACCACCACACCTCAGAATCATAAGAGAATTGAAGTCACAGGGCAAACCACTGCCCTGAAAATTAGAGACAAGGGGATACACAGTGCACAGTTTACCAAGAATAGAAGCAGGCACAGGCAACAGCAACAGGTTGAAATATTTAAGTGTACAACATCTTACCTACAAGTTAACAATGATATATTATACACTTAATTTCTTAAAGAGGTAAATCTCACAGTCAATGCTCTTTCCACAATAAAATATTACCAAAAAAAAAAAAAAAAAAACCACAAGTGTAAGTGACTAATTGCTAGCGACTGATCTTGGACTACCTTGTGAGATTAAAAACTCCTGGGCTAAGCCTGAAAGGGGCTGCTGTACATTCTGAGTTTCACCTCCAGGAGTCCAATTCCTCAAGATGAAAATCAGAGGAAAATTTTGTCATGCTTCTGGCAGGGAGGCATGAGATGGGCATTAACCAACTGGAGATATGCTTATAGTATTCTGTCCTTTATAACAACGGTCTGGCCTCAAAGAAAACTACTTTACCAGAAATAATGTCACTCACAAGCGAGGAAGAAATAAAGAGTCTCTTAGACAAACAAAAATTGAGGAAATGTGTTGCCAGTAGACCTGCTTTGCAAAAAAAATGTTAAACATTCTTCAGAAAGAAGAGAAATTATATAGGTCAGAAACCCAGATTTGTGAAAAGAAAGGAAGAGCATGAGAAAAGGAAATAAATGAGGGTAAAATAAACATTTATTTGTATTATTCCTAATTAATCTAACAGACACCAGTTTACTTAATAATAGCAACAGTATATTTGTTGATCACAGCTTGTGGATAAGTGAAATGAGTAACAGTCATGTTACTAGGGATGATACAGGTGACTTGGGGCTGCTGTTATAAGAAATCTGTACCTTCAGTGAAACCATTCCAGTGTTGTGTGTAAATGTACTTCAGTTACTTATGAATGTGCGCTAAAACTCTAGGGCATCCTCTAAAAATGTTTTCAAAGGAATATAATTGTTTTGCTAAGAGAAATGAAAAAATGGGAGTCATATTAAATGATGAACTAAACCAGAAAAGGAGGGTGGGGACAGTAAAGGACAAAACAAAACCAGAATGAGACCAATGAAAGAAAACTAACAAATATCATAGAATTTAAGACTTAAATACATTAAAAAATAAGGGCATATTGAAAAAAACATAACATGCTAGCACCAGTCAAAATGAAGTCAGAGTAATGATATTCATTCCAGATAAAGCATACTTGAGAGCAAGGAAGATCATCAAGGATAAAGAGGACATTACACAAGCATAAAGTTCTCCAAGAAGCACACAATCTCCAAGAAGAGGTAACAATCTTTAATGTTTATACACCCAGCAACAGGATGTCAAAATACTCAAGACAAAACCTGATTGAACATCAAGTAGACACATCCACTACTATTGCTACAAACTTCAACATCACTCTATCGATAACTGATAGCTCCAGTGGGCAGAAAAATCAGTAGGCACATAGTTGAACTGAACAGCACCATCGATCAATAGGGTCTAATTGACATTTATAAAATATTTCATCCAACGTCAGAACACACATTCTTCTGAAGCTCATATGGAACATTCACCCATGTGGACCATATTCTGGACCATGTAACACACCTTAACAAATTTAAAAGAAGAGAAATCAAATAAAGTATGCTTTCAGTTCCCAATGGAATGAACTAAAAATAAATATAAATAACAGAATGAGAGCTGGAAATTCCCCCAAATATTTGGAGATTAGATAACATGCTTATAAATAACACATTATTCAAATAAGAAATCTCAAGAGAAATTAAAATATATTTTGAACTAAATGAAAATAAAAATACAACACATCAATATTTATAGGACACAGTAATAACAATGCCCAGAAAGAAATTTATGACATAAAATGCATGTATTAGAAGAAAAGAAGTCTCCGAGGTCAAAAACCTAAACTTCCAAGTTAGGAAACTAGAGGACGAAGGACAAATTAAATCCAAAGTAAGCAGAAAATAAGAAGTGATAAAAATAACAGAAACAAATTAAAAGCAGGATATTATATAAAACCAATGAAATAAATAACTGGTTCTTTTAAAAGATCAATAAAATATATAAACCTCTACCCAGGCAAACCAACAAAAAAAAAGACAAAAGATACAAATTACTAGTGTAAGAAATGAAAGAGGGTCCATTACTACTGATTCTATGGATGTTAAAGGAGTAATAAAGGATATGATGACTAACTCTATATCCACAGATTTGATAACTTAGGTGAAGTGGAACAATTCCTTGAAACGTCCTGCTGTCATTGGGACTACATTTTAAAAACCATTGTTTTAAGTGAACTTAGACCACCATGATTTTTAAATGTTTCTGTCATTTTTTATAACGTCTTTTTTTTAACATTGAACTGCCATTTGCCACTTTTCTTCCATCTTAAAACAACAACAAAAGCAAACACCTATAACTAGATAGCCGCTTATGCATCCTTTTTCTTTTTTCTCTCTCAGTTATTTGTTGGTAAATCTTCACTCTGGGATACGAATCTGCCCCATCATGCATGAGGAAATCCATCTATATGCCAAAACTCAGCACAAGGCTTATCAACAACTCCATAACACAAGAGAAAGAATGTTCTTTTTTGAAGATTTAGGAAAACAAATAGCTGAAAATGATTTATTATAATAATCTATAGAAAACAGAGGACATATGTGGGATGAGCTATTTAATGTTCTTTCAAAAGATAAAGAAAAACATTACCTGAATCCTTTCTAAAAAACTGACTTAAAAAAAAAAACTGACTTGATTATGTTACTGGATAGGAATCACAACTGAACACTCAAACTATGTTCTGTTGGATCTTCCAATATAAACAATAGGGCAAAATGCAATTCATCCTAAAGTCTCTGTCAAGAATTGTCACTGGAAATAAGCCTCATGGAAGGAATGGCCACATTATTGAATCTACATGTATGTGCAAGGTATATTATACTTTTACAGTGTAATTTGGCTGATGAACCAAGAGAAACAATTTCCTTAACTTGTTGTTTCTAAGTCTTTTACTAAAGTTTGCTACCAAATTCTAAAGTCCAGTGACATTATAACTGGGTAAGAAATAACATCACTGGGGCCCCTGGGTGGCTCAGTCGGTTGAGTGTTCGACTTTGGCTCAAGTCATGATCTCACAGTTCGTGAGTTCGAGTCCCACGTCAGGCTCTGTGCTGATAGCTCAGAGCCTGGAGCCTGCTTCAGATTCTGTGTCTCCCTCTCTGTCTGCCCCGCTCCTCCTCACACACTCTCTCTCTTTCTCTCTCTTTCTTTCTCTCTCTCTCAAAAATAAATAAACATTAAAAATTTTTTTAAAAGAACTCTTGCAATTTATTGATCTGTAAGATACCCTAAATTAAGAGTGGGGATTTTGTTTTGGGTCTCATGTGGAAACAGTAGCTCATAACTGTATTGAGGAGAATAGGAAACCTTAATTTACTTTACAGGATTATTTTTGAATGACTTTAAAGCATTACTATTTGATCCTTGAAAAATATTTGGAACATTGGTGTTTAGATTTCCTTCTCCATTCACTCTTGCCACTTCCACTCAGGTCATGATCTCACGTGCAGTAAGTCCTAGTCCCTGAGTTCGAGCCCCATGTCAGGCTCTGTGGTGACAGCTCAGAGCCTGGAGCCTGCTTCAGATTCTGTGTCTCCCTGTCTCTCTGCCCCTCCCCCGCTCATTCTCTCTCTCTCTCTCTCTCTCTCTCTCTCTCAAAAATAAATAAACATTCAAAAAATTAAAAAAAAAGAAATAACATCACTTAAGTGTCCTATAACAAAGGTAGCTTATAAATAATACGTATCATTCTAATAGTGATATGATGTAACACGATGTTAATCATGCCTAATTTACTTAGTCATACATATTATGGTAAATATAATGGAACATTTATCCCATAGTTACCACTAAATAAGCACAATAATAAAGCTCTTAAAATAGTAATATATAATGTTCTCCAGTTAAACACATTTTACAGTAGGCATAAGCAGATTCTTCCAAAGTATTTCCCTATGACACTCTGAGGAGCATATAATTTTCCTATTTTTATTCATTATATTGAGTTCAAAAATCAGTGACATGTTTAACATTACCTGTTGAGGAAATGCCAAGTTTACATTCACTAGTTAAAGTAAGCAAATGCTTAGAAACACAGAAAATTCTTATAAACTGTCACTACCTGTCACCTGTCAATGTTAACATTTTAAAACGAATAGGGATGTATTCACTGACTGGAGTGATCACCTAAGAACTATGCCCAGACAAAGTTTAGGGAAATGAACATAAAAGTTTCTTGCAGATCAAAGACAATAAAAGAGAACATTTGGAGAGATCGCAGCTGGGCCTCTTCCCACTCTGCATGTTGCCTGGAATAGATGGCCAGGAAACTTCTTGACTTCTGAGGAGGGAGAAGGGGTGTTCTACCTGGTGTAGTCATCTTAGGATAATCTAGAAAAGTTTGTGTATCTGAAGTAGGCAATATGTGTGACATAATTAATGTGCTGCCATCATGCATGGACTTGTCAAGATGTAAAAGTGATCAATGTATCTAGACTCTAGAGTATCTTATCAATCTGACTGGGCTTCCAGTTTATCCAGAAAGGCAGAGATTCCCTTTTTCTAACATCTCTTTGTAGGCTGGGAGTGGTCCTGCCTCTATAGGTAGGGTGTTGCCATAGGCAGATTGCCACTGAGGTGAGATGTTTTAAGGCCTCATCTTGGAGTTCAAATTTCTGTTGCTACATGAATATTCTGGCTGAGCATGTCTGAAATGTCTATTATTCTCCCCTACAGGCAAGCAGGAAGAAAAACGATCTCTGGAACATAGCTTAAGTCTAGATCATCAGGACAGTAGGAATCTCTTCTTCCCCAAACTCTCTTCCCAGTAAAAACCCAGGGGTATGTGGGTTGCCCAACAGTTACCCTCTGTCACCTTCAGAATCTGAGTGAACCAATGTCTCATTTTTACCAGTAACTGGTTGAAAAACTTTTAATCCCTCTGGGCCCTAGTTAACTCCTGTAATCAAGGAAGCAATAGAATTTGACAATAAAGATTCTGGAGCTAAAACCCAGCTCCAATATTTTCTAGCTGAGTGACTGTGGATGAGTTTTTTAACCATTCTTTACCTCAATTTCTTCACCTGCAAAATGGAAATCATGGTAGTTCTTACTTCAGAGAGTAGATATAAAAAAACAAATGAGTTAATATATATATATAAGTACTTAGAAGAGAACCTGGTACATAACAGATGCAATATAAGTTTTTGATACTATCTTTATACTATTATCATCATGGCATTTTTTCAATAATAGAAAGTTGGAAAGGTTTGCATGTGATAATTGAATGTTTCTGCATTCAATAGCCAGTGAAATCACATAAAAATTACACCTACATGCAACTTTAGAAACATAAGTAGAGAAATAGTTAAGTAATATACTATATAGATAGCAGTATTTCAGTAGCATCTCAACATTTCAGGGGGCTGTGGTTTTCCATTCTAACTTTTCTGTGTTTTAAAAAAAATGTATAGATAAATATATCATTTTCAACAAAAATTTAAACTACAAAAATAATTATACCTGATAAAGAGCCATGACGAGCATGTGGAGAAGAGAACTATTATTTAACATATGGTGGCTAGAAAATTGGCTATGAAATGCTTCTATCAAAATAAATTTCTAATGAAGAGAAATTTAAATTTTGAGAAGTTCAATGATAAAAAGAGAAAATACATGAAAGAATTAAGAAATCTCTAAATAAGAATAGATTTTATAAGGTTAAAACACATCACAACAATAGAGATGAGACAGGATTTTTGGTACAGTGGAGTGAACACCTTGGTATATTTCCACAAAAGCAACATGGTATCAGCAAAATCAATTCTTTCAGGACTCTAGAAATTGGGGCACCTGGGTGGCTCAGTCAGTTAAGTGTCCAACTCTTGATTTCAGCTCAAGTCATGATCTTCCAGTTAGTGAGATTGAGCCCCACAGTGGGCTCTGTGATGACAGCATGGAACCTTTTCAGGATTTTCTCTTCTCTCTCTCTCTCTCTCAAAATAAATAAATAAACATTTAAAAAATAAGAAAGGATTCTCTCTCCCCTTTGCACCTGCCCCCCCCAAAAAAAAAAAAAAAAAAAAAACACCAAAACTCTAGAAATTAACCAAAGGCTTACAGAAATCTAAAGAGTGATTATTCAAGAAAAAAACTACTGAACCTTAGTAAAAACAGCAGGGTATTTGATGCTGAACTTGGCCTACTCCCAGTTCCCTGTCCACAACAGTGTAATTTAAAACCACAGTAAGATACCATTTCACATCTACAAGGATGTCTATAAGACAGATAATAACAAATGCTGAAGGGAATACGAGGAAACACACTGGTCAGGATGAAACTGGTGCAGCCATTTTGGACCATGTTTGGAAGTTTCTCAAGAAGTTTAACATTAACCTACCATACGAATGAGCAATTTCACTCCTAAATATCTGCACAAGAGAACTGAGAGGACATATCCCCACAAGGACACATTCACAGTTCTCTTATTCACCATATCTGAAAACTGAAAAACTGCCCATCAACTGTAAAGACAAAATAGACAAAACGCTTCATATTCACACAATGAAATACCATTCAGCAGTAAAAACTGTTGACGTAGGCCTTGTCATGGATGAATTTCAAAACATTATGCTAAGTAAAAGAAGCCAGGAACAAGACACCACATATTGTATGGTTCTATGTTTATGAGATTTCCAGAAAAAGGCAAATATTTACAGAAAACAGATTAACAATTGCCTGAAGCTGCAACTAAGAACAGGGATTAATTATAAATGGGCAAAAGCAATCTTATTGGAGGAATAAAAATGTTCTAAAACTGATTTATGGTGATGGATACACCATTCAATAACATTAGTAATCATTAAATTGTAATACACTTTAAATGGGTGTATTTTATATGTTAAAATATATACCCAATAAAAATTTTTACAAGAATATTTTAAAATAATCCCCACCCCCAGAAATCAGGGAACACTTTCCTGGGCACATTCTGGGATCACTGGCTTGGAAGCCTGATTGGACAGAGGGGCAGAGTTTCATTTGCTAATAATTTGCCATATCCAGTAGTGAGAGCAAGAATAGAGAGGAGAATTTATAAAGTTGTATCATGGGGAGCATTTGAATGAAAACCTTTTGAAAAAAAACGACCTTTATTAAACAGGAAATTCTTGGTGTGAAGTCTAATTGTGGGATGACAGTGAGTCAAATATGTATAAGAAAATTTGAAGCTAGTCAGGGGCCAAGATGGCGGAAGAGCATGGAAGTTTGTTTTGCATCTCTTGTCCCTGAAATGCAGCCAGATCAACAGTAAACCAACTTGCATACCTAAAAAAATGATTCGAGGATTAATACAAAAATCTGCACAAACTGAGCCACAGAACTTGGCAGGTATGCTGCACAGAGAGGTGAACTGGGGGAGAGAGAGGAGGTCAGGGAACTGCACTGCGGAGGGCAGAGAGCTGTTTTTGTTTGAGGAGAGAAGATAGAGAGGGGTGAGAGTACAGGAAAAGCACCCCCACCAAAAGCAGCTGGAGAAAAAAGTCTGAGTGGAAACATCCATGAGGGACTGAAAAAAAAGGGAAAAAGTAGAGGGTTTAAATTTCATAAAGAATCTATAAACAGTGGGAATTCAGAGTCTGAAATTCCACAGCAATAACTGGTGGTGTTCTGGTGGGAAGGGCGAATCCCCAGGAGCAGAGAATGAGGTCCAAAGGGTCTGAGGGCTATAAGGAGAGAGGCAGTGCCCCTGCTGGGAGGACATTTGGTAGAAGTGGTACAGCCTCCCCACAGACAAAGGCCCCAGTGGACCCTGGAGAACAGCCACACTCACTGATGTTGGAGCAAGGACATTAAGGGGGAAGCCTGGTGCCAGATACATGATTTGCCCTAATTCCTGAAATGCTACACAATCGTGCAAACTTTTTCTGGGTCAGGTTGGTGTCTGGCCACAGTCTCTGGGCATTTGCAGCAGCATGGTCTTACCAATGTTCCCTGGGGGTGGGCCAGCATCCGGCCATTGCTCAGTGAGCCACTCCCCTAGAGGGTCAGAATGGGTCAAAGACAAAGTCCCTCAGAAGTGAGGGGTTGGGAAACACAGCCCCATATAAGATAAAAATCAGGAGGGAGGTGCCACCTGGCAGCCTGATGGTTTGGTCATAGACAGTGGAGAAGTGAGGAGTGGACTGAAGGTGGAGACAAAGGAAGGGTGCTTGATTGCCAGTCTGGGAGAGCATAGAGTACTGGTATTAGAGACTGGGTAGCTGGGTGACTCCATTTTCACCCCTCCCGTGCATGTGCATACATGCCTAGATGCACCAAAACAATCCACCCCAGTAAACTAAGCAGCGCCACCTAGTGGAGAATGGAGCCATTACACTAAGCCCCACCCAACTGGGACAACCACACTCTTGAAGAACACAAATCTCTCTACCTGCTTAGCTAACAGACTATAAAGTGCTTCATAGTTTAACTTCTAGTAGAAAATGGGTGTAATTTCAATCGTATTTCACTCTGTTTGCTGGTTCATCTATTAAATTTTTCTTTTTTTCTTTTCTTATTCTTGAATATAGAAAGAGAAAAAATTTGTTTTTATTTTCCATTTTTATTAGAAATATTTTTCTTCAATTTTTTCTACTATATTTTTTACTTTTTTATAATTTTTTTAAATTCTATTTTACTTACATCATTTCCTTTTATTATATTTTGTTGTATCCATTTTACAAAATTTCAAAGGTTTTCCTTTTTTTCTTTTCTTTTTTCTTTTTTTTCTTTTCTTATCTTTCCCTTTTTTCTCTATCAATTTTTTTTCAATAAGCAGACGAAAACACACCTAGGATACAGCATCCTTTATTTGATTTTTTTTGTTTTTAATTTAATTTTTTTTTTTACTTTATTAATTTCTGTTCTTCCTTAAAAGAGATGAAATGAAGGAGTTGACCTCAAAAGAAAGAACAAGAAGAAATGACGAACAGCCAGGGACTTAACACAGACACAGTAGGATGTCTGAACCAGAATTTAGAATCACAATAATATGAATACTGACTGGGGTTGAAAATATATTAGAATCCCTTTCTGTGGAGATAAAAGAAGTAAAAGCTAGTCAGGATGAAATAAAAAATGCTATAACTGAGCTGGAATCTCGAATAGTTGCCATGGAGGCAAGTATGTATGAAGCAGAGCAGTGAATCAGCAATATAGAGGACAAACATATGGAGAATAAGGAAACAGAAAATAAAAAGGAAACTAAGACAAAAGAGCATAAGAATTAGAGAACTTAGTGACTCATTAAAAAGGAATAACATCAGAATCATAGGGGTCCCAGAAGAGGAAGAGAGAGAAAAAGAGGTAGAAGGTTTATGTGAGCAAATCATGGCAGAAAACTTTCCTAACACGGGGGTAGACACAGACGTAAAAATCCAGGAAGCACAGAGGATTCTCATTAGATTCAAAAAAACCAACCATCAGTAAGGCATATGATAGTCAAATTCACAGAATACTCAGGCTAGGAAAGAATCATGAAAGCCACAAGGGAAAAATGGTTCTTAACCTATAAGGGAAGACAGATCAGGTTTGAAACAAACCTGTCCACAGAAACTTGGCAGGCCAGAGAGGAGTGGCAGGATATATTCAGTGTGGTGAATTGCAAAAATATGCAGCCAAGAATTCTTTATCCAGCAAGGCTGTCATTCAAAATAGAAGGAGAGATAAAAAGTTTTCCGGACAAACAAAAATTAAAGGAGTTCATGACCATTAAACCAGCCCTATGAGAAATTTTAAGGGGGTCTCTTTGAGGGTAGAAAAGACAAAAAACAAAAAAGACCAAAAGCAACAAAGACTAGAAAGGACTAGAGAAGGCCACGAGAAACTCCAACTCCACATGCAACATAATGGCAATAATATCTTTCAGTACTCACTTTAAACGTCAATGGACTAAATGCTCCAATCAAAAGACAAAGGTTAACAGAATGGATAAGAAAACAAGATCCATCTATATGCTGTTTACAGGAGACCCATTTCAGACCTAAAGTCACCTTCAGACTGAAAATAAGGGGATGGAGAACAATTTATCATGCTAATGGTCACAAAAAGAAAGCCAGAGTAGCCATACTTATATCAGACAATCTAGATTTTAAAATAAAGACTATAACAAAAGATGAAAAAGGGCATTATATCATAATTAAGTGGTATATCCACCAAAAAGATCTAACAATTGTAAACAATTATGTTCAAATGTAGGAGAACCCAAATATATAAATCAATTAATCACAAACATAAAGAAACTCATTGATAATAATACCATAATAGTAAGGGATTTGAACACCCCACTTACAACAATGGATAGATCATCTAAACAGACAAACAACAAGGGAACAATGGCTTTGAATGACACACTGGACTGGATGGACTTAACATATATTCAGAACATTTCATCCCAGAGGAGCAGAATACACATTCTTGTTGAGTACACATGGAACATTCTCCAGAATAGATCACATACTGGGACACAAATCAGCCCTCAGCAAGTACAAAACCATCAAGATCATACTGTGCATCTTTTCAGACCATAACACTATGAAACTCAAAATCAACCACAAGAAAAAATTTGGAAAGATAACAAATACTTGGAGACTGAAGAACATCCTACTAAAGAATGAATGGGCTAACCAAGAAGTTAAAGAGGAAATTAAAAAGTAAATGGAAGCTAATGAAAATGATAACACCACAGCCCCAAACCTCTGGGATGCAGCTAATGTGGTTATACGAATGAAGTACATGGCAACCCAGGCCTTCCTAAAGAATGAAGAGAGGTCTCAGATACATAATTTAAACTTACACCTCAAAAAGATAGAAAAAGAACAGGAAATAAAACCCCAAACCAGCAGAAAATAGGAAATAATAAAGATTAGAGCAGAAATCAATGCTATTGAAACCAAAAAAAAAAAACAAAAAAAAAACCCCAGTAGAACAGATCAATGAAACCAGGGGCTAGTCCTTTGAAAGAATTAACAAAATTGATAAAGCCCTAGCCAGTTTGATCAAAAAGAAAAAGAGAAGGACCCAAATAAAATCAAGACTGAAAGAGGAGATATCACAAACAACACAGCAGAAATACAAACGATAATAAGAGAATATTATGAGCAATTATATGCCAATGAAATGGGCAATCTGGAAGAAATGGACAAATTCCTAGAAACACATAAACTATCAAAACTGAAACAAGAAAAAATAGAAAATTTGAACAGACCCATAACCAGTAAAGAAACTGAATTAGTAACCAAAAATAAAAACAACAACAACAACAACAACAACAACAAAACCAAGATTCTAGAGCTGGATGGCTTTCCAGGGGAATTCTACCAAACATTAAAGAAGACTAAACACCTATTCTTTTGAAGTTGTTTCAAAAAATAGAATGGAAGGAAAACTTCCAAACTCATTCTATGAAGCCAGCATCACCTTGATTCCAAAACCAAAGACCCCACTAAAAAGAACTACAGACCAATTTCCCTGATGAACATGGAGGCAAAAATCCTCAATAAGATACTAGTCAAATGGATCCAACAACACATTAAAAGAATTATTCACCACGACCAAGGGATTTATACCTGGGATGTAGGGCTGGTTCAATATCTGCAAAACAATCAATGTGATACATCACATCAATAAAAGAAAGGACAAGAACCACACGATTCTCTCAATAGATTCACAGAAAGCATTTGATAAAATACAACATCCTTTATTGATAAAAACCCTCAATAAAGTAGGGATAGAAGGATCATACCTTAAGGCCATATATGAAATACCCACTGCTAACATCATCTTCAATGGGAAAAAACTGAGAGCTTTCCTCCTAAGGTCAGAAACATGACAGGGATGTCCACTCTTGCCACTGTTATTCAGCATAACATTGGAAGTCTTAGCCTCAGTAATCAGACAACACAAAGAAATAAAAGGCATCCAAATCGGCAAGGAGGAATTCAAACTTTCACTCTTCACAGACGACATGATACTCTATGTGGAAAACCTAAAAGACTCCACCAAAAAACTGCTAGAACTGATCCATGAATTCAGCAAAGTCACAGGATATAGAATCAATGCACAGAAATCAGTCATATTCCTATACACCAATAATGAAGCAACAGAAAATCAATGGAGCATCTGGGTGGCTCAGTCATTTGAGCATCTGACTTCAGCTCAGTGAGCTTAAGCCCCACGTTGGGCTTTATGCTGACAGCTCAGAGCCTGGAGTCTGCTTAAGATTATATCTCCCTCTCTCTCTGCCCCCCACCCCCGCTCACATTCTGTCTACCTCCCTCTCTTAAAATAAACAAAAAAAAAATTAGAAAGAGAAATCAAGGAATCAAACCCATTTGCAATTGCACCCAAACCCATAAAATATCTAGGAATAAACCTAACCAAAGAGGTGAAAAATCTATACACTGAAAACTATTGAAAGCTTATGAAATAACGGAAGAAGATAGACATATACAAATGGAAAAATACTCCATGCTCTTGGATTGGAAGAACAAATATTGTTAAAATGTCAATGCTACCCACAGCAATCTACATATTCAATGCAATCCCTATCAAAATAACATCAGTATTCTTCACAAGGCTAGAACAAACAATATTAAAATTTGTATGGAACCAAAAAAAGACCCCGGATAGCCAAAGCAATCCTTAAAAGGAAAACCAAAGCTGGAGGCATCATAATCCTGGATTTCAAGATGAATTACTAAGCTGTAATCATCAAGACAGTATGGTACTGGCACAAAAACAGACTCATAGATCAATAGAACAGAATAGAGGACCCAGAAATGGACCCACAGACATATGGCCAACTAATCTTTGATAAAGCAGGAAAGAATATCCAATGGAATAAAGACAGTCTCTTCAGCGAATGGTTGGAAAACTGGACAGCGACATGCAGAAGAATGAACCTGGACCACTTTCTTACACCAGACACAAAAATAAACTCAAAATGGATGAAAGACTTAAATGTAAGACAGGAAGCCATCAAAATCCTCGAGGAGAAAGCAGGAAAAAACCTATTTGACTTTGGCCATAGCAACCTTTTACTCAACACATCTCTGGAGGTGAGGGAAACCAAAGCAAAAATGAACTATTGGGACCTTATCAAAATAAAAGCTTCTGCACAGTGAAGGAAACAATCAGCAAAATTTAAAGGCAACTGACAGAATGGGAGAAGATATTTGCAGATAAAGAGTATCTAAAATCTATATAGAACTATGGAAACCAATTTGTCAATAAATTTCATATATAAAAAAAATAAAATAAAATCTATATAGAACTTATCAAACTCAACACCAAAAAAAACTAATAATCCAGTGAATAAATGGCCAAAAGACATGAATAGACACTTCTCCAAAGAAGACATCCAGATGGCCAACCGACACAGAGAAAATTTTCAACATCACTTGTCATCAGGGAAATACAAATCAAAACCACCATGAGATACCACCTTATACCTATCAGAATGGCTAAACATTAACAACTCAGGCAACAGCAGATGTTGGCAAGGATGCAGAGAAAGAGGATCTCTTTTGCACTGCTAGTGGGAATGCAAACTGGTACAACCACTCTGGAAAACAGTATGGAGGTTCCTCAAAAAACTAAAAAATAGAACTACCCTATGACCCAGCAGTTGCACTACTAAGTATTTATCCAAGGGATACAGGTGTACTGTTTCAAACGGGCACATGCAACCTCAATGTTTATAGTAGTATAGCCAAAGTATGGAAAGAGCCCAAATGTCCATCAATGGATGAATAAAGAAGATGCGGTATACACACACACACACACACACACACACACACACACAATGGAGTATTACTCAGCAATCAAAAAGAATGAAATCTTGCCATTTGCAACTATGTGGGTGGAACTGGAGGGTATTATGCTAAGTGAAATTAGTCAGAGAAAGACAAATATCATATGACTTCACTTATATGAGCAATTTAAGATACAAAACAAATGCACATAAGGAAGGGAAGCAAAAATAATATAAAAACAGGGAGGGGGACACAGCGTAAGAGACTCTTAAATATAGAAAACAAAGGGTTGCTGGAGGGGTTGTAGGAGGAGGATAGGGCTAAATGGATAAGGGGCATTAAGGAATCTACTCCTGAAAAGATAGTTGCACTTATGCTAACTAACTTGGATGTAAATAAAAAATAAAAAATAAAAAATAAAAAATAAAAAATAAAAAAATAAATAAAGCCAGAAAGGTAAAAACACAGGAAACTTTCAGTAAGTAGAGCAAGAAGACAAACGGTTGAAAAACAAGAGAAAAAGGATAAGAAAATTAGAGGACATGCAGGTAGGTGATTGGCCACTTGAATAGTAGAAGGGCCAAAAGAGAGAAGAGGGAAAATGAAATAATTAAAAAAAAAATTCCCCAACACTGAAAGATGTGAATTTGAAAATGAGAGGCCAATGATAGCACAACAGATAAAAACAAGTCAGAAGGAATAGGAGGAGCAACAAGATCTCACACACTTGGGGGCTGGAGGCAGGGGGAGGCTACATATCACAGATGAAAGATAAGGAATCCAAACATTTTGAGACTTTCTCAGGCAGAAGGAGATCTCTGGTGGCCAGGCAGGCACTCTGAGGTCTCCTTCCCAGCCCTGTCCTGGAAGGAGAAGTTGTTAATACCTGCTCTGGCTGAATATCAAGAGATCACAGTAGGCAGAGGAAGGGGGTGAATTTGTGATAAAAACACAACAAACATAGCAAATGAGAAACGAAGTACTCACTCTGGGCAAAAATAAAGACGTGCAAAAAAAAAGAAGAAGAAGATGTGAAGACTATTTTGGAAGCATAAACTGGATCCGTTTTTTAAATGACAAAAAGATAGGAAAGTGGCCTTGGACAGCTCCATATAAAAAAAGGAGCTATATTGACTGCCACACATATTTTGTTTCCTCCTAGATTTTGACTAAGTAAACATTCATGGATCAATAACCAAGCGGAAAACAAAGTAGAGCTTCACAAGCATCTTTTATTACTGAAGCTGCACTTGGAGAAAATTCAAATTACAAACACAGCTTTTGTTTATTTTATTGAATATTGCCTATTTCATCCTTTTCAACACAGGGCGGTACATTTAATCTAGAGTTCATTACTATTTAATAAACAATTATGGAGCAAGTATTGTGTTACAAGTACTTTTCTAAGTACTTGGAATACAAAAGAGCCCACAAATGTTGCCTTCATTGAGCTTATATTTCAAAGGGGAAAAAGAAACAATAACATACATAAATTAAAATATCAAGGATGTCATATTAGCACTGCTGGAGAGAGAAATAAACATGGAAGGGCTGGGTAGTGCTATGGAGAAAACGTTGCAATTCATTCCTCAAAGGGAATGTAGGCCACTCCAGGAAGGGTCATGACTTTGGATAAGGCAATTCTTTGTATCTGAGGCAATCCCTACAGTGGTTGAGAGCTCAATACTGTTCACCAACAGCACTCCCAGCCCACGACTTGGCAACAAGTCCTTCCCTGAAAAGAGATCAAAGTCCACCATGTAGTCAATCAATATTCCCAAACTATGGAATGACCAGAATGAGTTATTCAGTAGTGGTTTACATAATCTCCACATATAGGTATTTAGGTCCTACTATAGTCAAACCAGATGAGAAAGTGAGGGTGTCTTGTTTTTTTTTTTTTTGTTTTTTTTTTTAAATTTTTTTTTTCAACGTTTTTTTTTTAATTTATTTTTGGGACAGAGAGAGACAGAGCATGAACGAGGGAGGGGCAGAGAGAGAGGGAGACGAGGGTGTCTTGTTTTAAAGCTTAAGACACACACTTATCTTCTGAAGGACCTTAACCAAGTTGTTATGGCTATATTACCTAACATAGGTAAAAATAACATATATGGAACAATTATTTAAAAATCTATGCATGTAATACTTTACTGTTAAATTATTAGGTATGGAATATGCTTCAAAATTTAGAAAATGCAACAATAATGTAGTAGAACAAATCATGAAGAAATGAATGTATTCTGACATGGGCAGTTGCCATATTTTTATTTCTTAGACCTAGCAAAAAATTAAATAGTATTATTGTTTTTTGTCTTTTCTTTTTCTCAAGTGCTTTATCTTTAGGGGTTCAGCAAAAATATCATAAAGTCATATATGTATTCTTAAAGTTCTGTTTACTTGAAGACATTATCTAATTCCAGTTCTTTAATGTTTAATCATATCCTAATAAAGACAATTTAATCTAAATCACTAGTTTCACAAAGATTTTTGAAGAGTGCATATTTTCAGAAATAACAATATCTATTATTTATTGACTTATTTCTATGTGTCAGACATTATATGGAACTGTTTAAATTTTCTCAATCAATTCTTATATCAACCCTACCAGGAATATTCCAATATTAATCATCTTCATTCATGTATGAGAAATCTGAGGGTTAAGGAGTCTACATAACCTATCTGAGATTATATAAATACCAAGTAGCATATATAGGATCCAGTCTCAGCCTTGGAGTTAGCTGCAAAATTCTTAAGAGGTTTACTGCAAATAATCTTGTCTGATGGCAATAGGAGAAATATTTCTGATATGAAACATAGTAGCAGAGGTTATAATCAAATATCAATGATATGAGTAGTTCTCCTCAGACTGGCCTCAAGCCCCAACTACAGCTCTTGACCTCAAATCTTGAATGAGACAGTCAACCACGGTGGGATTATTCACTTTTGCGATGGAAAGTGAGAAAGCCAGAAGTGAAAGACCTGAGTAATGACATGAGAGGTGATAATAATTTGGTAAAACTGACAAAGACAATTCAGTTCCATAAGATTTCACAGAAAAAGTTTATGATTTTTAAAAAGGTGCTTTGGGGTAGGGTTAATTCTTTGAAGGTATAGACAAAAATCAGTCCAGCTTTTGAGGAACAGAACGCAATGCTTAACAAAAGTAAATTGTTGAAAAGCTGCCATTGCAAAGAAATTCTGGAGTGTGCAATTGCTTTAGCTGAAGCAGATGGAGTTCATCATGCCATATTCAAGATTTTTTTTTCACCTCTCCTTGAAATAATTAGCCACAAGACTATAAGTACATTTTTCATGTCAAATGGACAGTGGCTTCAAAGAAATTAGAGGGTGGAAGTGTGAGGGAGTGAGAAAAGGAAACTGACAATGCACGAAAGACAAAATATCAACATTTCTTGTATAATCACTGAGCATGTGTCAGCAAGCATGAGGTCATTTTTTAACTGGAAGCAAGAGAACTAAAATAGGTAGTTTACTAAGCAAGAGAAGTACTCATCTTGCCTACCAACTTAAAAACTTGCAAAGTATTGGAGCAGCCAAGGGTTTACTTCTCCCTAAATTCAAACAGTAGGAGTGGAAGTATGATACAACTATGAGAAAAACTAGTATCAAATGTGATGTCGAGAAAAGAAGAGCCAAAACCTAAGTCCTGATATTTTAGGATCTGTGATCTATACTTTGTATATTGTGGCAAAATAGGATACCTCAGGAGAACATTTAAATTACAGAAGGCATAGCTACAGCCCTTCTTATTCAAGGCTGTTAGTAATTAGACTGTTATTAGGTTCACCAAAATGTCAGTTATATAACTTCTACCTGTGCTCATCTATAACTAACTTCTAGTACAGAGTAGTCAATAAGTTTTATGAGTCTCAGTTTAGTTTCTATAAAATTCTAGTTACTTGAGCAGAAAATGGGCACACTTCTAGTTTGGCCATGCTAGGATTACTTACTGCCAAAACCTGTGTTGTGAGTCACTGACCACAAATAATAATAATAATAATAAAAATATAATATTTATAATGTACAGTGTAATTTATAATTATAATAATTATTATTATTGCAATGTTCTGCTCAAAGCACTTTACATATATTCATTCCTATAAGTGTTATAACAGCCCTTGAAATAGGGCCTTTAGTTATGTATTCATTTTGCTAATACATAAGCAGAGATGCAGAGAGGTTAAGTTGCTTCACTAGATCCCACACAGCTAGTAAGTAGTAGAGCAAAGAATGAAACTCAGTTATCCTACCTGTGAGAGTCTATGCGCTTAACCACAACAACATACTATATAGACTATGACCACTACATTGAAACCACTTTGCTGTAATACATGCTGCACTATTCTTGGATCTAACTGGAGATTTCTTATCCACTATTGCTAACTATTTTGGGGAGTATCTCTTTTTGCTTCTTCTTGGGGGTAGCCCAAGTCAACATTCATGAGAATGCCATAACTTCCCATAACTTGCATGAAACCTCTATGGAATCAAGTTGCCTTTCCTCAGTTACAGAACAAGATCCTGGGAGGCCTAAACATAAAGTGTGTGGAAATTTACCTAATTCAAAAATCCAGCACCCGTATATCATAAAATAAGAAAGCTCAGAGGAGCTATAACTAAAATCTGCTTATATAAACTGAGACTAATGATTGAAAACTGTTTAAAAAAAAGTCAAAAATGTTCTGAGCAGCTTTGGAATGAGTAATTGATGTTCATGGTATCCAGGGACAAATTAGTCATTCAGAAATTTAAGAAAGGAAGAAAAGCCCCATGAGTATTTCTCAAAATCTTAATTTTCTTCTTTTTTTCTGTTGTTCCTGTTTATTGTAGTGATCTGACTAATTTTTGGATACATCATCCTCCCTTAATATAGCTAAGGTGACTCAGGGGACATCTGTATGTTCTGGCATTTCCTGGGTATAGAACCAATCCTGAGGTTGGTCAGTAATGATATAAGGAGACATAAACCAGAGAAATTAACTCAGTCCTGCTATAACATGGGGCTTCTCTCTCCTTGCATTCTAACAATACCCTAGATACATGCCCCTAAGTCTTAATGTTGTTTTTATAAGCTTAGCCACTACTGTAGCCATCATGCAGTGCAATAATATGGCTTTTCTATGATTGCTCCCTTCCTAAAACTAAAACCAACTCAAGTTCTATCTTTTTAGTCTAGTTCTTGTAAGGATTTAAACTCCTGCCTATTGCAAACACTAATCTGTCCTAGAAAAACTGTCTTTCTAAACCTACTTTTGAGCTTATTCCCCATTCTTACAGAATACCCTCATGCTGACTGTTATTTCAATTGCTACTTGCTTCTATTATGATTTATGTATTTATTTTTAATCCATAATCTTTCTCTATGGGAGTTCTTCTGACCCATAACTTGGTTTGTTATCTGTCCTGTCCCCAGGCCAAGAGTCCACCTTAGGACAGCTACTTTCTTTTCTGAGAGTCCTTATCTTTACGTTTCTCTATAGCACTATGAGAAATACAACTCTATTTTTAGTCAACCATGGCATACTGTTTGATGCCGAATTTAAAGACGAATAACCATTAATTTCCAAGGGGTCAGAGACACTCATTTCTTTTTCTTTAGGATATGATCTTCTCATTGTTAAATCCCTCATGAACAGTACATTACCTGGCACATTGTAGACACTCAAAAATATACATAGGAAAGGGAGAAAAGAGGTGGACTGAACATGAAGTCAAACATTCTTGCGTTTCAACTTCAGCTTAACTTCTTGCTAGCTGTGTGAACTTGGAAAGTAAATTAAGGTCTGCATAACTCACTTTCCTCACTATAAAGGGGGACTAGTAGTACTTTTCATATAGATTGGGAAGGGTTAGCAATTTTGCCTCTGGGGACAAGGTATAATATTTTAAATATTATAACAGGGACACCTGGGTGGCTCAGTTGGTTAAGCATCCAACTTTGGCTCAGGTCATGATCTTGTGGTTCATGAGTTCGATGACTGCATCAGGCTCTATGCAGACAGCTCAGAGGCTGGAACCTGTTTCAGATTCTGTGTCTCCCTCTCTCTCTGCCCCTCCCCCACTCATTCTCCCTCTGTCTCTCTCTGTCTCTCAATAATAAATAAAACATTAAAAAATTTTAAAAATTATTGTACCAAAAATAACATAAAAATAATATAATTATTATAATAACATAAAAAAGTAACATAAAAATGTAGTGACTTAGAAAAATGCTATTAATACTTAAAGTTACTTAAAGGTTATAAAGAGTTCATATAACATTATTTTGGTATGATAATCTACACAAAGGAACAAGTATAAAAGTCTATTTTTGTTAAAGAGCTACCAGGGGTGCCTGAGCGGCTGAGTTAGTTAAGCAACTGACTCTTCATGTCAGCTCAGATCATGATCTCAGTTTCTGAGTTTGAACCCTGCATTGAGCTCTGCTCTGACAGCATGGATCCTGCTTGGAATTCTCTCTCCTTTCTCTGTCCCTTCCCTGCTTGTGCACACGTGCATATGCTCTCTCTCTCAAAATAAATAAACATCAAAAAAAGAGCAATCCATAATTACCTCTATGTTGCAGCATTATCATACTTTCTTCATTGAGCATTTATATTTAACAATGAATATTACATTTGAAAATTGAAAATGTATGTATGAATACATGTGTGTATATATATATATAACATCTGAAGTAGATAAACAATTAAAAAGATTTATATCAGATCATATATAATTATATATCATAGATAATAACTAGGAGATGAAAAGAAAGAGGAATTTCATGTTTCAGATTAATGTTTTTAGCACATTTGTTTTCCTAAATAAAAGATAACTGATTGATAATAACTTGCCCAAAGTTATGTGGTAATATTAAGGTTACTTTAATCAATTAATAATATTTTAAATAAAATGATAGAAAAGCCAGCTTTTATTATCTTTATTTTTTTTAATTCTAGATTTTAAACTAATCAATAGAATTGCTGTCTGCCACACATAAATTCCTTTTCTCGTACAGGAAAAGGATTAATTTCTAAATATACAAGAAAGAGTATAAAAAAGTTTAAGATAAGTTTTGGTTACTTTGAATAGCTAATTGTTGATAATAATAATTGTACATGAGAGAAATATGCATGCAATATAGTTTACACTGTAATGATTCAAGGTCTCCCAAAAATATTGTGTAATTTGGCTCACTAGTTGCACTGGTCTATTTCACTTGTCCTCATGGCAAGCAAGGTAATGAAATAGGAAATTATTTGAGCCAAGTAATTTCACTGGAGGTAATTCAGTTCAGTTGTAGTTTTTGAATCTCCCCAGGATAAGTCAAAATACACCTTAACTTTCAAATATCCAAAGTTCTGACCTTTTGATTTTTCATAAATTTTTTTTACTGACATGAGTTATTCTTCCCACCCTTTTCCAGTTAATAATTTGGATTCTTTCCTGAAAAGGATTTTCCATGCACACCACACAAAACTATCCATCAGCTTCTTCCCATGCTTAGGTTTTTATTCATCTTACCAACACCGATTTTTGTTGGAAACAAATCAGAAACTTAGGGAAACTACAAATGCAAAAGATATGACATGTCAACCAATATAACTTCCTACAAACAGGATGACTTCTTATAATTTATTTATTTTATTTTATCATACTTGACATCATCATAATACCACCATTATCCTTTAATCATAGAGTGAGAATATTATGCTTGTTTAATGCTTAATATAATATTCAGTTTTATGTTTTCTCCTTCCCCAGAGTTGGAGGAAAAAATGAAGAGAAATATTTTGGCTGCATAATTCTCCTCCCATCCCTGCCCATGCCAAGTCTTTTCCTTTGAGCTCTGAACCATTAACTCTTAGTGCACTTGGAGGCATTACTAAGCTAAGGGGATTTTCTTTACCAGGGAAGAAAAAGGAAAAAAGAGCTATTTATCATTTGCTGGAGAAGAAAGAAAGGAAAATCATCCAAATATATTTTTTTCTGATTAAAAACAGCTAGGACCATGATCCTCTTATTAATATCTTCCTCCTCCAAACTTCCTGGTCTATGATTCTTAAGTGTCTCACTCAATTATTTACTAAGTATGTATTCAAGTAGTTCATACTATGGGACAGGCATTTTTCTAAGAATAGGGTTTAAAAAAATGAAATTCTGTAATCGCAGCCTTCAAAGTTGTGGGGGAAAAGATGGCAAACAACAAGCACATACTATGTAAAAAGTGGTTTAAAGAGGAATGCACACAGTACAATGGAGGTATAAAAAGACATTATCTCTAAGGGTACAGAAAGGTCTCAGAGAAGTAGTGCTTAGGTTCTGACTTTAAGAATGACTAGAATGAACTCATCAAGTGAGCTGGCCAAGCAAAGGGAACAGAGTATGTAAACACTAGAAGCTGTGAGTGAGTACAGCATGCTTGGCAAACAGTTCTGAGTCATGGAATACATGGAAGTAACGAGCGAATTTGGAACTAGATATTGTAAGATCTTTATCGTTATTCAGAAAGATCTGGTCTGAGAATTGAAATAACAAGGGATACCTATATCAAGTTAACATTTCTAGAAGTTTATTCATCTTGGGGTGCCTGGGTGGCTCAGTCGTTTGAGTGTCTGACTTTGGCTCAGGTCATGATCTCACGGTTCGTGAGTTCGAGCCCCACGTCAGGCTCTGTGCTGACATCTTGGAGCCTGGAGCCTGCTTCAGATTCTGTGCCTCCCTTTCTCTCTGCCCCAACCTACTCACATGCTGTCTCTGTCTCTCCCAAAAATAAATAAACATTAAACAAAACTTTTTTAAGTTTATTCATCTTATTGGTGTAGGTCATCTGCAAAAATATTTTAAGTTTAAAATGTTTAAGTCTAGATGATGGATGATCATAAACTATATTAAGACAAAGACAGGAAAAGTACTTTTGGTATAGTGAGGTAAGGACTTCTGAAAATCCTTGCTTCCATAAAAGAAACTTTTTCAGAACTCTGGAAATTGACCAAAGGCCAACAACAATAGTAGGAGCATTTATTCAAGGGGGAAAAAAAAAGAATGATGTGGGACTGATGTCAGCAAGATGTCTGATTAAGATGTTACTCAATATATTCCCACTTTAACAACAACAATTTGGTATCTAATCACAGACAGAAGTACCTTTGTGGGAGCTATATTTCAAAAAATCTGAGAAGAGTTTTGCCCACCTGTCATCAGGTAATATGCATACAGGCCTCATTCTTGTTTGTGGACCCGCCAGTGGCTAATGACTTGGCTCTAGCTATTCTCAGTTCCTTTTCTCAAGATAATCACTCATGGTCAAGTGACTTTGTGGAAGTTCAGAAGTCCAGTGGAGAACTTTCAGTGTATATTTGAAACACAAAAATACAAATTTGGATGCACTGGAGAGATTAGAGGAATAATTTTACTTTATCCACATCACTGCTCACCCAAGGTGCCACAGCTAGTTCCAAGAGAAATCTTTTTGGCCCAAGATTTCTAACAAGGGAGAAAGTAAGAGCATGTAAGTCAGTATTTTTTGCATACCCAGCTGGGTGAGATGCTGCCATCAAAGCCCAGTTCTTTCTTTCCCCATCCACAGTATTGAGTTTTGAGGTGCACTAGTTGGGGATGCAAAAAGGCTGAGAGAGTGGCATATAGGACTCTTGGAGTGTATTAAAGGTATGTGGACTTCCTGAAGAAGCTTCCCGTAAACCAGAGAGGATGCCTCACCTGCAGATCACACCAACTGGCTGATGGGCACCTCCAGTGTTCTGGGCAGCTCAACCACACACCCTGTTGCCACCTCCTTTTACATGCTCCTTATGATGGTGAGAGTAAATTTTGGTAGGGGACTAGTGAGCATGTGCAGAAAACTGGTCTGAATCTGTGGGCTAGGAAAAAACAAACAAACAAACATAAACTTGAACTTTAGCACAACTCTTGGCAAACCTCAGTAAGATAAATGACTGACTTTTTACCAGAAACCATGGAGATTAGAAAGCAATGGATGACAATTTTCTAAGGGCTGAAAAAAAACAACCAAGAATTCTATATCTCACAAAAAACATTCCCCAAAATAAAAGATGAATTGATTCATTCTCAGATATTAAAACTAAGACTTTATTATTATCAGACATGCCCTACAAGAAATATAAAGGGAGTCCTTTGGATTGAAATGGAAGGGCATTAGATAACTTACTTCAACATGAAGAAATAAATGCACTGGTATAAGTGACAACATAAACTGATAAAAATTAAAGTATATACATCATTTTCTTTGTAAATCGTTTCTTATATTTAATATAAATGACAAATGCATAAACAAATAATTATAAAACTATGTTGATGAATTATAATGTATAAATATGTCATTTATAGGATCATAATAGCACAAAGTGGGGGAAAAGTATGAAGCTGTATTGGAGTAAAACTTTTATAATGTTAAAATTAAGTACATATGTATCTGAACTAGGCTGTTTGAGTTGTTAATTATAATCCTTAAGGTAAGCATTCTGAGAATAAATTAAAAAATGGTAAAATAATAATAAAAGTTTTAAAATAGTGTATTAGAAAATATGTAACATAAAAGAAAGCACATATGGAAGAATAGAGAAATAACAGCAACAAAAAAGTAAATAACAATATATATAGATATATAGAAAAATGAGATACATAGAAAATGAGATATATAGATATATGAGACATATAGAAAAATACCCCAGGAAAATGGCACTTGCAAATTTATTGGTACCTATCTCAAATGTAAATAGGCTAAACTCTCCAATCACAAGCAGTGACTGGCAGAATGGATTTAAAACAAGCTGACTCTCTGTTCTCTACAGATGCATACATTAAATTCAAAAACAAAAATGGGTTGGAAGGAAAATGAAGGAAAAGTACATAATATTCAAATAGTAACAAGAAGACAGCTTGAATGGTATACTACAATTAGACAAAACATACTTTAAGACAAAAATCGTCACTAAAGACAAAGAACATTTTGCATTGAGAAAAGACTCAATTCATCTAGATGATAAAACAATTATGAACATATATCCTAAATAAATGAAACAGAAACTAACAGAAATAAAGGGAGAGACAGATAATTCAGCAATAATATTTGGGGACTTCAATACCCTGCTTTCAATAATAAGTAGAATAACTACAAAGAATATTATAAAGATGAATAACAGCATTAATAAACTGGCCTTAAAAAACATCTACTGATCACAGTCCAACAACGGCAGAATACACATTGCCCTCTAGTGCATGTGGAACATTCTCCAGGACAGATAAGATGTTAGTTAGGCCCTTAAATTTTTTCAATAAATTTAAAAGGATCAAAAGCATGCAAATATTTTCTTTAACCACACAGAACTTTTCAGTAACAGAATGATGAACTCAAGCCTGACGTGATCAAAATCCGAAGTCAACATAAGTTTTTAAGCATAGAGAAAAATTATGAACATGTCTTTCTTTTTAAGGAAAACTAATTCAAAAAGTTTAAGAGCCAGAAAAAAAAACACTGTGAAATTATAATGATAATTGGTAATTTATATGACCATATAGGAATGATCAAATGTAAGTTACACTAAGCACCTCACACTCATGAACACATGTGATCTTTCTTTAAAGCCCACGACATAGGAAATATTATTATCATACCTCCATTTTACAGATAAAGAAACTCAGGATAAGGGATATTAATAATCCTGCCTACCATCACATATATCATAATTTCTTTATCAGTTCTCCTATTAATAGAAATCAGTGTTGTTTTAATTAAGAAGTTATTATGAATACAGCTGCCATGAACATTTGTACAGGGTTTTGTGAAATTAAATGTTCATAATCCAAGTCATCTGGAAATCAAACATTAAGAAGAAATGAGGTGCTGAAGTTTCATTGCTGAAAGTGAATGAAAAGAAGGGAAGAATCAGAGAAGATGGAATAATAGTTTTCATATCACAAGGCAAATCTGATACTTCAAAGAAAAAGAGGAAGAAAGATTTCTAAGGAAAAATAGAAAGATAGCAAGCTACTTGCAATTCTAAGAAAGTTCTGGCCAAGCTAACACAGGGTAATTATAAATGTCATTAATCAAATTAATGGTGCTTCTTTTTTATTGTTTGCTTTTTTTTAATTTATGAGGGAAATTAAATTGTATTAGTTGTATGTTGTCATGTGTCTACTAAGATAATCACATAGTTTTTTTTGTCTTTAGTTCTGTTATTGTAGTGAAATGCATTGATTTTCAAATGTTAAACATATCTTACATTTCTGAGGTAAATCTATTTGATTATGATCTACTTTCTGAATTTCCTGAAATGATGCTTGAGAATCTCATTTAAAAAATCATGACAGGTGATTCTTAAGGACCTTAAAATTTGAGAACCAATATAATCCATATTTACACATTGCATAACCTTTATTATAGTCATACCATATACAGATAAAACTGAAAATTCACACCCAAGCCTCCAATTCCTATGTAACAACAAATAGTTTATGCTATCTTTTTCCCTTCTGGTATC
Organism: Lynx canadensis; assembly: GCF_007474595.2. Classification (NCBI taxonomy): domain Eukaryota; kingdom Metazoa; phylum Chordata; class Mammalia; order Carnivora; family Felidae; genus Lynx; species Lynx canadensis. The sequence continues at coordinate 108,155,854 of NC_044304.2, forward strand.
TGTAAATCCTTTCTCCTACACTGAAGAACACGGATCCTATTACCTTTAATATATATATTTCTTTATTTGTTAATTTCCCTGGATATAAATAATTTTTCAGCCTTGCTGCCAACACATCATCCTTGTGGACACTCCCTTACCCTTGAGCTTTGACTCCTAATGCCTGTACCATCCTCCTCCACACAGATGTTCTTCTCAACTTTCTTGGACTTTAAGACTTCACAGCTCTTCCATTTAGACACCTACCTTACCTTACTCATGCTCTGACTCTCTACTCAGGGACATCCACCTTCTCACATAGAAACCCTGTTTACTTCACTTGGGCACCATCAACTCATGCTTGGCTGTCCTTTTAGATGAATGCCCTTCTTACTTTGCTTGGATCTTTTTTTTTTTTTTAACACTTTTTAAATTTATTTTTGAGAGACAGAGAGAGACAGAGCATGAGTGGGAGAGAAGCAGAAAGAGAGGAAGATACAGAATCTGAAGCAGGCTCCAGGCTGTAAGCTATGAGCACAGAGCCTGATGCAGGGCTCAAACTCATGAACTGCCACATCATGACCTGAGCTGAAGGTGGACACTGAACTGACTGAGCCACCCAGACGCCCCACCTTGCTTGGATTCTAATTGCCCATGGTGGACTGTCCCACTTACTTGGATATTCTTCTTGACTTTCTCAGCCTCTGAGATCTCAAACCAGGCTGTCTTCTTCAGGAACACACTTCTCACTTTGCTCTTTCCCTGAATCTTCACGTCCAAACTTGCCCTGTCAGCATTCCTCCTCGTCCTACTCAGCCCTGACATTCTGTGTAGGGTAGCCCTTCTACAGGGATGCCTTCCTAGCTTGCTTAGACTCTGGCACTTCATGCAAGGCTGACCATCAAGGAAAAACTCTTCTTAACCAAACAGAAATTGGACAATCTTTCCAAGGCATCCCTGTTATGTAGGCACAATTCTTAGCTTACTTCAGCTCTGACACTTCTCTATGAGCTTCATGTGTCTCATGACATAGACACTTACCTTGCTCTGCCTCACCCAATGCTTTCAGGACTAAATTATTCAATACAAAAGTAAAAGGAAGAGAAGGTAAAGGAAGGAAGAGTGGAATTGGTAAATAAAGAGCAAAATGAAGCATTTGCCATAACACTTTAGAAGTAGAAGGAGAAGTCAGAGATGCTCTTTCCATTCAGATAGATTCACTCTTGAATAAACCATCAATGGATATACTGTCTGTGAACCAGACCTATCAGCATTAATAAATGTGATCTTGGAGGATGCCAACTAAAAAAAAAACAACAACAACAACAACAACCCTGTATTGGATAAAATTCGTATAAAATAAAATTCACCAATTTAAAATGAACAAGTCAATAATTTGCAGTATATTCACAGACTTATGCAACCATCACAACAATCTAACTTTAGAATAATTTTATCATCCCACAAAGAAAATCTGTATCCATTAAACAGGTACTCGATTTACCCATCACCCAGATGTAGGAAACTACTAATTTAATTTCTTTCTCTAAGGATTTGCCTTGTCTGGATAGGTCGTATAATTGACACCATACTAAATGTGGTGTTTTGAAAACTAATTTATTTTATTTAGCTCAATGTTAACAAGGCTCATCCATGCCATAGTGGGCATCAGTACCTTATGCCTTTTTATTGACAAGCAATATTCCATTGTAGGAGTATGTCACATTTGGTTTATCTATTCATCAGTTAATGGACATTTTGGTTGTTTTCACATTCTGACTACTAGGAATAATGCTTCTTGAAAATTCATGTGCAACTGTTTGTGTGTGCACATCTCTTTTTCACACTCTGAGGACTGTGTTAGTCTGCTCAAGCTGCAACATCAGAACACCACAGACTGGGTCACTTAAACAAAAGCAATATATTTTCTCAGTTTGGGATGCCAGAATTATAAGATCAAGGTGCTGGCAGGGTTGGTTTCTGGTGAATTCTCTCCTGGCTTGTAGAAAGCTGCCTTTTTCCTCTTCCTCACCTGGCCTTCTTTCTGGGCACACTTCTGGTGTCTCTTCACCTTCTTTTTTTAAGTTTATTTATTTATTTTGAGAGAGAGAGAGAGAGAGAGAGAGAGAGATCATGAGTAGGGGAAAGGCACAGAGAGAGAGGGAGAGAGAGAATTGCAAGAAAATCTTGTGCTGTCAGGATGGAGCCCGACTCTAGGCTCAATCTCACAAATATTGAGATCATGACGTCAGCTGAAACCAGGAGTTAGATGCCTAAACAACTAAGCAACCGAGGGACCCCTCTCTTATTCTTCTTATAAGGATCCCAGTTGAACTAGATTAGGATCTTATTTTTATTACCTCATCTAATCTCAATTGCCTTATTAATAAAGTCCTGTTCTCCAATTTTAGTCACAATGGGGGTTAGGGCTTCAATCTATGTATTAGAAAGGGGAACAATTCAATCCACAGCATTCCACATTCTGTCATCCTCTCACTAAACTCACACCCATCTTACATGCAAAATACATTCACATCATCTCTTCAGCCCCAAAAGCCTTAACCTACTTCAGCATCAACACCAAGTACAAAGTCTCATCTAAATATTATCTAGATCAAGCATAAATGAAACTTAAGTTATGACCTTGAGGCAAAATTCCTCTCCACCTGTGAACCTATGAAACCAGATAAGTTCTTCCAAAATAAGATGGTGGGACAGGCAGAGGCTAGAGATTCTTTTCCAAAAGGGAGACCTTGTAACAAAGAAAGAAGTGACAGGTCATGAGAAAATCTAAAACCTACCACGGAAAATTCCATTAGAAGTTAGGGCTCCAAAATCTTCTCTGACTAGATGTTCTGTCCTGTGGGTTCCACCAGGATGGTGGCCACTCCTTCCAGGCCCACTAGTGAGGCTTTTATGGAAAGCATAGCCATCCCTTTGGCTCTGGGTGGTGGCCATACCCTCTCAGCCATGGGCTAGGCCTTGCCCTGGAAACCCTGGTCAGGAACAGCCTGGCCTACTGAAACCAAGAAGGTGGCTCCACTTTCTGTAACTGAGGAGTAGAAGGCCTTGCTCCTCAGGCCTATCTCTTCTGGGCCTGTGGTGGCAGTGAATTCATTGCAGCTAAGTTCATAACAGGTATGTAGGTAGGAGGGAAATTACTGGGTCTTATGGTAATTCTATGTTTAAACTTTTGAAGAACTGCCAGAGTCTTTTCCAAAATGGCTGAACTAGCATTCAGGAGGTCCTGGAGATCACTTGTTTCAACAGTGTTTGTGTGGAAGAGACCTGGATTTGTCCTTTCTTCCAGCCTCCAACCACCATCTTTTCAGAACCATCTTCTCTGCCATCCTCTGTCTCTGGGACCAGTGAACACCTTATTTTGAGTTTAACTCCTTACTGCCTATTACCCATGACTTCCCAGATTCATCAGAATTATTCCACTGAGGTGAAGGTTCCTGTCAACTGCATTATCAAAATGGATCTGTGGGCCTCCTACACCTACCTTTATCTGCACTTCTATTTTGACCATGAGATGTGGCCCTCTTCCAAAGTTAGCTAAGAGAAAGCAAGAAAGAGCCAAGTATCTCTCAAAGATGCAAAACCAGTGCCAGAGCTGTGCCTTCTTCCAGAACATGCAGAAGCCATTCCAAGATGAGTGGGGGTAAAACCTGAATGCCATGGGAGTCACTATGATTCTGGAGAAACTGACCAGGGACCTTTGAGATCTGGGCATTCTGGATCTGCCCATGCAGTTCTGAGACTTCCCAGAGAAGTACTAACTAAATGAGCAGGTAGAACTCTTTAGGAAGAAAGCAACTACCTTACTATCTCCTCAGGCCAGTGGCACCTGGGCTGGATAAGTATCTCTTTGAAAGGCTCACCTTCAAGTATGACTAGGAGGCTCTGAAGAAGTATAGCATTTGAGGCACACCTACCCTTCCCCATGAGCCGCCCCCCCCCCTCCGCCGCCGCCACCACCTCCTCTTGGTGTTGGGGCTTCTGCTCGAGCCTCTGCCTTCAGCCACAAGACAGCTTCTTAACCACTCTGGAACCCTCTCCCAAGCTGTGGACCAAGAGAAAACAATGAAACGTTTTGCAACAACAAAAATAAATAATAATAATGAATAAAATTAAAATGGTGAACTAAGATTAGCTATGAATAAGGGATTCAGTTTCTTTCCATCTTCAGCAATACTTGTTACTGTTGAGGCTTGTCATTTTTTTAAAAGATTTATTTTATTTTTTAGAGAGAGAGCACACCACAGGGGAGAGGTGCAAGGAGGAGAGGAGTGGGGGGCGGGGAGAGGAGCAAGTAGAGGAAGGGGAGAGATGGGAGGAGATGGGAGATGGGGCGGGGAGAGAATCTTAAGCAGACTCCACATTCAGCATAGAGTCCGACTAGGAGCTTGATCTCACAACACTGGGATCATGACCTGAGTAGAATCAAGAGTCAAATGCTCAACAAACTGAGCCACCCAGGCACCCTAAGGCTTGTCACTTTAAAGGAACTCGAGCATACTCACTGCCATCATAATTTTAACCACAATCTCTCACATTCCTTCCTCAGCCATTTACTGACTTGTGTGCTTTTCTCTATCATTTCTTCTCATCAAGTAGGGCCAGCTGATTCCCTGAAAGCAAAATATAAAAGGGACCTTGTGAAGTTATCTAGAGTTTTTATTTATTAAAAAAACCCTTTATGGCATTTGCCATCACGTGGTTAACTTGGTTTTGCAAGGCAAGCTCTTTGATGCTGGTTAATTTTGCTGAGACATTCTCCCTACTGTTTCCTTCCAGATAGTTTCTGATTGCGTAGAATTTAGCTAAGTTAGCCTTAGGCAAAGACTTCCTAATGTCAGAGCATTTATTCATAAGGAGAAAATTACATTCTTTAAAAATCAATATAACTAATTAATATAACAGTATAACTTATGTAATTGCTCAGTAATTTTTGCTGTTTACACAGCAAATTTACTCATGGTTTTAAAACAAATTTATGCCCTTATAATAACCTCTTCATAGGCACTAATATGGGGCACATCTGAATACCAAGGGGAAAATAAATGAGGTAGAATAAATATTTTTTATTTAGTTAACTGTGAATTTTCTTAATAGCCCAAGTAAAACTGGTGCTTCTGGTTTCCAGCTGTGTAGTTCCTGTCTGTAATTTTTTTTAAATGGTTCTATTTTGGTTCACCATGGTCACATAAACCTGGGATATCCTCTTGAACCGCAAGTTAAAGATTATCAATATCAGACTGGAATTATGTCATAAAACATTACTGGCTGATTCATTAGAGTTGGTGTTGTAATGTTTCTTCAACTCATAAACTGCATTTACTATGAAGCCAGAGCTTCAGACATTTTCTGATATACAGATTTTTCCATGGTAGCAGAGATGATCTTGTCATTTTATAATTTACAAGACTGAAGTAATTCCCAGGCAAAGCACATGTATGAGAAAGTCAGCAGACGCTCACAACAGGGGTGAACAAATTCCAGACCCAAAGTAAAGACATTACAAATGCCTAGAATTGCAGTCTTTATCTCTAAGGCAGGTGTTTCAAAACTGGACTGATCCCAAATATTTTTTTTCCTTTTTGGTTATTGTTTTTCTAGAAGAAGTTGAAAAGGATGTTAAAGATAAGGCAGGTGTTAAGATAAGATTCCTCAAGAGGAATGACTCATCAACAGCCAATCAGGGGTTTTGTATCTGTGAACATGACCAGGGGTGGTGGCTTGGCTATGGTTATGAAAACTCCCTTCAGTTCAGAGAAAACAATATTTTTAAACAAATGTTTGAAATAATTCCCACTCTAAGGGGAAAAAAAATCTCCATAATCACTTGCACCAATTAGATAACCAAGAATTTATTACTATGTCACTTTAAAGTTAGTAGCTTGGATTCCAACTCCGCCTATTATGTTAAGGCATATTATATTCTTAATATTTAAAATAGTATAGGACGATGGATTAATCTCTTAGTACATCTGAACTGAATATGTCCAAATGAATTATTAACACAAAGTATGTTAATGAATGAATCAGAGCAAGGAGAAACAAGCAGAGAGTTTAAGATGTTCAACATTAGTGTCTTCCAGAGTTATGCCAAGTTATTTTTTCTAGGAAGAAAATGGATTAATAAATAATACAAGGACAGAAGTTCATTGGCCCCTTTGTCATTTGGCTCCTCTGGGAATTATGGCAAAGAACAGTTGCCCTTGTTAACCTGTGAACATTTTTCACTCCCTTAGGTCATTTACTCTGGCTCAGGGGTCCAATTTTCCTTTCATTCATTAACCACATTGGGAAGTAGAGTTCCTAACCCTTTCCAGTCTAAATGTGGAACAATCACATCCCCTCACAATCAACTGCCAGTGTGCTGGGACCTTTACGTTTCACTGTGCTCTCACAGTGACGCAAGTTTTTAACAATTGAAGGATATTAACTCAAAAACTTGTTTTTTAATTGGAGGAGCTCAAGGGATTTCAAATAAATGAACTTGTATAAACTGGAAGCTGGTACATGTGCCTTTCCAATTATTTTTGTGCAAATTAGGGGAGAGGGCACTTCTAATCTCAGAAAGCAGATTTCAGAAATTATTTTAACTATGAAGCTAGCTCAGGATAACAAAGCTGAGCAGTTGTGAATTGTTTGGGTAGCTGAAAAGACATAACCTTACCTTCTATATAGTAAAGATACCATATGTTCAGAAAAATGCCATTTCATTATTTAAGTATGTGCATTTTTGTTAATCCACTCGGTTATTTTCTTTTATTGGACCCATTGGAAAAAGAAACAGAAATGTCTGAATGAATTGTAGACTTTTGCTAGACCTTTGCACTTTCCTCTAAATTGCATAATTTAATTGTGAATAAAAAAACCCGTTGCACCCTTTTGCAACAATGTAATTTAAATATTGTCTTCATTAATAAAAAAGACTAACAAATATATATTGTTATCATTAGGGAACATCTTCCCACACTGTTTGAAATAATGCTTTACATTCTGGAGACTGTAAGGAATACAGACTTTCTAGGAACTTTCAAAATGTACACTGGCATGGTAAGTTAAGGAAGCTTGGTTTGGAAGAATGATAGGGAAATCCTCTGTGATCTTTGTCATTTCCTATTTCCTTACATAAGTGAAGAGAGAGAAGGGGGGAGGGGGCTCTAATGGTTAATTAAGCCTTTTGTCAAATAACATTAGATAATTCCTGAAAAGAACAAGATTTAGGCACCTAAAATCTGTAATTGATCTTCACAAGAGAACATACTCTTCAAGAAAATAATTTGGTCCAGGAATAACTTTTTCATTTAACATATTCATTTTATATTAATTCAATATGAAGAACTTTCCAATTCTCATACACACACTATAGGTATGTCTATAAAACTTTTTACATATATATAGGTATATATATACACGCACATATATATACATATATACACAATACATATATATACATATATGTATGTATACATATATACATAATACATATATGTATACATACATATATATATATATATGTGTGTGTGTATATATATATATAAAATCTCCAATGGAAAAATAGTGTCTTATACTTAACGTTTTTTCAGCAAGCCCCTGGAATTAAGACACTTATTGGGCCAATTGGTAAAATATGCATAATCGGATACAAGATAAGAAAATTAACTATTCATTTAGATTTTTGATCTTTTTTAAAATTACAGAAATGAGTCACAAAGATATATACCTTATAAAAGATTCACACTCAATATAACATAACTGGACAACCAGTTTTGTAACATATATTACCAGTAGTAGAGTTTTTGGAAAAACAGCTATATTTTTTATCCCCTTATTTGTTGTACAAACATTTATTTTATAATATACTAAAGACCACAAATCCACAATGTCACCAAGAATATGTGACAGTGTTTTTCCATAACTATACCAGGAAGCGATATCATTTATTAAATTGTTTTGAATATTATAGGTAATATTTTTTTTATTTTTCTTTCCCTTATTAAAAGTGAATTTGAGCATTTTAAAACACCCTTATTGACTACATACTATTTTAATTTCTTTTTTATATGTTTTCTTTGTATCTTTTTGGTTGTTTTTATTTTTCTATTTGGTTTTATCAGAGTTCTCTATATAGTCTCAACTTGGGATAAACTGAATGATTTATTTATTCAATGTATATTTACTAAGGAAACTTATTGAAACTTAATCATTATTTTATGTACAAAGAAAACAATAATAAACAAGATATTCCAGTAAGGAAAGACAGACTAAGAATGAATAAACAAAGAATATATAAGATAATTACTACTACTGTGAAGAAAGTAGATTATAAAGGAAAATTACAACAGGAACTCTCTTTCATTGCTGCTGGGAATACAAAAATGGTACAGGACAGTCTGGCAGCTGTTTTGTTTTTTTAATAAAACTAAACACGCAAAACTAAACATATTATTCAGTAATCATGGTTATTTACACAGAAATGAGGTGTAAACCTGCACATAGATGTTTATAGCAGCTCTATTCATAATTACCAAAACTCGGAGGCAACCAAGGTGTCTTTCATTGGTGAATGGATATATAAACTCTAGCATACCCAAACAGAGGAATATTATTCAGTGCTAAACAGAAATAAGTTATCAAGCCATGAAAAGACATGGAGGAAAATTAAATGGTCATTATTTTAAAAATTTTGTTTTAGTTGTTTATTTATTTTTGAGAGAGAGAGGGACAGTGTGAGTGGGGGAGGGGCAGACAGAGGGAGACACAGAATCCAAAGCAGGCTCCAGACTCTGAGCTGTCAGCACAGAGCCTGATGCTGGGCTTGAATTCACAAGCTGTGAGATCATGACCTGAGCTGAAGTCAGACGCTTAACCAACTGAACCACCCAGGTGTCCAATAAATGTTCATTAAATAAAAGAAGTCAATCTGAAAAGTCTACATACTGTATGATTCCAACTGTATGACATACTGGAAAAGGCAAAACTATGGTGAGAGCGGCTGAGAAGAGGAGGAATAACTGGGAAGAACACAGAGTATTTTTAGGGCAGTGAAACTATTCTACATTATACTATAGTAGTGGATACATGTCATTATACATTTGTCAAAACCCATAGAATGTACAACAGAAAAAGCAAACATTAACGTCCAGTCTAGACTTTGGCTGATGTGTCAACAGCTTGGTTTATCCATTGTAACAAATGTGCCACCACCCACGGGTGCGATATTGATTGTGGAGGAGGCTGTGCCAGTGTGGGGATAGGTGGTATATGGGAACTCCTTCAGCTCAATTTTGCTGTGAACCAAAAACTGATCTAAAAAATAAAGCATATTTTATGAAAAGTAAATTATAAAATAAATTCTCATATTTCTTCTTATTTATAGGTTTGCATTCTTATATGCACTGAATAGTATGAGGCAAGAGCTAACAAATTTTGCTACATTGATAAAGAATTTCTACATGTTGATTTTCATAATGACCTCAAAAACCTTTAAACTCCCACATCAGTGGGTCGGCATCTGGATTCTGTACTATTCCATTACTTATATATCTATATTTATGACAATACCAAATAATTCTAATCACTCTGACTTTATAACTCATTATCAGGCTGCATATAGTCCTGTTCAAGGATGGAGGCTCTAGAATGAGACCACATAGTTACTAATGGTGTGACCTTAGACAATATAGTCATCTAGTGCCTCACCTGTCAAATTAAGAAGAGTTTTTAGCTATGTTAAGTAAAATAATATATGTAAACTGTAGGGAATAAGTTTAGGAATTCCCGGAGCCTGCACTGATGGGTTATCAAGGCATAAGGAATTACAAACCCATAGGATGCTCACACCCAAGTATGGGCAAACAAGATTAGGTGAATAGGTATAGAGAGGATGGGACAAAGTCCCCAATAAAGAACAAAGGTATATGAAATAAACAAGATTAGGTATTCAGGGCAGAAGTGCCACCCAAGTTAGTAGTATAGCAGAAAGGTGCTTTCACAGGAAGGATGGACTAAATTAGGTAAACAGGTAAATAGGGCTATAGACCTCTGCAGGGCCAAAGTTGCCCGGAGAGGAGCTAATTAACAAAAGAAAGGTGCCTTGTTGACCCTAAGGTAGCATGCTCTGTCTTTCTTGTCTTCTAGACCAGTTTAGATAAATAGAGGTGGTGCCTCACGTCTGCTCTAAACAACCTTCCACTCAGAGCAAGAATTTTGTTTTGTATTGACCCTAGCTCCACATATCTTCAAAACCCCCTTTACCTTACATCCATGAGTTAAAGTTGATGCTTTCGTTATAACTTTGCACACGTCCATCACCATATTTGTAAGCATTCTGATCCTAATAAAAACAGAGCAAGGACCCTTAATTGGGGCTCTTGTCTTCTCCCGGACATTAGCTATCCCTTGCATTTTACTCCTGCATCCCGCTTTCTTGCTAGACAAGAAATAACTCTAGACCCAGAGTCTATGACATGTAAGGCTTTTAGAAAAATGCCTCACACATCAAATCATATCTATTACCGTGTTTACTAATTCTATGATTGTTACTATAACATGGTCAGCAAATACACCCCTTCAGTGTTTTTATTTTTCAATAAACTCTTGATCTTTCATTTCATTTTGTAGTTTTGTCTTTCATATGAACTTGAAAATAAAGTTGTTGCAAATCATAAACCTAGTTTATGCTGGTGACTTTTGATCTTTGATTTCCTTCTCTGCATATCTTCCAATATTTTCCAAACTCCAATATTCTCCCTTGTAGTTACATGGCCTTCTCCCTGTGTGTCTCTATCTTCACATGGTGTTTTGCTCTTCTTTTAAGAACACGGTCATATTGATTAGGGCCCACATGAATACCTTCATCTCAATTTGATTACATCTGCAAAGACCCTATTTCTAAATAAGGGCACATTATGAGGTATTAGGGTTGAGACTTCAAAATATCTTTTGAGTGGGTACATAATTCCACCTCTAAAATATCAACACACAGGATCAACTGAAAACCATTAGAACTGGGGAGCCTGGGTGGCTAGTCAGTGAAATATCCAACTCTTGATTTTGGCTCAGGTGATCTCAAGGTCATAGGATCAAGCCCTGCATTGAGCTCCATGCTGAGAGTGGATCCCGCTTGGGGTTCTGTCTCTCCCTCTCTCTCTGCCCCTCCCCCTCACACATGCTTGCACCTTCTCACAAATAAACATTTTTTTCAAAAAAGAAAATTTGCTGCCTTGATTTCTGTTACTCCTAAATGTATATAATAAATTGTATTGAAGGAATTATTTTAAATTAATATTGAATGAGTGTTGTTACTATATTGTGTCTTTCCATCCTGGAATATCGAATGTCTTCCCTATTATTCAGATTTTTATGCCCATTGGTGACTTTTTCTTTACATAGTGATGACTTTTCTTACGCTTAGTTTAGTATTTTTGTTTTGCTGTTTCTCTTACTTATGGGAGAGCTGGGAATGGCCAGGAAACCCTGTACCTACAGGTGAAAGATAACTCCACACTTCGCTAAGAAAGAGAGGAGAAGGCATGGGGGCCAATGCTCACAGATGAAGACCCTGTTTGCTTCACTCCCATTTATTGCAGTGTCAGGCCAATCACAAATCTCATTGGCTTGTTGTGTTCAGAGGGAGTATAACATTTCAGGCAAGCAAAACAAAGGTGCATGACATAAAGGTCAACAATCACAAGAAACTAATGAAATCAAAGATATACAGCAAGGGTCTATGTGTCCTATTGATTTGCTAAACTTTGCATACAATATATAGATAATGGAGTCCCCCAAGGACTGCAGAACACCTGGGAGGGTAGACCTAGGCATTCTGCAGTATAGAGCTGTTACCACAGGCCTCAGGAATTCCAAGAGGCCCATGCCCCTCCCAAGCTTAACTGCAGCCCACCAGAAATCTCATGTTACATTTTAGCTAGCCAAGCATTGTGTATAATCTCGTCATCCTCAGTAATAACCCCAACATGGGAGTCTCAAACATTCTCTTTCTCTATCTCATTACAGTTTTCAATTTTCTGTTTTTGGTCTAAGGGAAAAGAAATAATTGGTGCTGGTATTAATGCATGGTCACCTTTTTCAACTTGCTTATTACTTCTAGTTTTTCAGTTGATTCTGTGTATTGATATTTTAGAGATAGATATAATATCTATCTCCAAAGATTTTGAAGTCTTAACCCCAATACTTCATAATGTGCCCTTATTTAGAAATAGGGTCTTTGCAGATGTAATCAAATTGAGATGAAGGTATTCACGTGGGCTCTAATCCAATATGACTGTATCCTTAAAAGAATAGCAAAACATTATGTGAAGACAGAGACACACAGGGATAAAGCTATGTAACTACAAGGGAAAATATTGGAGTTTGGAGAATATTGGAAATTATGCAGAGAAGGAAATCAAAGATCAAAAGTCACCAGGAGAAGCTAGGAAGACAGAAGAAAGGTATCCTCCCTAAAGCCCCTAAGAAGGAGGCTATCCCTGACAATACCTTGATTTTACATTTCTAGTATACAGTACTGTGAGAAAGTAAATTCTTGTATTATACTATCTGGCTTATGGTACTTTTTATGACAGTTCTAGAAAACAAATCCACTTATTCTGAAGACATCTGACCTGTAAATGATGAGAGTATTATCCTTTCCTTTTAATATTTATACTTTAATTCTTTTTTCTTATTTAGATGATAATTTAAGTACTCATATAAAAGCATCTATTTTGTCTACCTTTTCAAATATACTGGTTTACAGCTCACATTAGTTTGTATAGTTGCAGTAAAAAGTATCACATACTTGGTGGCTAAAACAACAGATATTTATTATCTCAGAGTTCTAGAGTCTGGAAGTCCAAAATCAAGATGTTGACAGGATTGAATTTTTGTGAGGGCTGTGAGGGAAGGATGTGGCTCAGGCCTGTCTGTCTGATTACAGACGGCTGTCTTCTCCTCATGTCTTCTATACCATCTTTCCTCTGTGTCTGTCTCCATTTTCTGATTTCCCTTGGACACCAGTCATAATGGATTTCTTCCTTTCCTTTCCTTTCCTTTCCTTTCCTTTCCTTTCCTTTCCTTTCCTTTCCTTCTTTCTCCTTCTTTCTTTTGAAAGAGAGAGAGAGAACAAGCATGAGAAGGAGAGGGGCAGAGGAAGAGGGAGAGCGAGCATCTTAAGCAGGCTTCAGGGCCAGCACCCTGATGCAGAGTTCAATCCCACAACTGCCCCTGGATTAGGACTCATCTAAATGACCTTATTTTAACCTGATTACCTAAGACCTTATCTCCAAACAACGTTACATTCTGAAGTACTGGGGGTTAAACGCTTCAACATGTGATTTTTAAGGGGACCATACTTCAACCCACAACACAGTTCTTCATACGTTTTCTCTTATATATTTAATAACAGTCTGTATCTGTAATTATGCTTTATTTCTTATACCAGTGGTGTTTTTGCTCTTTTAAAAAAAATCATTGGCATGCCAAACACTATTTAACATTCTCTTTAAATGATAGCTTTTGAAAATGGCAGAGCAGCATGGAGACCCTGAACTTGTCTCACCCCTGAAATGCATCAGATCAGCAGCAAACCATTTTGCATACCTAGGACTTTGATCTGGGGATTAACACAACAATCTGCATAATTTGAACCATAGAACTTGACAGGTACACAGTGCAGAGAGGTGAACTGGGGGAGAGAAAAGTCATGGGAGGAGGGAGATGTTTTTGTGGGAAGAGGACAGAGAATGGGAAACAGGGAAAGTATGGTGCACTGGAATTGTGCAAGAAAAGTACTCCCCCAAAAGTAGCTGGAGAGAAAGAGAGAAAAACAGTGAAAACACTTGCAGGGGACTAAACAAGAAATCTGTTTCCCAAAACCATTGATGGGGAGAAAAGAGAGGGTTTCAATATCACCAGGATTCTGTGAACAGTGGAGCACAGAGTCTGGAGTTGCAGAACTCAGTGCATGGTGATGCTCTGGTGAGGAAATTGGACAAATCCCCAGGAGCAGGCAGCGGGATCTGACGAGTCCAAGTGCCACACAGGGAGAAGGAGTTCCCCTGCTTGGAATCCATTTGGTAGAGGCCATACAGCCTCCCCACAGGCAAGGGTCCCAGCAGACCCCAGAGAGCAGTCACATTTGCTGGTATTGGGACAAAAATGCCAGAATGCAGTGAAATCTGGTGCCAGCTGTGTGTTATGGTTTGCCTTAATCTCTGAACTTCTGTCACTGTGATATCACACGAACCTTTTCTGGGGCAAGCCAGCACTGAGCCATTGCTCAGTGAAACCCTCCCCCAGAGAGTCAGCATGGGTCCAAGCCATAGAGGGTTTCTGAAGTGTGGGGTTTTGAAATACAACCCCATCTGAGATAAAACTCTGGAAGGAGGGGCTGCCTGGCAGGTGGACAGCTTGAACATGGACAGGGTAGAGGCAGGAGTGGATGGAGTCTTGAGGCAAAGGAGGGGTGTTTACAGGTAGGTGAGATTGTGAAGTTCCTGTGCCAGAGACTAGGGAGTTGGGAGAAACCATTTCCACCTCTCCTGTGCATGCGTTTGTGCAGATGCACATGTGTTCTACATTGATCTACCCCAGTAAGCCAAGAAGCACCACCTAGTGGAGAATGGGGCCATTACACCAAGCCCTGCCAACTGCACCCTCCAAGCAGATCTCCTAGAAGACCAAAACAAGTCACTCCACCTACTTAGTGTAGGAACTATGGAAGTCTTCATAGTTTTGGTTCTAGGGGAAACTGGAAGTAACTGCATTCAGGTTTCATTCTGTTTGCTAGTTCAGTTGTTTGTTTTCTTTGCTTCTGCTTTTGCTTAAATTGTTTTTTCTTTCTTTTTTTATTCTTTATTTTCTTCTTCATTCTTGGATATAGGAGAAAATTTTATTATTATTATTTATTTTACTTTATCTTTATTTAAAAAATTTTATTGTATCATTTTCTTTATTTCATTTTATTCTATTTTATTTATATAAATGTTTTTAATTTCTTAATTTTTCTCACCTTTATTTTTCTTTTCCTTTCTTTCCCTTTCTTCTCTATTCTATCAAGCTTCTCTCAACGAGCAGATCAAAACACACCTAGGATATAGTTTCCTTTATTTGATTTTTGTTTTGTTTTTAATTTTTTAACTTTAATTTTTATTTTATTAATTTTTTTCTTCCTCCAAAATGATAAAGGAAGGAGTATAAGCAAGATGTATGAACTAGAATTTACAATCACAATAATAAGAATACTAGCTGGGGTTCAAAAAGCATAAAATCCCTTTCTGCAGACATAAAAGAAATAAAATCTAGTCGAATGAAATTAAAAATGTTATAACCTGGATGCAATCTCAAATTGATGCCACAATGACAAGGATGGACAAAGCAGAGCAGCGAATCAGCGATTTAGAAGATAAAATTATGGAGAAAAATGAAGCAAAAAAAAAAAAAGAAAGACAAAAAATCGTGATACAAGGCTTGGAAAACTCAGTGACTTATTAAAAAAGGAATAACATCTGAATCATAGGAGTCCCAGACGAAGAGACAGAAAGAGGGGCAGAAGGTTTATGTGAGCAAATTATACTAGAAAACTTTCCAAATCTAGGGAGGGACACAAACACCAAAATCCAAGAAGCACAGAGAACTTTCATTATATTCAACAAAACCCCAATCATCAACAAAGCATATCATAGTCAAATTCGCAAAATGCATACACAAGGAATGAATTATGAAAACAGGAAAGGAAAATAAGTCCTTAACCTATAAGGGAAGACAGATCAAGTTTACAGCAGATCTATTCACAGAAACTTTGCGGACCAGAAAGGAGTGGCAGGTTATATTTAACATGCTGAACTGGAAAAATATCAGTCAAGAACTCTTTATCCAGCAAGACTGTCATTCAAAACAGAAGGAAAGATAGAGTTTCCCAGACAAACAAAAACTAAAGGAATTTGTGATCACTAAACCAGCCCTGCAAGAAATGTTAAGGGGGACCTTTTAAGTGGAGAAAAGAAAAAACACAACAAAAAAGACAAAGCAACAAAGACTAGAAAGGACCAGAGAACATCACCAGAAACACCACCTCAACAGGCAACACATGGTGCTAAACTCCTATCATTCATTATTCATTCTAAATGTCAATGGGCTAAATGCTCCATGAAAAGACATTGGGTATCAGAATGGATAAGAAAACAAGACGAATTTATATACTTCTTACAAGAGACTCATTTTAGACCTAAAGACACCTGTAGGCTGAAGGTAAGGGGATAGAGAACTATCTATCATGCTAATGGTTGTCAAAAGAAAGCTGGTGTAGCCATACCCATATCAGACAAACAGGATTTTAAATTAAAGATTGTAACAAGAGATGAAGAAGGGCATTATATCATAAATAAGGAGTCTATCCACCAAGAAGATCTAACAATTGTAAATGTTTATGCCCCGATGTGGAAGAAACCAAATATATAAATCAATTAATTGCAAAAATAAAGAAACTCATTGATAACAATACCATAATAGTAGGGGACTTCAACACCCCACTTACAACAATGGACAGATCATCTAAGCAGAAAATCAACAAGGAAACAATGGCTCTCAATGATACACTGGACTGGGTGGACTTAACGGATACATTCAGAACATTTCATCCTAAAGCAGCAGAATACACATTCTTCTCAAGTGCACATGCAACATTATCTGGAATAGATCACATACTGGGTCACAAATCAGCCCTCAACAAGTACAAAAGATCCAGATCATATCTTGCATATTTTCACACCACAGTGCTATAAAACTTGAAATCAACCACACAAAAAAATTTGGAAAGACCATGAGTATGTGGAAATTAAAGAACATCCTACTAAAGAATGAATGGGTTAATCAAGAAATTAAAGAGGAAATTAAAAAGTACACGGAAGCCAATGAAAATGAAAACATGACAGCCCAAAACCTCTGGGATGCAGCAAAGGCGGTCATAAGAGGGAAGTAAATAGCAATCCAGGCCTTCCTAAAGATCAAAGAAAGGTCTCAGATATACAACCTAACCTTACACCTAAAAGAGCTGGGAAAAGAATAGCAAATAAAGCCCCAAACCAGCAGAAGAAGGGAAATAAAAAGATTAGACCAGAAAGCAATGATATTGAAAAAAAAAGAAAGTACAACAGATTAATGAAACCAGGAGCTGGTTCTTTGAAAGAATTAATAAGACTGATAAACCCCTAGCCAGACTGATCAAAAAAGAAAAAGGAAAGGACTCAAATAAATAAAATCAAAAGAGGAGAGATCAGAACCATCACTGCAGAAATACAAACAATAATAAGAGAATATTATGAGCAATTATATGCCAATACATTGGGAAGTCTGGAAGAAATGGACAAATTCCTAGAAACATATAAACTACCAAAACTGAAACAAGAAGAAGTAGAAAATTTGAACAGACCCATAACCAGTAAAGAAATTGAATCAGTAATCAAAAAACTCCCAACACAAACAAGAGTCCAGGGATGGATGGCTTTCCAGGGGAATTCGACCAAACATTTAAAGAAGACTTAACACTTATTCTTTTGAAGCTGTTCCAAAAAATAGAAATGGAAGGAAAACTTCCCAAATCACTCTACAAGCCCAGCATTACCATGATTCCAAAACCAGACAAAGACCCCACTCTAGAGGAGAACTACAGACCAATTGCCCTGATGAACATGAAGACAAAAATCCTCAATAAGATACTAGTCAACCAGATCCAACAATTCATTATAAGAATTATTTACCACAATGAAGTGGGATTTATTCCTGGGCTGCAGGTTTGGTTCAATATCCACAAATAAATCAGTATGATACATCATATTAATAAAAGAAAGAATAAGAACCACATGATCCTCTCAATAGATGTAGTGAAAATGTTCGACAAAATACCACACCCTTTCTTAATAAAACCCTCAGAAAGTAGGGATAGAAGGATCACAACTCAGGATCATAAAGGCCACATACAAAAGAACCACTGTTAATATCATCCTCAATGGGGAAAAAACTGAGAGCTTTCCACCTAAGATCAGGAACATAACAAGGATGTCCACTCTCACCACTGTTATTCAAGATAGTGTTAGAAGTCCTAGCCTCAGCAATCAGACAACACAAAGGAATAAAAGGTATCCAAATCATCAAGGAGGAAGTCAAATTTTCACTCTTCACAGATAACATGATACTCTGTGGAAAATCCAAGACTCCACCAAATAACTGGTAGAACTGATCCACGAATTCAGCAAAGTCATGGGATATAAAATCAATGTACAAAATCAGTTCCATTTCTATACACCAATAATGAAGCAGCAGGAAGAGAAATCAAGGAATCTATCCCACTTATAATTGCACTGATACTATAAAATAACTAGGAATAAACCTAACGAAAGAGGTGAAAAATCTATACACTGAAAACTATAGAAAGTTTATGAGAGAAATTGAAGAAGACAAAAAAAATGAAAAACATTCCAAGCTCATGGATTGTAAGAAAAAATATTGTTAAAATGTCAATACTACTGAAAGTAATCTACATATTCAATGCAATCCCTACGAAAATAATATCAGCATTCTTCATGGAGTTACAACAAACAATCCTAAAATTTTTATGGGAGCAGAAAAGACCCCGGACAGCCAAAGTAATCCTGAAACAGAAAACCAAAGCTGAAGGTATCACAATCATGGATTACAAAGCTGTAATCATCAAGAGGGTATGGTACTGGCACAAAAACAGACACTCAGATCAATGGAACAGAATAGATAATCCAGAAACGGACCCACAAATGTATGGCCAACTAATCTTTGACAAAGCAGGAAAGAATATACAGTAGAAAAAAGATAGTCTCTTTAGCAAATGGTTTTGGGAAAACTGGACAATGACATGCAGAAGAATAAACCTGAACCACTTTCTTTCACCATACACAAAAATAAACTCAAAATGGATGAAAGACCTAAGTGTGAGACAGGAAACCATCAAAATCCTGAGGAGAAAACAGGCAACACCTTTTTGACCTTGGCTGCAGCAACTTCTTACTCCACATGTCTCCAGAGGCAAGGGAAACAAAAGCAAAAATGAACTATTGGGACCTCATCAAAATAAAAAGGTTCTGCACAGTGAAGGAAACAATTAGCTAAACTAAAAGGCAACTGACAGAATGGGAGAAAATATTTGCAAATGACATATCTGATAAAGGGTTAGTGTCCAAAATCTACAAAGAACTTAGCCTAGCTCAACACCCAAAAACCAAATAATTCAGTGAAGAAATGGGCAAAAGACATGAATAGACACTTCTCCAAAGAAGACATCCAGATGGCCACCTGACACCTGAAAAAATGCTCAACATCACTCATCATCAGGGAAATACAAATCAAAACCACAATGAGATACCACCTCAAACCTATCAGAATGACTAAAATTAACAACTTAGGCAACAACAGATGTTGACGAGGATGTGAGGAAAGAGGATCTCTTTTGCACTGCTGGTGGAAATGCAAACTCGTGCAGCCACTTTGGAAAACAGTATGGAGATTCTTTGAAAAATTAAAAATAGAACTACCATATGACTCAGCAATTGTACTACACAATTAGGTATTTATCGAAAGGATACAGGAGTTCTGATTCAAAGGGGCTCATGCACCCCAATGTTTATAGCAGTGCTATCGAATAGCCAAAGTATGGAAAGAGCCCAAATGTCCATTGACTGATGAATAAAGATGTCGTAAAGATGTGGGATATATGCCCACAGCCACACACACACACACACACACACACACGGTAGACTATTACTTGGCGATCAAAAAGAATGCAATATTGCCATGTGCAACAATGTGGATGAAACTAGAGCATATTATGCTAAGCAAAATAAGTCATTCAGAGATAGACAATTATCATATTATTTCACTCACATGTGGAATTTAAGATGCAAAACAAATGAACATAAGGGATGAAAGCAAAAATAATATAAAAACAGAGAGTGGGACAAACCATAAGAGACTTAAATACAGAGAACAGAGGGTTCCTGGAGGGGTGTTGGGTGGGGGTTGGGCTATATGGGACAGTGGCATTCAGAAGGACCTTTGTTGGGATGAACACTGTGTGTCATACATAACTGATGAATCGCTAAATTCTATTCCTGAAATTATTATTTAAAAAATAATAAAAAATAAATGATAGCTTTTGGCATTCTTATCATGACTACTTTTTCTTAAAAATTGTGTCCTTATCTATTTATTCCTTTCTTCTGCTTTATATTATTTTTATGTATTTTCTTGATATGAAGCATACATAATTCAATTTTAAATTTTATTGTATTTTATTAAATTAATTTATGGGTGTACATTTTATTTTGAGCCTGACTTTGGTCACCTCCCAGAGGTTTTAGTAACACTATTTCTATCTTTGCTTATTTTTGAGGAAATTCTCATTTTCTTTTTGATTTCTATATTATTCCATGAGATAAAATAATTTATTTTAAAATTATTAAGTAGATATCTTTATTGTGATGTTTAAAAAAAAGAATAATGTGGGCTGTATGGCCTCTGCTTTTTGGCATCTGTAGAGATTTACTCTCCTCTATAGCTTGGTGCCCAGCTAACTTGTGAATTCCCCACTTCTTGAAAAAAAAGTGTTATATTGTTTCATTTGTAGAGTTTATATATATGAGTACAAAGTTAGATAGATATATAGATATATACATTCATATAATCATTTATCTTAAAATTTCATTTATCTTAAATTTATCTTAAAATTTTTTTCATTTTATCTTAAAATTTCATTTATCTTAAAATTTCTTTAGACAATTTTTTTGTTAATGCCTCTTGCAATTTTTAAATCTATTAGATACATTAATGCCTAGGACATATTGATGGAGTGCATCTTTTGGCAAAAGAATTACTTCTGTTTGTTCCATTTCTTTGTTTTGACACTGAAATCTATTTATTTATTTTTATTGTTTTGCCTATTTTCTTTTGTTTTTAGTAGTTAAATTACTTCTCATTTCAAAATTAGCTCTGATAGTAACAATAGATATCTGTTGTGTAAATCCACATTATTGGAATAATGTTAAGGTAATCTGTAAGTCTTGATATTTATAATGATTTGACTCTGCTCATGTTAATTTTGGCTAGTGATGTTAGTGAAATTAATTTAATAACTTATTCTATCAAAATCCAGGATTAAATAACATCAAGCCAATTTCCTCTTTATAGAAACTGCATATTTTTATTCCTCCATTTCTAAATCTTCCTTTACTCCAAGTTTCAGTGCATGTGTATTTTAGGTCCATGTTTTGCTAATATATTTTACATTAGGAACCAGCTATTACACCTACTTAAGATTTTTCTTACCGTTTATCCGTCACCATATTTAGTCGTATTTATTGGATTTATTGTTAATTTTGGTGGAAACAATCTTCCAATAGTTCTCTTTTGGAAGGACTGTGATTAGGGAAATTTATGAGTGCTGATATTTTATAATGTCTTTATTTTGCTCTATCAATCAATGGTTTCGCTGGATATAAGATTAAGGCTTAAATTCACCATCACGTTCTCTGAACTTGAAAAACTCCTTCTTGTGCTATAGCATCTGCTGTTGAGGAAGAAGTCTGATTCTAATTTGATTCTTACTCTTTTGTAAGAAAGTTCTTTTTTTTCAGCTCTTAAAAAGCTTTCACCTTTTCTTTTTATCCTCAGAGTTCTACATTTTTACCATGTATCTCCACATATAGTTCTTTCTTCATTCATATTAGGATTTTGTTGTATGTATATTTACTTTGAAGATGCAAATTTTTGTGAGGAAAATTGTCTTCTATGCTACTCTGATTATTGGATTTTCTTCATGTATCTGGTGGTTCATTACTGCCTGCTCACGGTCTCAGGTAATAACAGCTGTTCAAATTTTGATAGAACTGTTTGCATGATTAGTTGTGAGAAATGGATAGAATATCCCTGCGGGAGGTGTAAATGTAGTTTGTCTTCTGGATACTAGGCTCCCTCTCCTCTCAAAGAGTGGCTAGTTGCCTGGGATACTGTTCAAATACCTTTGCTAATCCTCTTGATTAGTCAAACCAAGAGACAGAGGAAGGTCCAGTTCTTGTGAAGTTTATAGGCACCCACACAGATCCCCTGGATATCATTCTCTTCCTCACATTTAATTACTTTGATCTATATTTCATGATAGTTTTTCTGTAAGTGTTCTATACCAATGTTCCCCTGCAGCCTCCCTGTCAATCTGATTCTACCTGCTTTCTGTTTTACAGAAATCCCTCCTTATTTCTAACCTGCCAGTGGAGGATTGCTGTATATATATGCATAGTACCTTGCGAGTCATAGCCTGCACAGCCTGCTTTTGTGTGTTGGGCCAGACAAGCATTGTTTTCATTTTCCAGTGCTGTTGAGATTAATTATCCATTTAAAATAGTTTTTCTTCTCTTGAAAAGGATTTACTCAGGAAGCAAGCCAGAAGTATTTTATTAGTCAGACATCTAACATCTCTTTATTGACATTACCAATTATCTGTTGCTGTCATCTGTGCACCGTAACCTAAAATTCTTTTCTTTTTCTTTTTTTGAGTATTATAGGAAGATCATGACCTGTCATGACTATAAGATTATTATTGCAAGAAATCAGAACATATCATTTTCCCTCTACTGTCTTTTCTTTTTTCCTTTCTGTATTTTCCAGGCCACAGTTTCTGGGGAAATTTGGAATATGTTGATTCCAAGTAAATGATTGCGTTCTTTTTGCTCCTTCTAAAAATTTAGGATTAGAAGAATATTAACAGAGTTAATTATTCATGAGAAGCAATAAAGGAAACTAATTTATACTTTCTTACTCTTTTCAGAGAGCTGGAGCTTGTCAAACTTTAATGTCTGAAACGGTTGGTTTGACATCAAAGGTTTTACCTGGCTTATGGACTAAAGAAAGTTTGATCCTTACTACAGTGTTTTAGGAAACATAAACATGGCTTTCTAGGTAATTAGAAAGAACTTCAGGAAATAAGATGTGTTCCTTCCTATCCCGTACACTTCCTTTGACACAGAAAAAGAAAAGCTTTTAGAATTTTTTTCATTTTACATAATGTGACTCCACACAATGAGTTACTGAACTGAACTTCCTCCCTTACACAGTCCATTATTCTGCAGTACTTTACCTACTAGCCAATCCATCTGGAACTTTATCTAGTCACTTGCCAAAATCCTCCTCCTTCTTAAAGATGTTCTGACCCACCTCTGAGTTTTCATTTCCTCCCACTCTACCCAAGTGATGAGCTCTAACCTCTTACTTCCAGATGTCAAGCCCACCTACTCCCCTGAGATAAAATATGTGCAACAATCTTGCTTCACGGCCAACCATTCGCCAAGGTAAAAATGAATTTTCATATCTCCGTTTCAAGTGTCAAAAGAACCCATTTTCAACTGGAAAAAATTACATGCCTTTTTCAAACTTATCACCACCTACCAAATATATCAATTTGGATGCAGAGATTATTTTGTTTTAGTCTCAACCATTCTTACAATTCCTTCAGGGCACACACAGACACGAGCAAACACACGGCATATCCTGATAAATTGTATCCAACTTGCCCTTTTCTATATATTAACTTACGGGGAAAATCATACTATGATGTCTCTAAATTATTTGGAAGCAGAATCTCTCAGATTTTCTCATACATACCTTATATTTTAACTCTCCTTTTTATAATTTCTTATAGTATTGGTTGCTTTCAACATTCATAGAATTATATAATCTTAACTATATAAGGGAACATATAAATTATCTAATATAGCTTCCAACTCCCAGTATGAAAGCTGAAATACATGTAATTTTAGGTGGTTACTATTTTGTGATAAAGTTTGTTCATTGTTCATTCATTTAATCAAGAAATACTTATTGTTTTACTGTGTCCCAAGACTAATCTATTGGCTGGACAAAAGATAATTATCTGCACTTTCAAGGAAATTACATTTTAATGGGAAGAGATAAATAAGTGATAAACATAATAATTAAGTCAATAATATAATGTGAATGTATAATCTAGGATTTTGCCTATTTGCAAGTTAATTAGAGAGATACCCTGTTACTGGTTCATGGTTGCTGGCTGAAGACCTGAGATTCCTGGGTCAGAGACAAGGTACTCTTTTATGCACAGCATAGCAGGCACAGCAAGAACATTAGCATATTTGGCATGGGAATTATGCCGATGGGACCAGATGGATGCTGTGCACACAGTAGAGTTGCATCACAACCTCACATCAAAATGGGATATTTCATAACAAGCAGTAAGCAAGTCTTGTCTTTGTCTGAGAGAGAGACATTAACTTCTCTCTCAAGAGGGAGACTTCTCTCTTCTCTGTCAACACAACTGATGAATGTCCCAGTTAAGGAGCTATCAGGACTTTCCATTCTTGGTATACCCACCAAGGTGTATAGAAGCACAAGTGACCCTTGGAGATGATTTCCAAAAGATGAGAAGTGATAACTATTATGGAATAGAGAATCAAGTAGATCAAGGTCATAACAACAGAGGAGACAAGAAAAGGAGTGGGTCATTTGCAGAGTTGAAGAGGTTGGTGAATGTAGATAATATAGATTATGCTGTGGTAATAATTCCAAATCTCAGTGATTTACAGTGACAGATATTTTTGTTTCACTCACTATACATGTCAACAACCAATAACGGGTGGCAGCAGCCCTTGTTTATGACCATCATCTTTTTTCCTGTACAAAGATTAATGGAGCAAGGACAGTACTTTCTTAGTAATAATATTGATTGAAAGAGAGAACATAGCAAAGCATGACCTACCAAAGCTTCCTCCTCCCTTGGCCTTTCTCATTGGCCAGAACAAGTCAGATGGCCAAGTCTAACCTTACACTAGGGAGAGGAAATGGATGCTGATGACAAAATTTACTACAGTACTCTTTATCAAGACTACTAATTTTATTGAGAAATCTAACGTGGGTGTATGGTATAGGGAAATCTAGGCAGAAAGACTGGAAAAATGACTTCAAGTTGACAGTGTGCCTGGGGTGTTGGAAGAATATCAATGAGGCCATTGAAAATGGAGCAAAGCAGAAGGGACCTAATTCCTCTGGGCAAATAGAGAAAGGCCTTATGTAAGCCACTGTAAGGATTCCATGTTATAATTTCAGTGAGATAGGGAATCACTACCATTCCACAACTAAACTGTAAAAGAGAAAGAATAGAAGCAGGAAGGTTTGTTCAGAGCTCTGTCGGTGGTGGCTCAGAACAGGGTGGTAACAGGCACTATGGTAAGGAAATGGTTGCTAGTTATATTTTGAAGGTAACAGCAATAGGATTCTGATGGATCTGATATGGAAGTTGAGGAACGGAGAGAAAGCCATACTCAGAGAGAAGCTCATTCATGTCACACTTGAAAAGTTTCTATCATGAAAGCTTGTGTATGCTCTAAAATTTAAATTCTTGCTAATGTGAATTAATAGTCATATTCTTAGTCACCTTCATCTTTAAGATAATTTGACTATTTTTTTTTTCCTATCAGTTTCTGGAGGCCAGTACTAAAATTGATAGTGCAGAAGAATTTAGAATTGTCATATTTTCCTATTGGATTGATAGCTTCATCATTATGAAATGCCTCTCCCTGTGTCTAGAAATACCTCCTGCTTTAAAATCTGTTTTCTCAGGGGTACCTGGGTGGCTCAGTCAGTTGAGCGACCAACTTCAGCTCAGGTCATGATCTCACAGTTTGTGAGTTGGAGCCCTGTGTCGGACTCTGTGCTGACAGCTCAGAATCTGGAGCCTGCTTTGGATTCTGGGTCCGCCTCTCTCTTTGCCCCTCCCCACTCATGCTCTGTCTTTCTCTGTCTCAGAAATAAACATTAAAAATTTTTTAATAACAAAAATAAAATCTGTTTTCTCAGATATCAATATAACAATATTGCCTTCTTTGTGTTTCGTGTTCAGGGCACGTGTCCAACATTTTTACTTTTAAACATTCAAGGGCTGTGACTTTTATAGCTTATAGTTGACTTTTATTGATTGATTGATATTACAATTTAATTTTTATTTGTTTTTGAGAGAGAGAGAGAGACAGAGCACTAGTGGGGGAGGGATACAGAGAGAGGGAGACACAGAATACAAAGTAGGCTCACGCTGTCAGCACAGGGCCCGACGTGGGGCTCAACTCACAAACTGTGAGATCATGACCTGAGCCAAAGTCCAACACTCAACTAACTGAGTCACCCAGGTGCCCCATTTAGTTTTTTATCCGGTCCAACAATTTTGTATTCTAATTAGATGAATTCGTTAATTTGTTACATTTCAAGTTTTACTGCTCTATTTGTATATTAATTCAGCATTTTATTATATGTTTTATGTTTTCCTAATAATTTCATTCTTCCCTCTTATTTTTTAACCTATATGTTTTATTATTTTATTTTCCTTCTCTTAGTTTGTTATGTATCCCTTAGTTATTTTTTGTTTTTACCCTAGAGATTACAAGATTCATCTTTGATTTATTAGACTGTATTTCAAATTAGTAAATTTACCACTTTTCAGAAATCCAAAGATCTTATTTATTTTAACTCCATTTAACTATTTCCATCTTTCAGTTTGTTTGTTTTGGTAACTTATTTTAAGTCTACATATAGTTTATACCTTATAAAGTATTGTTACTATTGCTTTTAAAAGGATCAACATTTACTTATATTTACTCTTATGTTTCATGTTTCTATTGTTTTTATTTTTCATGTATGATATTATTTATTTGTTACTCTTAGAAAATTTCATTTTTGACTGGACTCAGGCATAGAGGTAGAAACTCTCAGAGAGAACAGCCCCCATCTTTTGGCAATCTGTTCCTGGAGTTTTTCTTTGGCCTCCTTCATTCTCCTGGCCAAAAGCTCAGCATATTCTTCAGCCTCTTCTTTATTTTTCTTAATATGCTGTTTCTCCAGAGCAAACTTCTTGATGTATACGTTGGGAGATATGTGGAATAACAAGAAAGTGAACCTTGAGCGTTTTCGTTCTGGGTTTCTTACCTTCTTTGTTCAGGTGCTTTTTTACAACGTAGTGTCAGACATCCTCTTCTTTAGAAAGACCGAAAAGTTTGTGGATTCTGCTAGCCCTTTTGGGTCCCCGGTGATGATGCACAGTAGTATCAATGAGTCAAAGAATATCCTTCTCCCCTTTATTTTAAAATGGCCAAGTTGAGAACCCTGAGA
Organism: Lynx canadensis; assembly: GCF_007474595.2. NCBI lineage: Eukaryota > Metazoa > Chordata > Mammalia > Carnivora > Felidae > Lynx > Lynx canadensis. Next base: position 108,183,055 of record NC_044304.2, read on the forward strand.
TTGGCATACACAATGCAACCCCGAACAGAGAGATACTTTCTTTCTCCAGTCCTCCTTCGTCTACATATCATGCATCCTCGTACTCAACAACAGGTGGACACGGCCATGGGTAAGACAACTTGCTTCTTGGGAAGCCTTGTTTGTCACCATCACCACTGATTCACACCATATAACCCTTCCATTTTTCACCCAGATCAGCAGCAGCAATTTCTGTGGCCACACACTTCTCAAGGAAGGTATGAAGTTTATGTTCATAATCCACTTCAATGAATTTCTGGCAGCCAGTAGCTCAGAAGAGATATTCAGCTTCATCCTACAGCAGCCTACTGCCTCCAAGGCACCACTTGGAAGAAGTAATCTTTCTACTGTTTTTCATTCCTGCTTGCATTACTATGTTCAATCATAAGTCATTTTCTGTCAGCCAGAAAAATCCCACTTAATATTAATTTTAATGATAATTTCTTCCCAAAGCATTTTTCTTGGGATGAAAAGTATATGTACATTTTCTTAATTTGTGAAGCTTACTTTTGCTGATTATAGAGTTGTAACTTGCTACTGCTGCTGTTAGAACTCTAAAGATGTCATTCCATTATCCTTTGCTGAAAAGTTGATTCTCAGTCTACAATTGCACCTATACAAGTAATGGAGTCATTTTTCCTGGATGCTTTTAAAATAATCTTTACATTTTCTAATCTCATCATGAGATGTGGTTTTTATTGCATATATCTTGCTCAGAGTTAAAAATATTTAATTACTAATTTCAATCATTGCATTTATTTAGTTATAGAATTTCCATTAGTTTCTATTTTATAGACTCCCTTCTATAGTGAAATCCCCATTGAATTTCTTGAATATCGTGATAATTCTTTTAATATTCTTATCTGGAAAGTCCTATAACTGAGTCATCTATGTGTCTGTTTCTATAATCTGGGAGCTTTTTCTCCTGATTTTCAATCATTTGGTTATATCTTCTGGCATGCCTAGTAATTTTTTTTATTGTATGCTAAACCCTTTACATAAAAATTTATAGAGTCTTTCTTTTTTACCAGAGATTTAATTTTTATCTAAAAGTAAATTAAAATATGGGTGGGTTAAGTTGTTTCAATTAAAAATTGAAATCATTTTTGTTTATATTCATTTTGTTTATATATGTTTTTGAAGGCTGGCTTATTTCTGGTGTGCTTTTAAACCTAGTAAAGTTCAGGGTCCCTGGGTGGCTTAGTTGGTTAAGCATCTGACTCTTGGTTTTGGCTCAGGTCATGATCTCATGGTTCATGAGTCTGAACCCCGCATCAGGCTGTGCATTCAGAGTAGAGAGCCTGCTTGGGATTCTTTCTCTCTCCCCTTCTCTTACAGTTTCTCTCCCTCAAAATAAATAAATAAATAATCTTTAAAAAATAAAGAAACCTAGGTCTTTATGAGGGCCCTTTATCCTTGGTGAAGACTAAATTCCATTTTTTTTTCCTTTGCTGTAATATAATACTGATAAAATGTGTTTCACTTTTTAACTCCTTATCAGATGTTTTCTATTTTTTTTTCTATTAAATCTGGCCCACACAAGAGTAGCTTAGGAGTTAGGAAATCCCTTAAGGGGAAATTGTACGGAGAATGTTGGTCTCATTTCTCTGTGATTGCCTTTATTCACTGGGATATTGGAATCTCAAATTTTTGCTGTCTTGGTGGTCTTGAATTCCAACTTTTTATCTCTTGAACCCAGTTTGCTTGCTAAAACCTTTAACCTGATATTTTTTGCTAAGCCTTTATGCTAACTGCTTTGAGTTACCAAATGTCCGACACATTTTAATTCATTTTTCTTCTCTCCCAGGTCTCCTCGACTGTTCTCCCATCCCTCCAATTGGCTGTTTTGGTTTTTGTGTTTTGCAGTTTAATTTTTTTTCTGTAGTTAACCTAAGCAGCAGTATTACTGTCATGCAATCTACTTTGTTATAGTTAGAAGGAGACATCTATCAAACATTATTTTTATATGTTATAATTTAGAAGTTAGATTACAGGTATATGAGTCATATTATCATGTTAAGGCCAACTTTACTACTTCTCTGACACTTGACTACAAGCAAGTTATTACTCACTCTTGGCCTCAGTTTCTTCATATGTAAAATGTATATAACAGATTTCCTACTTCATAGACTTGTGATGAGAAAGTCTAAGAGTGTTGTAGGCAATGTGTTAAGCATAGAGCCTGGTACTTGTGAAGCACAAATACAAGTTACAACTATCAATATTTGTCTGCTTCTGCTCAAAGCTACTCACCCCTCATTGAGCAGAGAGTAGAGATGTTCCATTACTTTTTTTTTTTATTTTGTTGTTTATTTATTTTTGAGAGAGAGACAGAGGGAGAGAGAGAGAGAGAGAGGATGAGGGGCAGAGAGAGAGACACACACACACACACACACACAGAATCGGAAGCAGGACTCAGGCTTGGAGCTGTCAGCACAGTGTCTGATGTGGGGCTCAAACCCACAAACCTCAAGATCATGACCTGAGCTGAAGTTGGAGGCTAAACCGAATGAGCCACCCAGGTGCCCCACATTACTTTTTAAATAAACTCTTGCCAATGCTTTTGCAATTAAAACTTTTTTTTTGTAACCAAAAAATTATTTAACAATCTGTACAAGAATAAGTTCAGTGATTGCTGTCAAGTTTACTAAACTGAATTTTTTAATTATTCCTTTTAAAATCCGGCTTTTTTCTCTCTGCTATCCTCTGGTAACTCAAGTGTCCTGCAAAATTTTCCTAATATTACCTGTAGTAATATTTTGCCATATATGCTTCTTTGACCCTGTTTGGTGTATGGTTTTGTATTGCTATATACTGAACTTATGTTTGTATTTTCTAACAAAACCTTGTGTCCCTAATGGAAACCATGACTGTTGTTATTTTTGATAATATTCCTATGATCAGAATGCTGAGGGCATTAATGCATTCAATAATTATTTGTTAAATTTCACTGGGGCATGAATTGACAAAAAGGAATTAGAAAAACTAAGACTCCCACTCTAGTTTTAAAAAGGTGAGAAGATACATAGGGGTTCATGGTTCTTAAAATACTGATTTCAAGGAAATATTTTCTTTCTGTTCTCTTTGATCACCAGAATATGTAAAATAGGAAGTCTAGTAAAATAATTTGTTGTATACATTTCAAAAGATACAAAATACTTCCAGATTACATATTTATTAATTTCAGAGATCAATTATGGCTTTTAATAGGAAACATTAGCCTGTGCTAACTTTTGAGAGCCTTTGCACTATAAAAATTGCATTAACGTCTTTAGTTACTTGAAAACAACTGATGTCATAGTTTGGTTTTATGATTACAGCTTCCAGGCTCTTTGGTAAGAGAGATATCTCAGAGAAGGCATAAACTAGGAAAACCTGTCTTTAAGGGCCTCTTGTCTGACCTGGTCAATGAGATCATTTTAAATTTTTTTTTTTTTTCAACGTTTATTTATTTTGGGGACAGAGAGAGACAGAGCATGAACGGGGGAGGGGCAGAGAGAGAGGGAGACACAGAATCGGAAACAGGCTCCAGGCTCTGAGCCATCAGCCCAGAGCCTGACGCGGGGCTCGAACTCCCGGACCGCGAGATCGTGACCTGGCTGAAGTCGGACGCTTAACCGACTGCGCCACCCAGGCGCCCCAATGAGATCATTTTAAAGACAAAGCCAGGCTTGTTGAACCAGGAGACATACCTGTAACAGGACTTTGTCTAGCTCTCGGTTCTTTGTCTCACCCTAGTTTTTACAAGCTCCATATAACCACAGGAACATCTTTCTGTATACTTTCTATGCCTGAATTTTATTTAGATCTTCTTTGCTTTCAGATTCTTTCCTCCGAGGACTTAAGTTTGACTTTTCTGCTTAAGTTTCCTCTATAATTCTAATAACTGACAATATGAATCTTTTGTCAATGTGGTATAATAATTACTTAGAACTCTCTGGAGAAGCTCTTTCTGGTTCCTATGGAATACCTTGGCAACAACATAGTCTAGAAACCAAACTTTCATTGAAAGAAATGAACCCAAGCCTATTCAAGAGAAAAATATAGGGTACCATAAGTAGTGATTAAACATTGTATACTGTTGTTCTAGGAATAGCCTTCGATTTGCATTGACAAAGTCACGATACACAATAGATTTCACTCAGCACCAGTTGTCTTAGCTTGAAGGAAAAAACAAAACAATGTTATCTGTCAAAGTTGTGGTTAACAAAAATATTCCAATAGTAATAGAGCTTATACAATGTTTAAATGAGGCATTCATAAATTTTATTAGTCAAAATATTGAAAACAACAAAACACCATTCACTAGCCAACATAATGTTCATGATACTGTTATTGAAAATTATGAAAATATTTATTGTCAGTTTTGAATCTCTTTTCCACTGCAATCATTCCAAGAAAGTGCCTCTGTACTCGAGGCTGATGATATCATTATGGATCTCTGAATAATCTGATTACTGGATCAAGTTCTCCTGGAAATCTTCCCAGAATTACCTTGCAACTGTTCTGTAAGCAAGAACATCTAGAAAAGGCAATTAGCTTGCCAGTCTCCATAAGCATTTTAAACCTGGTATTTAAGAGAGATCCATGGCTACTTTGATTTTGTAAATTTCACTAGGTGATAATTTCCCAGCCATCAGAATTAATGAAAATTCAGGAAATGTCAAACTTTGGGGAATATAAAATCTCACATAAGAACATTTTAAAAGGATCCAGTAACCTTGCAAAGGGACAAACCAGGCCTTTCTTTATACACATTAGAGGAAGAAGAAAAAGAAGAAGGTTAAGATAGGGACAGTAGGCAAAGCTGGATCGAAAGATTTTGGCACATGTATTTTGATCTTCCACTGCCCCTAGACATGGATCATTTAATGAACTAATCATTCTCACATGTTCTTTAAGAATGTAATATATGGTATATCTCTTGTAAGATGTGACTGGAAAGGTGTATGGAGGCACAGACAGAGGAAGGAAGAGTGAAACTTGCCAACTTCATCATCTAAGATGATGTGGATGTGTATCCATGACTCTTCAAAGGCCTTATTCTAGAAGGTGCTGACTATTCTTTAGAGAATTCAGTTCTCACCGCATTATACTTTAGAATCAGCATCTTTAAAGGTGATTGAAATAGTATATTAGAATATTCCCTATAAACAGGAGAAGGAAAAACAACCCTGGATTATATAGATGGAATTTTTCTTTTCCCATAAGAAATGCATGCCTCACTTAGCTAAAGACAGAAACATTCTTTGTAGTCATTAGGTTTAAGGCTTTTTTGAACTCTTCTAGATAAAGTAGCTATAACTTCCAAGATCATCTCTGTGTACCTGGGGTAATTGTTTGTATAGCCCTCACTTTTCTCTGTGTTTTCAATGAGAAAATAACAAATCCTGTGTACAGATAAGTGAAGGGCTGATAAGCCATGGTGCTTTGTATAGATTACCTTTTGGAAGACAGTGAGATCATTTGTGTCATTGCCTACATCTGTCGGTATAAAGATTTGTACTCCATGACGAATGGGTTTCAACACGTTGGCTCAGGATCACAGCCTAAAATAAAAGACTGTGAATCAGAATCAGGGCCATGGGGTCTCCCTCTCCCTCTCTCTCTTTTTAACTAGGGCTGTCCTCTGGAAGCACTTTTTCCATCCCTAATGCGCTTGTGCTTTTACCCACCAAACTTAAAATGGGTATTTTCCATGTCCATTTCCTGCATATTTTTTTTGTTGTTCCAAAGTATTTTTTTCTGCCTCTCATGTTAGTATATACATATATTTTAAAAATACTTCATTGTGCTCTAGTACATATATTAAAAGAGAAAATAAGAGAAGATTAAATGTATAAAAGGAAAAGTCAGCAATCAAGAGCCTAACACACACACACACACACACACACGCATAGACACACATATACACACACATACACACACAGCAGGTGGGTTAAAAGGTCACAAAGGAAAAGAATATGAGTTTCTGGAAAGGGTTTAAATATAAACAGCCCTTGACCTTGGGTTCAAATATAGAGTGAATAGAATGGTTGGACATATTTATTAAGGCAGACAATTTGAAAAACTTAATCCTTGGCTAAACTAAAAAACATCCAAGGAAGGCAGTATTTGAATGTCTACCCTCAAGTCCAAGAGGAGGAATCTCTAGGGATTTTTTGGAGAGAAGAAACTCTATTACAACATTTTCCTGGCCTGAAAGCCCACTTAGGAGGAAGTGAACAGAACCCAGCCCCAAGGCCAAATTTCAGGCTCAAGTGGATGGACTGCCAGGACATCCTACACACCGGACAAAAGCAGTGAAGCCAAGACAGCCCACATTCCCATGCTTTTAAAAAATGGGGAACCTCAAGGGGGTGCTTGATTTATGTGGAATAACTGGCCTGCCCAAATACATTTCAGAATTAAAACTTTTTCCAACACTCTCACCTGGGATTGAGGGCTCTGGAAAATGGTGGTGGAAGAAGGAAATAGATTAAATTGCTCTTTGGCCAATGCACTGAGACTCTTGGAAGAGAGCCTAAGGCTGGGAAAATAACAATAGCCAGTGGCTATTAAGCACTTATTGTGTGCCATGCCAGAATAGTTTTTTTGTTTGTTTATTTTAAATGTTTGTTTGTTTGTTTGTTTGTTTATTTAGAGAAAAAGAGAGGCAGAGAGAGAGAGAGAGAGTCCCAAGCTGCACTGACAGTGCAGAGCCTGGTGCAGGGCTTGATCCCATGAACCCTGAAATCATGACCTGAGCCGAAATCAAGAGTTGGCTGCTTAACTGACTGAGCCACCCAGGCACCACTATGCCATAATAGTTTTACATGTAGAATCCCCTCCTATCCTCACAAAATTCCTACAAGTCATATGCAAATATTACTTCAGTCTCTACAGATGAGGAAGCTGGAGCCTAGACTGGCTATTTAATCAATGAATGCACTATTTACATGAGATGAACACCTAGTAAATGGGAGAGACAGGAATTAAACCCAGGTTTGACTGGCTTAGGGTCTGCATTCTTGATAACCAATTGTGTTCAAAAAATGAGCCGCTGTAAGGGAGATGCCATGAGTTAGGAAGCAAACCCAATATCCATATAATTTGTATGATTCTCTACTCAGATTAATGAATCTCACAAGTAAGAGAAGTCTTTCAAGCAGACTTCCAAAGAAGACTGTTTAGAATTCATCTATAGAACGATAAGAATTTAAGGGACCAAATGATACAAGGTACAATTTGCATATTTACTCAGGCTCTAAAATTTGGAACCTCAATGAATTGGTGCTAGTCCTTTGCCAACTGCTGTCCATCTAATTTACTGATCTTAAAATTATGTAAAGTAAAATTTCAAATTAAGGGATTAAAAGACGTTTCCTATGCTATTGCTATACACATTCACAAAAATTCTCTTAATCTAATGACTAACTCAGTGGTTAGCATAAAATATGCATTCAAAAAGTATTTTTAAAATAACGAGGTAGGTAGTATTTCCCTCATTTTACAGATGTGACAACTGACACTCCAAGAAAACTTACCAATGACCGCAAGACCTCATGTAGGATTCAAATTTAGTTTTTTTAACTTCAAAACCCATATATTTGGTACAATATCAAAAGCCACAAAATTACAACATTATGTTGTTATAGAAATGAATAAAGTGAGTGGAAAGGAGATTACAATTGTGCAAGGTCTTAAAAAGTGAGCAAAACCTTTCATGGAATGAAAATTAATTGTGTATAGGAATGTGGAAGAGAGTGGAGGGAAATATTCTTGGCCACTGCTTCCAAATTTGTTCATTTCATAGCACATATACTATTTTTACAGCACACTGTGGGAAACGAGGAAGTAATTCTCAGTTGGAGGCAACTTCCTTGAGTGCTCTGGCCAGTCCTGACTCTGACCAGCCACCCTGTGAGTTGAAAGGATCTATATCTTACCACACCTTTAATCCACTGGCTGCATGCAAATATTCCAGATTTATCAGTTGAGAAGCTTAGTTCTGGGAATATAAAAATTGCATGCAAAAATGTAGATATGAGAAAATGCATGAAATATTTTTGAAGTCTTGAGAAGTTCAGCCTGGTTTAGGAGATAAGACAGAAGATGGTATTGGAGAAGTTGTTCAAGAGTCAGGTTATAAAGCTTCTTAAATGTCATGTACTGGGATTGCAAAGTTATAATAAATATGCAAAACAAACAGAACCCCAAAAGTCCCAAGCCTAAAATAGTACAATAATGGAAAAAAGGATTCTCCTGTTTTAATTTTTTTCTTAAATATCATTTTACATATTTGAAACTGTACTTATAACTCAGAGATTCTTGCTGTGATTCAGTAAGTGTATTAGACAAAACGTCTCTCAGAGATCAACTATTAAAGCTGAGTGAAATGAAACAAACTAAAAAAAGAACTGTTTAAAATTATTTTCCAATAACTAAGGCAACCAGGAATCGAGGAACAAAATTCCTGAAAAGAAAGCTAATGCATTAAAATGAACCCTCCATTTGTCTCTACATTTTCACCTTGACTGCCAATTCCTAGCCCTGAACATAGAAAATGATCACAAAACAGCAGCCTAGAAACTCTTGGAAGACAAAACAATTGGACTTAGCATTATTAGAAGAGGTATAATTTGAAGAAACCCATAACAAGGGACTTTAGGAAAGTGACTCTGACAGTCTACATATAATTTCTACCCCGAGGACTCAGCGATTCTGTTACAGAGAAACTCTGAGATGCTGCTCAGAAGCTAACTAGTTTAGCTGAGATTGTGAAAATCTCCTGATGCTGGAGAGACAAAAAGCAGCGTTCAGCTCCCCCAAATAAGAACGGTCCCATTTAAACACTTAAGACTTTTTTACATTGAGATTCCTGCAAGGGTTGCATACAAGGAGTAAGAACCAACTAAAAATAGACCAGTTTTGCCTAGATGGAAGTGATCTGCCTATACTCAAATTGGATTGGAAAAACAAACACACTAAATCTTCTCTGGAGGAAGATGTCTAAAGCCTTTATACTTTTTTTCTACGTATTTTCCAAAACTTACAAAATATGTCCAAAACAGCAGTCAAGTAACCAGAACAAAGAAAAGACATATAGATTCTTAAATAATGGAGATTAATATATTTAGTAAAATAGATTACAATTTGAAAAACCTCACCAAACAGCAACAGTATTTAAAAGAGAAATCAAATATAAAGCTTAGATAATTGAAATTGAGTATTAAAAGATGGGTTTAATGGCAACTTAAGAATTGCAGAAGACAGTATCAGTGATTAGATTATAGATTAGTAGAAAATAATTCATAATGAAGCATAAATATAAGGACAGAAAACACACAAATCTAAGAAGTATACCGATAAACAATTATAATTAAATTTTTGCAATATTGTTGAATTTATGCTCTATATGGATGAATTACATTTATATACTAGCTATAGACATTCAGAAAATAAAAGTTGAAAGAAAAATCAATAATAATATAGCTTGAAAGTCACAAAATACCTAGGAATAAATATAGTGAAAACTGTAATACCTCAACACAGTAATCTATAAATTGTTACAAAAGATATCAAAGAAAACCTTAATGAATGGAAAAAAAAAAAACCACTATGGCCAGAGATTGGAGTATTCCGTATTCTTAAAATGCCAATTCTCTCTAAATTTATCTATAGCTTCAATACAATTTCAGTTAAACTCTCAACTTTTTTTTTAAATGACCTTGAGGGATGCAGAACCCTTATAAACCACTTAGTGGGAATATACATTTTTATAACTATTTTGGTAAACTGACAGTATCTATAAAGCTTTGTGCATGCATACCTTATAACCCAGCAATTCCACTTCTAGCTATGTAATCAAGGGAAACACATATCATTGTACACTAAAAGCAGGTGTGAGAATATTCACAGCAGTATTAGTACAATAGAAAACAGGAAACAAAACTCCATCAATAATATTTGTACATCTGTACGATGTGATGATATACAGAAATAATAAAGAAGAACTCTACTGCTGTATTTAACAACTAGGTGAACCTCCCTGTTGGATGATTCAGAGAAACCAGACATGAAATAATACCTGTATTTGGTGATGGGGTGAGGAAGTGCACTTGTGATGAGCAACGGCTGTTGTGTGGAAGTGTTGAATCACTATGTTGTACACCTGAAACAAATGTAACATTGTATGTTAACCACACCGGAATTTAAAATTAAATAAACAAAAGCAATAAAAAAGAATACCTATATTTTATAACTTCATTTGTTTAAAGTTTAAAACTGGCAAAATGAATCTAGTTGATAAAAGAGGATATTGGTTAATATCTGAGGGCATTTTAACTGGTCGACTGTTAGTAGAGAGGCTTTTGAATGTTCTATATCTTCTATATGTTCTATTTTTTCATCTGTTTTTTAGTTACATAAAACTATGTTCCCTGTGCAAAAATGTATTAAACTCTGCATTTCAAATGTGTATACTTTACGCACATTATATTTCAATAAAAAGTAAAAATATCTTTATGCAAATTATAAATGTCCTTTATATATTTTATTATACATCCATTAAAACCTTTTGGTGATTGTACTGCCATCACTCCAAACTAAGCTGTATAAGGGTGTCCTGTCTTGGGTTTCAGCCACCTACTCACATCTCTCTCTCTCCCCTTCCTTGATCCTCACAGGCCATAAAAACCTGAAAAAATAAGTTCACTTCTTGGGCTCCTGTTTTTACATATGTAAAATATAAAGATTGGGTTACATTACTTCAAACTTTCTTTCATTTTATTGGACCTCCCTTTATATCCCTTTCACTCTAGTCTTCCTCACATATAGTTTTCATTACTCCCCTGAACAATTTCTGACAGTATCTTCATCAATAAATTTAAAAATTTCTGCTCGGCTTGGAAGGCAAAATTTTGGCCTGTCCATTCCTCTCTCCTATCTCACTTGTCCAAAATCCTTAATGCCCCATGAGTCCTATATATTATATTCTGTTGTATCTTCTTTTTCTTCCTCTCTCTTTGATGTCTGCTAGATGTTCAAGTCCCCATTCAAGCCTTCTTTCTCCAACCAACATCATCTTACTATTCTAGCCCTCCTTGATATGCCTATTTTCAAATACTTTGCACATAGTGTGGAGTAATCTTCTGTTGTCATCCATTTGCCTTACCTGTGACTGCTCTGTTTTCCCAAGGAAGAATCAGCTCTTTAAAGAGAAGAAGGCCATCCCACTAATTTGTCATGTGCAGTCTCCTGATGTACAAGTATGTTTGCCAGTTTTATTAAGATATACTTGACATACAGCACTGTATAAGTTTAGAGTGTACAGCATAATGATTTGACTTACATATAATGTGAAATGACTATCACAATAAGTTTAGTTTATACCTACCACTTCATACAAGTGCAAAAAAATTCCAAGAAACAAAACTATACACACACACACACACACACACACACACATATATATATGTATATATATATATATATGACATTATATACATATTACATCCCTAGTACTTGTAACTGGAAATTTGTGCCTTTAAAAAAATATTTTATTTATTTTTGAGAGAGAGAGACAGAGCACAAGTGGGGGATGGGCAGAGACAGAGACAGAGACAGAGAGACAGAGAGAGAATCTGAAGCAGGCTCCAGGCTGTGAGCTGTCAGCACAGAGCCAAGAGCAATGGTCAAAATCATGAACCCTGAGTTCATTACCTGAGCTGAAGTCGGACACTTAACGGACTGATCCACCCAGGCACTCTGGAAGTTTGTGCCTTTTAATCACCTTCATCCAATTCCACTATCCCTATCTTCTTATCTGTTTTTGATCCATCTGCTCTAATACACTGTCAGATTCTGAAGGCTAGTCTTCTAATTGTGTTATTTATTTACTCACAATTTGAGCCTAATGTCCTGCACAAAGAAAACCTTCAGTGTATACTTACTGATTTTTTTCCTGGTTCTTTCAAAGAAACAGGCCATTATAGTATTAGAAACTAATACCATGAATGTTTCCTGTACTCAAATGCTTTCATGGTATCACACTCTCTACATAAAATTGGAAGAACTTATTATGGACCACGACCCCTGCGGAACCTTGCCCTTGCCTAATTTTCTGGCATTCCCCACCTCCTCTGCACCTTCTCAGACTTCATCCTTCCTCTTCCCTCTGCCCATAACAGAATGCCTAACTTTTTACATATTTTAAATCTTTCTTCAAATGTTACCTTCTTCGAGAAATCATTATTCATCCTAACATGCCCTATGCAATATTTTCTTTTGTTTTTCTCTGTAACTTAACCTAGTCCAACCCCAAATGTAAACTACTTGAAGGCAGGAACTTTGAGTTTCTTATTTTTTGTATTATCTCTATACCTTGCAAATATAATGTGGTCAATAAATATGAACTGAGTAAATATATACAGAAATGAACAAGTGGAGTAAACACTGACAACACTGATTGAAAAAGAGTCTAATCCAAAGTAATAGGTTCAGACTGAATTGAAAACATAGGTTCAGATCCTGAGGGACAAAGAAATATATCAACTATATGAGAAGAAGATACAACCACAGAATTTGTGGTTATAATAAATAAAAATGGGGTGAATGTGAGTTGTGGGCAAATCGTTCTTACAAAATGATCGGAGAAGTGATAGTATTTTAAAACTTCTCAATTCAGCCTGAGTTGAATATTGAGCTATATAGTAAGTAATGAATAAAGTTGATTATCTATGTCTGATTTTATTATAAAAAGCAGTGCATCTGGGAGCCAGATGACTTTAGAATCACATTATAGACAATAACTCTTTAATTCTTCAATATAGGTGGAGACAGGAATCATTATCCCATTTAGCAGACTTTAAAAGTTGAGGTAGTAAAAACAAATGGTTTGTCTAACATTTCAACATTTATTTGAGAGTGTCATGTTGAATTTCAGTTCAGAGCCACATGTTTGTTCCTGCATTTACCATATAATTTATTACATAATTTACATTATGAACATAAATTTCAACATAGTGAGAGGTGCATCGCACTCCGCACTCTACAATAGATTTCCCTTCTGTAATCATCCAATTATGGGTAACCAGAAAGGCAATGAATACAGCACTGGATATTAAATGTGGACATATCCCCCATTAACTTATTCAAAAAGTGAGGTTAGGAGCTGGTTCAGGTTCAAGAGTGGCTGACTTATGGAAACACATGGATTCAAGCCCAAATTAGAATCCTAAAGGAAGTATAGTACACTATGAAACAGAGTAAGTTGGTTTGTGGTGGCAAAGTCATAGCATGTACCAATTTGGTGACTCCTGACAAATCACATAGAAGCATTTTTTTAATTCAAAATATAATATATGTATTATATATACTTATATAAAATATAAATACTATTAGTGATATATAATCATTTTTCTTCTTGTGGGCCACTTCACATAGACTTATCCTTTATTTTTATTTATTTTTTTATTCATGGATATTCAAAATTCCACTCTCCTCCTCCCTGCCGCCCAAGAAAGTTCCAGCCTCAGAGTTGTTAAAGTAAAAACAATTGTTGTTAAAACGGAAAATAGAGGCAATTTGTATCATTGGCCCACCACAGTTTGGCTCAAGTCTTCCAGTCTCTGCTCTTGTGAGAATGAAGCCAGACCACACACTGAGGCTGAATTACAACACTTCAAAAAGAAGAAAAACACTAATGGAAAAAGTCAAATGGGTTTCCAAATTGGAGGTGGTAGACAGTGCAGAAACCTCTTAGCACAGCTCTTACAGGGCTGAACTCTGAATCTGAGGCCCCAACACGCAATCATGAACTTGCATTCCCATGCTTCTGTGGATGTAGGACAGGAAACGTCCATTCCACGGCACATTGTACTAGTCCATCTGCTTGAGGGGAAATGCATTTTTAGAGCCTTTTATCTCAGTCCCCACTTTTTGTAAATGGATCCTTTCATTTATGAAATGAAAAAATGAGAGCTGCATGGAATATTTTCTTCCAAAATAAAACTACTTCAGCAAGTGAATGAATAAATTAAGAAACAAATCATTAAAAAGAAGACCTTAAGTTGCTCTTGACAGAGAAACATAACTTCTGCTATCTTTGGCACAAAGCAGCATCCTAAGTTTTACAATCTAAGTAAGTGTTGATAAATTGTGGGAAGGGGAGGGGTGAAGATGTGTTTTAGGGACAACTCAGAAAAGGTACTTGATTCTGGAATGTTCTCCATCTCTTATCTCGAGCATAGGCACTTAGGATACAGTTGTGAACAGAAGAAAATACTATCCCTTTCTTCAGAAATACAAATCTAAATTTAAAAACGGCCACACAGAGGCAGACACAAGATTAGAATTTCTGTGAGCACTGGAACAGAGACATACATGTTAATGTGGGGTCATACTAAAAATGTATGAATTGACTAGAAAAACAGGGGAGGCTTTCCTAAAGAAATATGACAGAGTTGACCTCTACTGTGTGCAAATCAGTCTCAGCATCATGAGGGAAGTTTGTATCCTGAACACAGCCAGGATGACAAGGCTTCACAACACTATCGTTTGGTTAGACCTGGGAAGGTTAGGGTCATTTGGCCAGACATATATGTTTCCATGGCTCTTTCAAAAATGTTATGCAAACTTCTGAAAATTTGGATGTCTTGTGGCATTTAAGGAGGCCTTTGGGGAATAGAACAAATAGGAGCTTCAGAGATGCTTTAAATCTAGTCAGAAGAAATAAAAGGGAAAAGTAGAAGAAAGAAGTCATAGGAAAGAAACAGACATTTTTAAGTGCCAGGTAGAAACTAGACTCTGGATGTAAGTTATCTCCTTTAATCTTCCCCCCAGTACTATGGCCATTCAGTGTAGTTATCTCCATTTTATAGATGTGGAAATTGAGCTTCCAAGAGTTGGGTTATTTATGGACTATGACAAATCTAGATAATATTCTAGGATTTGAACACAGGACTCTGACTTCAGACCCATGCTCTTATTTTTTTTTTTCATGTACAATATTTCCTCTCTAGAGAAATCTTTGTAGGTCTTAGGAGTGGATAATATGTGTTAATATAAACTCTGTTGCTAATCCAATTTAAATAAAGGAGAATGCTGCTGAGAATTCAATCCAATTGCATTATCCCAAGAGAGAAATGGCAGAGATTTGCCTTCACTCTGTGTGTGATTGATAAACATCATCTCTGTCAACCTAGTCATGCCCTGAATTTCTCTTGTAAAAATCGAGTGTGTCCTCCCCTACCTTCAGAGACAGGCTCATAACCGAGGCTGGATTAAAAACACATTTCTATCTGCCACACATGTGGCAGTGTGGCAGACATTAGAGCTTGATTTCCCAAATACTTGAATATAATCCATTTCTCCTCTTCCCAATTTTATCAAAGAGGTTGGAAAGATAAAATAATCAATTTCCCAGAATCCCAGGTGGCTAAGAGTGGCCATGTGGTGCTTTCTGGCCAATGAGGTACAAGTTTGCTGAATAGTACTCGGGGATAGATTTTGCTTCCCCCATAAGAATAAGCAGAAACAGTTGGCTTGTCCTTTTGCCAGTTTGTTCTCTTACCAGCCTAAATTCAGATGTAGTACCTGAGATGCAGCGCCCCTTCTGTAACCACAATGCAATAAGCATGAACACCTAAGCCAACATCAAAGATACTGGACCAGAAAAATGGAAAGAGCTTGGGTTTTGAGCCACTTTCCTGGCTATAGGCTGTTTCCCTTAGTTTTGATAATGGAGGAAAAATAATTTTCCACTTGTTTGAGCCAGTATTATGAAGTTATCTTCTGTTTTACTGACAAAGCACTCGTGACAGACAAAGTCAGATTCACGTAGGTAAACCAACCAAGTCAATTAAAACCTTTTCTCAAGTTTTTTTCTTTTTTATTTGAGCAAGAAGAGTGATATTCTTTTTAATGTTTTATCTGAAAAAGTGATCACATTCCTTATAGTTGTTGCCCCCCACCAAAACAGGATTAACCCCAACAAAATTTAGTAAGGATGTTTAGATTGATGATGCCTCATACACACCAAGAGGAAATAAAAAATAAAGGATAAATCAGTTGTACTATACCTATACAAAAACTATAAAACATTACTGGAATAAATGAAAGAATACACCTAAATAAAAGAAGAGATATATATTGAACAGGGGTTGGAGAACTCATATTTTAAATATGTCAATTCTTTTCACATTAATTTATACATTCAAAAAAATTACAACCAAAATCTCAGGAGGCTTTTTTTGTAGAAAGTGTCAAACTGATTACAAACTTTATACAGAAATGACACAGAATAGTCAACACAACTTTTAAAAACAATGAAATAGTTGGAAGATTAACACTTGATTTCAAGACTTATTAAAGTTATACTGATCAAGACAGTATGGCACTGGCATCAAATAAACAAATCGATTAATTAAATACAATAAAGACTCCAGAAATAGAACCACACATATAAGAACAATTGATTTTGGCAAACGTGCAATGAGAATTCAATGTAAAAAGCAAACACAAATGGTGCTGGAACAATGGGCTATCATTATGCAAAATGGAGATGTTGTTCCATACCTTGCCTCATATATATGAATTAATACTAAATGGATCATAGACCTGAATGTGGACCCAAAAATATAGAACTATGAGAAGAATACATAGAAGAAAAGGGTTAACCAAAGATTTTGTAGATATGTCACTAATAGAGTGGATGGCTGATAGTATTTCATTGTGATTTTAATTTTCATTTCCCTAATGACGTGATGTTCAGTATCATTTCTTGGGCTTGTTATTTTTATGTCTCCTTCAGTAAACTGTTCAAATCCTCAGCCCATTATTAATGTTTTGTCTCATTGAGTTATTATGTTATTTATCTATTCTAACTTCAAGACATTTGTCAGGGGAGCCTGGGTGGCTCAGTCGGCTAAGCATCAGACTCTTGATTTTGGCTCGTCATGATCTCATGGTTAGTGACTTTGAGCCCCACGTCAGGCTCTGGGCTGACAGTACAGAGCCTGGTGGGGATTCTCCATCTCCCTCTCTCTCTGCCTCTCCCCTGCGCAAGTTCTCTCTCTCTTAATAGCAAATTAATAATAACTTAAAAAATTATCAGATCATTGTTTTGTAAATATTTTTCCCAGCTTGTGGCTTGCTTCTTCCTTTTTTAAAAATAGTTTTCTTCTGGGGCGCCTGGGTGGCACAGTCGGTTAAGCGTCCGACTTCAGCTCAGGTCACGATCTTGCGGTCCGTGAGTTTGAGCCCCGCGTCGGGCTCTGGGCTGATCGCTCAGAGCCTGGAGCCTGTTTCCGATTCTGTGTCTCCCTCTCTCTCTGACCCTCCCCCGTTCATGCTCTGTCTCTCTCTGTCTCAAAAATAAATAAACGTTAAAAAAAATTAAAAAAAAAGTTTTCTAAAAATAAAAGTTTTTAATTTGATGTTCATGGGGTGATCTTTTTTATGTATTAGCTTTATATACCCTAAGACATCTTTGTTTAACCCAAGGTCATGATTTTCTACTATGTTTTCTTTTAGCAGATGTATAGTTTTAGGTCTTAAATTTAGGTCTCTAATCGTTCTGAAGGTTGACTTGAGGGTTCAGGTTGGTCTATTTTTTTCTGCATGGATATTCAGTTGTTCCACCATCCATTGTTGAAAAGTCTGTCCTTCACCCATTGTCTTATTTTCACAGTCTGACAAACATTTATTGGTCATACATGCATGTCTAGACTCCCTATTCTGTTTCACTGGCCTATTTGGATATCCTTAACACCAATATTACAATGTCTTGATTATTACAGCTTTATTAAATTCTTGAATTCTGGTAATATGTTAACTTGAGCTTTACACCTAGTTCAAAACTGACTAGCATACTCTATGTCCTTTGAATCGTCATATAAGTTTTAGAGCGGCTTGTACAATCTTTCTAAAGAAAAGGCTCTCCCTTTTCACAGTTCCCTTTTCTTTCTTGTCCAGAGACCTTGGCCTCCTCAAACTCTAATTTCTATCTTTTTAAATCCACAAATCCATGAGGCTACCAGGCTTCCTTTGGGCTCATCCTCCTACCCTGCGGCCTGGAAACTGCTTCCAGGAAGCACACTGGAGCATTTATAGGGCTGACCTTGTTTGTTTCCCTTCTCTCTGTGATCCCAGGACTCTGCCTTTGTTGTTCAATGTCTGGAAAGAGTTGTTGCAAATATTTTGTCCAGTTAGATGTTTACATTCAGAAGGCAATGGTTGTAGCAGTTAATCCTTCCTGGACAGAAGCAGAATTCCTGACAGTCATTTTAATTGTAGCCTTTCTAGTTGATGTGTAGTAATATCTTACGGTGGTTTTATATGACTCCTGATTTTGAGCAAGTTGTCATGGGCTTCTTGGTCTTCCATATAGCTTCTCTTATGAAAAGCTTATCAAATATTTTATTCATTTAAATGAAGTTATTGATCTTATTTTATTCATTTAAATGAAGTTGTTTATCTTATTTTATTCATTTAAATGAAGTTGTTTTCTTGTAGGAATTATTAAAACCATTTTTTTAATGCTTATTTATTTTTGAGAGAGAGAAATAAACAGAGCACAAGCCGGGGGAGGGGCAGAGAGAGGGAGACACAGAATCTGAAGCAGGTTCTAGGCTCTGAGCTGTCAGCACAGAGCCCAATGCGGGGTTCAAACCCACGAACTGTGAGATATGACCTGAGCCCAAGCCAGATGCTTAACCAACTGAGCCACTTATGCTCCCCTAAGTTGTAGGAATTATTATAAATTCTAGAAACCAGTCTTCTATCAGAAATGTGCATTGGGAATATTTTCTCCAGGTCTTTGTCTTTCTTAAACGTGTCTTTTGTAGGGCATAAATTTTTAATTTCAATAAAGTCCAATTATTGATTTTTTTCCTTTTATGATTCATACTTTTTGACCTTTTTCTACCTGATGTACAGAGATTTTTTCCTATCTCATTTTTCTAAAACTTTTGTAGTTTTAAGTTCTACAGTATGTCTAGGATCCATCTGAAATTAATTTTGCATGAATAGTGTCCAGTAAGGGTTGAGGCATATATTTTTTCAAATGGATATCTAGTTGTACCAGCACCATTTGTTGGAAAGAAAATATTTTCCCACCTAACTATCTTGGCATATTTGTTAACGATGATTAACCATATATGCGTGTGTGTTCATTTGGGGCACTCTATTTTTTTCTCCCTTGATTTATACATATATTTATATTTGAAGTCATATAAAGTAAGTCCTCACCTTTGCTCTTTTTCAAAATTATTTTGGCTTTTTAAAAATATAAAAAATACACAGGAGCAAACCTGACGTTGTGTTCAATGACCAAGAAGAAAAAATTTAAGAAAAAAATTAAATAATTATAGTATTGAATTTTAATCCACAAAATAGAATATTTATATATTTATACTAACATAAATAAAAAATTAAAAAAGTAAATATATGGGGGCAAAAGAGTACCTCTTCTGTTCAGAAAATTTCTCAATAATAAATATAGAAGTAATGAGGGAAATTCTGTAAGTTTTGCTATAAATTGGTGTTCAATTGTATGGTCTATGAAGGTGGTCATGTGGTATTCTCTTAATTTGTGAATGTGCTGAATTAAATTGATGGTTATTAATGGTAAAATCAATAATAATTATTATTATATTACTGGTTATAGGTAACATTTTCCTGTTTCTTCATATGTCTACTCGTTTTTATTGGGTGTTGGACATTTGTTAATTTTATATTGTTGAGTAGCATAGTTCTTTAAAAATTCTTTCAAAGGCTGTTGGACTTTGGTCTGCCATATAGTTAAGTTATTTATCTTGAGGCTTGCCTTTTAAGTTTTATTAGCAAGTCCATGGTAGTTTTACTCTAGAAAAAAAATTTTTTTTCTCCTATTATGTCTGGCCATCTCTCCTGATTGTCCTGAGTGTTCAACGTAATCTCTCTATTCTGGCTGGCTAAAACACAAAAGTATTCCAGAACTGTGCAAACTCTACATATTTTTAGTTATATATCTCTGGTATTTCTTTTCTTGGACAAGTGGATATTTTTCTCTGCATGTGGAACTTAGAATTCAGCAACAGATCCCAGGGTATTCTATATAGACTTTTGGAACTCTTTCCCTGTATACCTTCTTCTTTTCTTATACTCTGCTCCTCAGCCTCCAGCTGCCTTTACCTCCCTGAAATTTGATCTTTGCCTCTTTATTTTTTTAACGTTTTTAATGTTTATTTTTGAGAGAGACAGAAAGAGAAAGAGAGAGAGAGAGAGCAAGCAGGAGAGGGCCAGAGAGGGAGGAAGACACAGAATCCAAAGCAGGCTGCAGACTCTGAGCTGTCAGCACAGAGCCCCATGTGGTGTTCAAACTCACGAGCTGAACTGAAAGATCATGACCTGAGCCTATCCAGATGCTCAACCAACTGAGCCACCCAGGTGCCCCGTGATCTCTGCCTCTTTATATAGAATGCCATTCTATAGTTGGGATTTCCCTCCCTGCACCATGGGTTAGAAAGCCTCTAAAGAGAAAGCCACAAACATAACCTAGCTTATCACTTTTGTTTACCTTCTCTGAATATCAGGATAATAGCCCTGGAATGATGATGGTTGTCCAATATCTGAAAAAAAAAGTTTCAAATATTTTGGCATTGTCCTGATTATTTATGGTAGGAAAATAAGTCTCATCTTGATTTCCCTGGGAAGCATAATTGTTTTCTTTAGTTTTTAGCGATAATTTCTATTTTGAAAGATTAATAGTATGGCTTACCAAAAAAAAAAAAAAACAGGTTGTTGTCTTATTTTGTGTATTCTTTTAGTATTACTAGATTCTCATTTAATTGAAAGGATTAATATGTGAAAAAAATGTTTGATTAAATGGTGCTGCTTAACCATCTTCGCTTTAATACCTTCTAAAGTATATATATATATATATATATATATATATATATACGTGTTATGTATGTATATATACATATATGTATACACCCACATATATATTTGCACACTTTTAAGTTAACATTTAAATATGTTATCAGATGTTGAAATACTTTCTGTAAAACATGAAGATAAGATATCTAGTATATTACAAAAATTGACAGACAATCTTGCACTATTTTAAACGTTTAATACCTTAATAAATGTCACAGCAATTTAATGTCCTCTATAATCTGTTTTTAAAATGTACGTCCTAGTTCCTTTTTTAAACTTAATTTCCACCAAGGACTACTTTGTCATAATGTTCTATATTTTTAGCCTTAAATTATTTTATTAGCTTCTGTATTATGCCTCTCTGCCACAATAATAGGCATTGAAATCACAGGTTGCTTTTCTTTATTTCCTGGGATATGATGTCCAATAACTCAAAAAGTGTTTTATTCTACATATTATTGTGATTATTGCTATTAATTTAAATAACCCTACCAGCATATATTACACATATTGTTAGGTAATTATTAAATTTTAAAGTGAAGGTTTTTATGAAATGCATTTCTTATGGATAAGGACTTTTTCTTTTCTTTTCTTTTAGCTAGTGTGTCCTTATATCCTAAGATGAATATATTTTATTGCTAGAATAAGATACGTTTCAACACCTATTAGCTACCCACTTTTCATTTTTATAGATCTAGGCCCTGAGGAACCATGTACTCATAAATAAGAAAAATGGAATGGAGGGAGTTTTATTTTCATCATGTCATACAATTCCTTGTAAACTCTCTGAGTTACATGCCAAAAATAACATGGTGATTTATCATTAAAAGTTATTTTTGATGATCCATAGTTGATTACAGTCTACTCCATTTTACTTCTTGAAAAGAATCTGAAGCTATCTGATGTGTTAAAAAAAAAGTCTGTCAAACAGTAGTGTCATTCCTTTTCATTAGTGTCATAATACCTGTATTTAGAATATTTTGAATTGTACCTTTTTCCAGCTCTCTAAATGTGTGAATACCATGGGTTATGAATGAAAGAAAGACTCAAACTTTCTTTATAAAGCAGAAAAATAGCTATTAATTCCTTGGCTATAGGCACTTTCTTAGGTAGCTGACTCTTCAAGAAAGAACATAGATGGAAGTTAAAGATCTAGAAGTTTGCCCCAGGTTTTTAAGCTGTTCATGTCCATGTATTTCTGGGAAAATCCTTGTGTACCTGCTGGGGTCACAGATCCAAGTTGGAAGATGACAGTCCTAGATGACTGGTTGTGGGCATCTGCCATGACTAGTTCTACATTGTGTAATATAGACTATAAGATGTACAATTCTGCTTTCTATAAGACTACACTTTATTGGAAACGCAAAATCACACACTTAACCTGTATATAAATGTACTAATCTATTTTTACATATGAGGTAAATGAACCTCAGAAAGGTGAGGCAATATGCCAAGTTTCACAGGTAGTAGTAAGGTGGTGGACATGGAACCCAAATCTGCAATCTTGTTATTCCAAAGTCCATGTTCCTTTTACAAGTACTGCCTTCCAAATGACCAGAAAAACAATAAAATTTAACAAATGTCATAGATGGAAGCTACTGGTTGAATATGTATTCTATTGAAATCTACTTAAAGAAAGAGTTGAAAAAATGGGCTGGAAAAATGAGGAGTATTTTATAGGTAAAAACGAAGGCCTAGGTAAGCTGGGGAAGGGTACAAAGCAGTGGGGGAAGGTGTCAGGTACATTGCAAAGGAAAGAGGAAACAAAAACAACTAGATAGGGAGTCTACTTGGAAAGCAGATAAAGTTACAAGTTGCTACGGAGTCAGGCATGGAAAAATCTTAAAATGATGATTCTATTCTTGAAAATTAGGAGTCATTGGTGAGTTTTGAACAGGGCACATGGTAAAAGTCATGTTTTAGGAAGAGTTACCCAGTAGCAGCCTGCAGCATAGTTTGAAAATGGCGTTGACAAGACTACCTAAGTAGGCTGCTGTAATAATCCAGATGTAAGTTTATAATGAAATAGACTAGAGTGTTAGCTGAGGGAATGTAAAGGAGAAGACAAATACCAGAGACAGTATGAAGAAGGAAATCACAGGCTAGGGGTTAGGATAGATAATTCATGTGAGGAATAGTGAAATATTAGGCAAGAACTATTGGCTTGGATTGCAAAGAGCCTTTAATGCAAGCTCAGGGCCCTGGATATTATAGTCAAGTGGAAGGCAAAACATGTTTTTGAGCATGAGAATAAAAATGTTTAGAGAATATTAATAGTGAAATGAATATTTTATCTCATTCTAAAGCAAAAACATTAAGATATAATTATAAAAACCTAAGGACCTAAAGTCTCAATTCCGTAAATTATGAATTCAGTTCCTCAAAGGGTAATGTGAAGTTACTTCTTTGTCATATTAGATTACAGTCAGACTGGCTTGTGCCCACTTTATAATGTTTAAAAGAAAACTTAACAGAAATTAAGTGAGACTTTTGGATTGCTCTGGAAATGATTTCTATCAGGAGACAAAGAGTATGTACACAATATGGGCAGAGACACCTCCTCCAGACAGGAAGGTGTTTAAGGAAAAAGTTTAAGGAAAAGTTTAAGGAAACACAGGAAGATGTTTAAGGAAGGTGTTTAAGTAAAAGCTTGTTTAAGGAAGAGCTGCTATTCCCAGCTATCACCACACATTATGCCTAGGAGGGCTGGCTGGTGGTGATAGTCCATACTACCAGTAGCAGAGGCTGATAGGAGATGCTCAACGTCACTCCTCATCAGGGAAATACAGGTCAAAACCACACTGAGATTCCACCTCATGCCAGTCAGAGTGACTAAAATGAACAAATCAGGAGACTATAGATGCTGGAGAGGATGTGGAGAAACGGGAACTCTCTTGCACTGTTGGTGGGAATACAAACTGGTGCAGCCGCTCTGGAAAACAGTGTGGAGGTTCCTCAGAAAATTAAAAGTAGATCTACCCTATGACCCAGCAGTAGCACTGCTAGGATTTTACCCAAGGGATACAGGAGTGCTGATGCATAGGGGCACTTATACCCCAATGTTTATAGCAGCAGTTTCAACAATAGCCAAATTATGGAGAGACCCTAAATGTCCATCAACTGACAAATGGATAAAGAAGATGTGGTTTATATATACAATGGAATACTATTTGGCAATAAGAAAGAATGAAATCTGGCCATTTGTAGCGATGTGGATGGAACTGGAGAGTGTTATGCTAAGTGAAATCAGTCACGCAGAGAAAGACAGATACCCTATGTTTTCACTCCTATGTGGATCCTGAGAAACTTAACAGAAGACCAGAGTCCCCCCTGGGGAAGGGGGGAAAAAAGAGTTACAGAGAGGGAAGGAGGCAAACCATAAGACACTCTTAAATACTGAGAAAAACTGAGGGTTGATAGGGGTTGGGGGGAGAAGGGAAAGTGGGTGATGGGCACTGAGGAGGGCACCTGTTGGGATGAGCACTGGGTGTTGCATGGAAACCAATTTGACAATAAATAATTTAAAAAAAACCTTCAATCATAAATAAGTAGTCCATTTTTTAGCTTTATATTAATAAAATCATACAATATGTGAAAAAAAAGGAGTATTGGAAGATAATTTGAAGTGTATCTCTGAGGTCATGGAAAATACAGGGGTTCAGCAGGATTTGGAAAGAATTTATCTGTAAGTCTCATGAGGGAATCAGAATTTGAAGGAATGGTGGTCCTGGCAACACTGGCTGTCTTCTTTGATGTCCATTTAATTTAGAAAAGTCATGCTAAGTGTGTGAGCTGCTTTCCTTTTCCTTCTCTCCCCCTTTCTCTGCCCCCTTCTGTCCCTCATTCTCTCTCTCCCTCTTCCTCTCCTTCTCTCTCTCTCTCTCTGTCTCTCTCATTTATTTTCATTCTCAAGTTCCTTTTCCCCCAACTAAAAAGTGCAGCCTTCATATTGGCTGAACTCCTCCAAAAACAGATATCTAACTGGTAAATGGGATAGTAGTCTCCTCACAAAAGTGGAGGCAGGGGCTATGTTATTCACCTCCTACACCCTAGCTAGAGGAAGGAACTGTTGAAAATTCCTCACTGACCCAACGAATCATTATTTCATTGGTTCTTTCCTCTTTCTGTTTATAAAGACTTGTGGGGGAGGCAGCGATGAAAGATGTTTGGGGGTAGCAGAGCTAATTTGGTAGTGGAGCTAATTTGATTATCCCCCTAAGGAGAGTGTAAAGAGATATGATCCCCTAAAATTGTAATGCTTTTCTTTTTTTAAGTTTTTTTTGGTGACTTTTGATTTAGATTTAATTTCAAACGTCCTGAAAATTTTAAAGACTATCAAAAGAAAACTCCCATCTGTTTATATTCACTATTAAACTTTACATTTTATTTTATCATTCTATGTTATCTATCTATCTATCTATCTATCTATCTCTACCCTGTCATCTGAAAGCTGGAGACAGTGAATCCCTTTACCCATAAATACTGCAGTAGGCTTTTTCTGAGACATCTGGTTCATTTTAGAGTATGCCAGGACAAGCAATTTGTCCCTAATTTTCCATGCTAGTGACAAAATCCAGAGCAACTAAAAAAGTTCCACTCAATATCCTATTATAAAAATATTCTTTGAAACATATTTTCCTAGAAAGCAAACTGATAAATACTAATAGGACACAGATTCATCATCATTATATAATAACAACTACTTACTAGGATTTCAAAATACACTCAGCAAAGTATTAGTCATTTTATATATAGTTCATTTTTTTCACCATAACTTTTACACAATGCTATTCTTCACAATAAATTTATAATGGAGGCTCTATTTGTTCAAAATGGCCACAAAATATTAGCTCACTAAGGATATCTAGACATTTTATTAGTTAATATTTAATTAATTATTAATGCATATCCCTTTATAGCAGAAAGGATGAATGTTATATCCTATTAAGACAAAATATCAAGTGCTAAGAATATGCACCAATTCTAGAAGACTATATAAAAGAGACCTTAAAGCTCTTATTGAAAATGTAAACTTTGAGCAGGGAATTTGGGTTGCTTTGATTTTATATTACCTTTACTTTATCCTATACTTCTTCAGGGGGTAGCATAGTAGTTCATTATTCATGAACCTTAGAGTTGACTACTTGTTCACTTCTCTCCTGATGGCCCACTGTTCCTTTTCACTCCTCTCTTCTGTCTTTTTTCTTCTAGTAGGGAAGGCCTGTGGAGGACTTTGGGTCTAGCTTCCATAGGAGACGAAAGAACAACAGAGGGTCAAACAGCTACAAAATTATTAGATCTTTGAAATAGCCCAGGGTAAACCATTTTTAGAATAACTTTCATGCTAAGTTCTTCCAGTTCTTTTCTCCTAAGTATCATTAACAGTAAAAAAAAAAAAAAAAAAAAAAAGTTAATTTAGTACCTTCTATGTACCATGCACTGCTCTGTTATTTTATACAAAATGTAATTTAATCTTTAAAATCATCCTCTAAGGAGCAATGTAATCAATAATCAAGAAAAGATTGCTATTCAAAACTCCATGACTAGAATATAAATAAGAATTTAGGGATTAGAATATGAGACTAGAATATAAAACATAATAAGATAATAGAATATAAATAATATAAAATAATAAATAAGAAAATAAGAATAACTCTCTATTTGGAGCCCATCTTATAAAATACTCATTTTTTACCCTATTACTATTGTGTGTCACTTTGAAGAAAAAAATCCTTAGAAGTTGTTTGAGATGCTTTTTGTTCTCCACTTTCTATCTTCTCTTTCAGCTGCCTAGAACAGGTAGTATGGTTCCAGCAATCATCTTGAATCATAAAGTGATCTTGAGAATGGCAATTTTGTGCTAAACATGGCAGGGCAAGAAAAAAAGGATCCTTGGTCCTTGAGGACATTGTGAAACTTCTGTATCAGCCTGGATCTGTCCTACCTTAAGAATTTTTTTATGTGAGATAGAAATACAACTCTCCCTTATAGAAGCCACTTTAATATCATTTTTAGTTTTTCTCTTACACAAATTAAACCAGGCTCCAAATTTTAAGTACTTAAATATGCTATATATGTAGGTGCTTGTACCTTGTTTGACCATAAGCTCCACAGATACATTAATGGCTATTAAATAGGGTATATTAGGATCAGGTTTTTTTTGTTTTAGATTATGCTGACTACAATAGAGGAGATGAATTAAAAAAATATATTGGAGGCAGAAAACCATATTGGAGGTAGTTTTAGCCATCTAAGAAAAATATGATTTAAGTCAATCTAGGAAAGTTGTGGTTGGGATGGGGGAGAAATGAAGACATTGAATAAATACTTCAGATATAAAAATGTCAAGACTATAAGATTGATTGGAAGTAGGATGATGGGGAGAGAATGTGCAAGTACTACAAACTCTTGTTTCTAAAACTGGTGGTACAACCATAAGAGTTAGTGAACACTGAGAGTAGAAATGTCAGTGGGAAAGTTCAACTTTGCACATGTTGAGCTTGAGTTATTTATGTGAAAGCCAAATGGATATGTGCAGGATGCAGCTGGATAAAAAGATTGTTGCTGTTTCTTACCAGAGGAATTCTGGCTGATATGTGTGTGTATGTGTGTGTGTGTGTGTGTGTGTGCGAATGAAAATTATCAACCAGAGAAAGGACATAGTAGAGAAATTAGTGAAAAGATAATAAAATCCTGGGGAACTTCAAAATTTAAGGTTGGTGGAAGAAAACAGGTATCCAAAGGAGAAAGGTAAGAAAAAGGGAGTGAGGAATACAGATATCCAAGAGTCATTCCAAGAAATGTCATTTGAAGAAGGAGTGAATACTATAATATGCTCAGTGCAACAGATTACCACTGGGACAGACAATGAGGAAGATGTTACTGCAAATGGGAACAATGTCAGCTGAGCTGCTAGGTGAAGAAAAATCTACAGAAAGTTAAGAGTGAATGGTAAATGAGGATAGTTGACCATTCTTCAGAGAAGTTTAGATGGAAAGTAAAAGGAAACATTCAGTAATAGAACAAAATATAGATTAGAAAATGATTAAATGACAGCTGATAAAAAAAATAAGACTAAAGTGTCATTATCAAATGATTGACTAAGAATTTTGGAGTAACACCTGCATCAAAATGATGACACCCCATTCTAGGTCCTGAGAAATTTTATGTTGGCTTTAATTGTTCTAAACAGAGAGCAGTAATTTAATACAAATTTCCAGTTCTTTGTAGAAATGGGTGAGGTTATTAGATAGGAAATAATAAATAAGTTTCTTTGGTTGTATTTTGCTATCGATCGAAGAATAATGAATTAAATCAAGAAGACAGGGAGGCAAATGATTGGCCTAGCAATACCTTACCAGAATTCTGCTGGCAGTTAGGATAATGATGCTCCAATCACATCTGTACTTTCTCAGTCAGCATACAGATCTGGGAATAGACTCTAAATTAGTTACCATGAAGCTAGCAAGTTCATGCAAATGTTGTAACTCACGTTTTTGAATTTCACCATTTCCCAAAGCGAGTTGACCCAATGATCTATATTTGGTGGTGATTTTTATTCCCAGATGTTGAAAACAGCTTCTTTGCTGGCAATAGGTCCTTGAGGATGCATTTTTCCCTTAGCTTTAAATAGCATACTTTAGGGAATTGGTATTACCCAAGATATAAAAAGATTAATAAGGATTTAAAATTGAATAACTCCAGTAATTCTGTTAATGGATGTGCATACAAACTGTTTCCTTGGTTAATATTATAATGGCTTATTTATCACCACATTCCTAAGAGATAACTCTCTTAAGTTTGTGACCACAAGCTTTCAGTCATCATGAGGCGCTGAGGCCACACGCCTTATTTCTTGGCACAACACAAGCAACCTTGCATAAGTCTATGTGTGAGACTTTGGAGAGCCTATCCCCTTCGATCCCCTGTGTAAAATCTCTTTTTAAAGACATCTGAACTTTATCTGTGTCTTTCTGGCTTTCATTGAGAATGTTTATTTAATTCAATGTGAGAGAATTGAACTCTGGACAAGGAGCATGATGAATTTTCTAATTCAAACTGGGTACCAAGAGGTGGCCTGTCATCATTTTCCTTTTGTTGAGCTGAAAAAAAGATAGCAAATGAGTCTCCTTGAGAGCAGTTCCCACTTCTGTTTCAAGTTTCCCCACCAAGTCATTAAACATTCTCTGGGTTTTGTCAACAGCCTGGTAAACATCCAAAGAAAGAATCAAAATAAGATCGTTTATTTAACATTCTTCTCCTCCAACTGCTGATTAGGATAAATAGTTTGGATAAAACTTCTATCTGATCCAACAATCACAAAAAGAAAACATTTAGCTATTGGTGAAGGTTAAATTGAGTTAGAAATACTTTAAACAGCAAAGAATTTTTTGCAAACTTTGATATTTTCTTTATCTTTAACTCATCTTGTTAAGACAATGTCAGGGCTGAGCATTAATGTTGAATAAGCGCCATAGAATCTAAGTGAAAACATAGGCATTGATTTCCAGAACAACGCATCGGTAGAAAAGTCTCAAACTCAGGGCTCCATTTAAGTAACTAAAAGAAGTTGATTCTAGCTATTTCCAAGAACTGCCTTTTCAGACTTTGGGCGAAATGTGTGCTGATTTACTTATCTCTAGAGAATCTAACAACTTAGTCAAAAATGAAAAAAAAAATGTTTCTAATTACTGAAAAGACTTTTAGGCTTACAGATCACACATAATGTTATAGTGCTTTGTTTTATGTTTCTGTGCAAACTTTTTCAAGAAAATAAGTTGTAATCCTAAATAAAGATCTAGTGAAATACACTACTGAGATCTTAATAGAATATATGTGATGCAATAACTAAATTAATTTGCAGATCAAATTTTTAACATTTCAAGATTCTACAATAGTTCACAAAATCTCCTCTGGCTTCTGTTCCTACTAGATTTGCTCTTATTATCTGTTTTATGCTCTGATTAAAATGTAATTACAAGGTCTCCAGGATGACATACACTTCAATGCATTTGTGTTTTTTCTCAGCCTGCTACTTAGAATGCTCTTTTCATTCTTTAAGACTGATTAGCATCCTATTATTCCTTTTAGAATGACCTCATATGCCACCATGGAATATTACTTTAACTTGAAATAAAAATCAACAGATGAACCATGATTCTTTGGACTTGGGTATTGGGCAGACATTTCTTCAAAAAGGAATAAAATGAGCTTGGCACTTTGGGAAAAGCAACTGACAGTAATTGTGACAAAATCTGAGCTGTCAAAAGAAAATGAGAATTTTGGAAAAATTTTTATCTACCATGGGTTTTGTAGTTTCATGATACTTTAAACACTTTTCTGATGAAATTGGTGAGGACATTAATGATTGTGACTTTGATAATGTATAATGAAATATGTCAATGTTTGGAAGAGTTACATAAATCAGTGATCTGTTTTCCAAACGATGACTGTATGAAGTTACAAAATTACATATGAGTAAAACAGCCATTTAAAGTGTAAGAAAAACTAGCAGATTTTAACAAAACAGGATAAAGAAAGTTGATTAATACGATTTCAGATCTTACATTTCAACTAACTTTAACTACTTTTTCCCACGTTTTGGTGTAGGATCAAAAAATATTTACAATTATCTGAAAATTCTCCTTCCCTTTCCAATTACGTATCTGTTGGAAAACAGATTTTCTTTATGCACTTCAACAACAACAACAAAATAATGCTACAGATTGCCAGAAGAAAAATGTAAGAATTCAAGTGTCTTCAATTAAGACATCAAAAAGATTTCCAAGAGTAAAACAGTGACACCCTTGTCACCAAATTTTTGAATATATGGTTAGTTTTCAGAATAACTGCCAGTAAGTATGTTTTGATATAGCAAGTATAAATTCCTCCATGAAAAATGTGAGTGTAACTTTACAAATTTTAACTAAACTCATTTTCTGAATCCAAGTAAAGTATTTGCCTGATGAAAAAAAAAATTATATTCTTGATAATCTCATTTAAATTCAAGGATTTCTTTATGATTATAGCTCCAATATACATTATTTCAATCCCTTTCTTCGCATCTAAATTTGGCGAAAAGAGAGTGGAGCTGGGCTGTGCAACTAATGCAATTCTCAGGGGCCTAGGCCACTTCTTATTAACTTCTCAACCTTGACCTCAGGCCTAGGCCACTTCCTGTACCACATATGCAGTACTGTGTCATCTGATGTTCTGCATAGCTGGGACTTGAGCTTCCCTTAAAGGTGCATGGTGGTTGCTGGGAAACCATAATACGACAGGAAAAGAGAGATGAAAAGCATATGCATTAGAATTTTGAAATATTATCATCACCACATTGTTTTATGTATATACTTCCCATCTACTTGTTTCCTTACATCTGTTTTATAAACTTAATATACTAGAGACATGTTCTCATGTCATCAAAATATTCCTCTAAATTATAATATTTAAACTTTGAGTATATTTTATCACATTTCATCCTGAGGACATATTATAATTGATTTAAGAAGTCTGTTGTTAAACACTTAAGTGTCCAATTTATTGTTGTTATAAACAATAAGTGAACATCTTTTCACCTGTTCACCCAAATATTTGTATTCATTCATGATTATTTCCTTAGGACAAATTACTTATAAGGGAATTCTTGACTTAAAGACTATATTTTTAAAGTCTTGGGATTTTTTCCCCAAAATTATTCCCTAGGCTATTGTGCAAATTTACATTCTGCCAAGAACTGTAGGAGTGAATATTATTTCATGTGTGAAATGGTCATTTAGATATGTTTTGTAAATATCCTATATACATTTACTGCCCATTTTATTATTTGCATCTTAGGCTTTTTGTTATCGTTTTAATTATTTGTACTATAACTTGGTGATGTTAGTAATGCCTACCTGTTCTTTCTTTTGGTTGCATTTAATTGTCCATCATTATATTTTTAAACTTTATGATTCTTTTATGACTGTCTTTTTAAAACAGCAGATGCCAGATTTTTATATTTTGTCAAATTTCAATAGAGAAATTTAACTTATTCACATATTTTTACAACTACTATCTAGTTGTTGCTTTTTTTTTTCTTCACAAGTATCCTCTTTGCTTTCTGTTTTTAATTTATCTTAATAAGCTATCCCCCTTCTGTCTTTTGCTGTTTAGACCATGTTTTCTTTGCACTTTTCTTTAGTATTATGGATACTTTATTTTTCTCCGTGGTATTGAGGTTTAATTGACAAATAGAATTGAAAGCTATTAAAGTGTACCATCCAATGACCTGATCTGTGTACACACACCGTGAAAGGATTTCTCCCATTAACTAACGAATCCATCACCTCACTTATTTACCTTTTCTTTTTCTTAGTTACATTCTACTCTTAACGAATTTCAATTATACAATACAGTGGGTATCAACTGTAGTCGCTACGTTCTACACTAGATCGTTAGAACTTATTCATTTCATAACTGAAACTTGTGCCCTTTCAGTAGGCATCTCCCTATCTCCTCCAGCCCCCAGCTCTGGGCACCCACTTTTCTATTCTGTGTCTATAAGTTAGGCTTTTATCTTTTTATTTTATTTTTATTTTATTTTTTTTTTTTTTGGTACGATTCCAAATACAAGTGATTTAATACAGTATTATCTTTCTTTGGCTTATTTCACTTCACATAAAAGCCCTCTGGGGTTCATCTTTGTTGTCTCAAATGACAGAATTTCCTTCTTTTTAAAGACTGAATAATATTCCATTGTATATATTCACCTCGTTTTCTTGATCCATTCATCCACTGTTGTATACTTAGATGAATTCCATAAATTGGCTATTGTGAACCATGCTGCAATGAACATGGTGCTACAGATATCTTTTTGAGCTCATGATTTTGTTTCCTTTGGGATTGCTATATCATGGGATTGCTGGATCATGTGGCAGCTTTATTTTTAATTTCTTGAGGAACCTCCATACCGTTTTCCACAGTGATTCTACCAATTTACATTCACACCAAAAGTGTACAGGGGTTTCTTTTTTGCCACATCCTCTCCAGTGTTTGTTATCTCTTGTCTTTTTGAAAATAGCTACCTTAATGAGCATGACGTAACATATCATGGTAGTTTTGATTTGAATTTCCCTGACGATTAGTGATGTTGAACATTTTTTTCATGTACCTGTTGGCCATCTGCATGTCATCATTGGAAAAATGTCTATTCAGGTCCTTTGCCCAATATTTTTCTCAAGTTTTTATGTAAATTACAGTTAGTTAACATACAGTGTAATATTAGTTCCAGGTGTAGAAGTTGGTGATTCATCACTTACATACAACACCAGGTGCTCATTAGAATGAGGGTCCTCCTTATCGTTTGCCCAATTTTTAATTGGGTTATTTGGATTTTTTGGGCTATTGGGTTGTACGCGTCATTTGTATATTTTGGGTATTAACTCCTTATCAGATATATGGTTTCCAAATATTTTCTCCCATTTCATAGGTTGCTTTTTCATTTTATTGATGGTTCCCTTTGCTGTTGCAGAAAACTTTTGATTTGCTGTGTTCCTAATTGTTTTTGCTTTTGTTGATTTTGCTTTTGGTAAAAAAAAAAAAAAAAAAAAAAAAAAAAAACAAACCTATGCCAAGACCAATGTCAAGGATTTGACTCCTTTTTTCCTCCAGAAGTCTTATGGTTTCAGGACTTAAAGTCTTTAATGTATTTTGAGTTGATTTTTGTGTATGGTGGAAGATAGGGGTCTGGCTGTCAAGCTTTCCCATTACCATTTAATGAAAAGATTATCCTTTTTTCATTGGATATTCTTGATTCCTTTGTCAAAAATAATTGAACATACATATATGGACTTACTTCTGGACCCATTATTCTGTTCCATTGCTGTAGGTGTCTGTTTTTATGCTAATACCATACTGTTTTTATTACTATAATTTTGTAATACAGTTTGAAATCAGGAAGCTGTAATGCTTCCAGCTTGGTTCTTCTTTCTGGAGATTGTTTTGATTATTTGAGGTCTTTTGTGGTTTTATAAATTGGATACTTTAGATCTACTTCTTATGGAAGCAGTGGTTATTCTTTAGTTAGTAAAATACATTTTAATCACAGCAAAAATAATCTGCTTTGCATCTGTTTCTTACAGTAATAACATTTGAATTCTTTCTCTGTTGCATTACCAATTCAGTTGTTGCATTCCATAAGGAAAAAACTCTTTGGGTGGGTTTTTGGTGATCATTTTTATATTAGGTTAGAATGACAATATTGAAACAGAACCAAAATTAAAAGAACTCAGTGAAGCTCCATATACATATCATCCAGATTCAAGTAAGACTACTTGAATCTATCCTTTTTCACTTAAAAATATTTAAACCAATGTTTTTCTAAGTGTCGATAATGGAAACTAACCCATGTAATATCATCTGTAAAAATCATAATTTTCACTTTCTTATCTCCCTTTTATTTTTCCAAGTTTTTGTTGATACGCACATATCAATGTTAAATGACTAATTTTTATATTTACATACAAAAAAGTAAGAATATTTGGACACATACATTATTGTTAATCTGCAAAAGCAATGATTTAGACTTATTCTATGTTTTCTGGGGTTTTTTTTCCCACAATTTTCTTTCATTCTATTATTCTCCATTCTCTTTTGTATTATTCTCCAATCTATCACAGCATGTATTTGAGTCTTCTTTACCAGAAAAGTATGAGGGTAGCATCCTTCCTAAGCTTTTGCATGTCTGATAATGTCCACCAGCTTGTCTTTCACATAAATGAATTTGGCTGACCATAGAATTTTGCCAAACATTGAAAACATGACTTCATCACTTTCTGGCAGTTAAACTATTTTTGCATCTGGATGCTTATAGTATTTTTTAAGGTTTATCTTATAATTCAAAACACATGAGGTTAAGTATAGATAACAACTTACTTGTTCTACTTTCCTTGAAACTTGACAATCTCTTACACTCTGAGTATATTTTTTTTTACAACTCAAAAAACTTTCTTTTTAATTGTCTCTTTAACACTTGCTTCTGATTTATCCATTCTGTTACCTTTTCTTAATTTCTATTTTATATATGGAAATATATAAAACAGACCAAATCCTTTAGTCTGTCATACATCTATCTTAATTTTCCTCATTTTACTCCTTTTCTTCTTTGTGTAAGAGTCTTTTTGGAACTTGGTTTCTGTTTCATATATTCTATATTCTAAGGTCAGATGTTTTCTGCCATCATGTTTACAGTGTCAAATTCAGCAAACTTGTTTTTCACTTCCACACATCTTTCTCTGACATTAGATTTTCTTTCATATGTTTTTTTGGGGAGAGTGACTGTGTAGAAGCAGGGGATGGGCAGAGAGCAGGGGGACAGAGGATCCAAAGCAGTGTCTGCACTGACAGCAGAGAGCCCGATGTAGGACTTGAACCCACCAAACCTGAGATCATGACCTGAGACGAAGTCAGATGCTTAACTGACTCAGCCACTCAGGTGCTCCTGAAATCGGCTTGTCATAGTTTGAACAATTTAGAAGGATTTCTTCAGTTTCTTTTAGGAGGGCCTTGCCATTCTCCAGTTTTTAGCACAGGCAAAGGTGTTTCTCTGTCTTCATGCTTCTTTTCAATCCTCCTTCTATGAGCTAGCTGTAGTATTCTAATAATCTCATCCATAGGGAAGGTAAACTTTTCGTGACATTTGTATGACTGTTTTTGACATTTTCTTCCAAAGTTCTTGCTATTCCTTCAGGATATCTTTATCCATCCCCCCACAATGCATTAGTCTTCCATCACCTGTCACCAGGAATATTTTAGTGGTCTCCATTACCTCTTCCTCTAAACCATAATGTACAGAAATTTCAGACTGGACATGGAGATGGTCTTACTTCACTGAGACTGGTGGTAGTTGCATAATCCTATCCCCATTTTCCCTCCTCCACCAAGTTTAGATGGAAGAAAAGGAATTAAAATAATTCAGTATTAAATGCAAAATTATTTTGAAATCTCTCTAAATATTGATTTCATCACATAACTATCCTGGCTCAAAAACTGTCAGTGGACCCCAAATGCCTATGGGATAAAATGGAAACATTGCAAATTCTCATCCAAGGTTGGTCATAGTATGCTTTTTAAATAGTTTTTCCAGTCTCAGCTCATATATCTCCTCAACTCAGTTTTTGCTCCAATGAGATTATTTCCTCATTTTTTCCAAATAAGCCATACTCAATTCTACCTGCACACTTTCCCTCACACTATATCATTGGTCTGGAATGCCTTGCATGTTGTAGGTAAATTCTCCCCACTATTTTATTCCTAGCTCAAGAATTACTTCTTTTATTGAGCTATCTAAAACCCTTCACAGCTTATATAGCATTTCCTTTCCTGTGTGACTCATGTTAGTAATTAGATAATGTTGAATATTTTATCGTATGTTGAGTGAAGAGTTGTCTCATTTCTTCCACTTTGATAATACCTAGATAAGTGGCACTTGGCATTAATACTTTTGATCTTCATTTTGCTTCCAACATTATTTATACTGAAGTAGCCAACAAATGGTTGCTGTTTAAATATATGAGCAAAGGGAGAAAACAAAACAAAAAGACCTAGTAATTTGCTTTCACTGTAAGGTACATTACACATTCTTGAAGAAAAGTCTAAAGTCTCATTGGAAAGTTAAAGTGAACTAAAGTGATTTTAATCAATAGTTTTTAATAAAGTTAAAATTATTGTAAAATAAAATTAGAGCACATTCTATGGTATCATTTTTAGGGAGAGATAATTGCCTCCTCATGATGGGCTTTGAAGTAAAATAATTCTGAATTCAACTCTCTATTCTGCCACTGTCTAATGGACTCCTCTTGAATAGGTTTCTAATTCCTCTTTACCCTTTCTTCATTCACAAAATGGAAATAATAATGTCCAATTATATCATTAATATGAGGATATTAAATGGAGACTAAATATTTAAAATATCTCTAGAGGTACAGTGTCTATTACACAGGAAATAAAAAATCCTATTTATCGAATGTGTTTGTATCTCCTCAAAATACATTAATTCATTAACCATAACTTGATGAGTTGAGTAGTATTATTACCTCAATTACAGATAAGGAAATAGATAATTAATTTTCCAAGATCATTTAGCTAAAAACAAAACAAAAGAAAACAAACAACAACAACAGAACAAATCAAAAAACAGAAAATGAGGCGGCACCAGACAATTTATGTTGTGTATGTCCAGAGCCCACACTCTTGACTACTAGGCTACGCTGCCACCCAGATGCACAGAGAGTGTTCATCTCTATCCTTATTCATTGATTCAAAATGCCAGTCAGGTATCATGTAAGATACATGCCCTCTTTGCAGAGCTAGTATAAGCTTGTTGGGATATTAATGGGAAATGATAATCCTCTATTTCTCATGAGATATGAATATAGGAGAGGAGAGACTTTAAAAATATCATATTACTACAGAAAGTCATCAAATATCTTTTCTGGAGATTTTCAATAATATTATTTGGAACGGTTAAGGAATTTCTGGAGGAAACTTACAACATTTCACAGTCTCCTTTGAGCCCTCTATTCATATAATTCGATTTCCTAGATCTATTGATGTATGATAAAGATGTTTCCCTTCATGTAGAAACAAATTAACTAGCATCCTAAGTTGGTAAGAGTTGGCATTTCTAAACTAGGTTTCTGTTTGTACTTATATTTTTTCAAAAATTAAAAATTTTTTATTACATGTAAATTTAAATGAGACCATACTTTTTTTATAGTTAATGAGGGAAATATAGTCCACAAAGTTTAAAACATCTAATTTTCAAAGCCTTTTTTGTGGCTTTAACACATTCTGCACATTTTAGTTAAAGTAATTAAATGACATTCTTACAACATTAATAGCATAGATGTATTGAGAGACATAGAAGCAGGAGCAGGGAAGGAAACAAGAGGGAAGTGAGAGGAGAGCAATGGAAGAGTCGCTGAGTAGGTTTGAGACACTGCAGAATATGGATATATCTCAGCCTCAGAATCCGTATCGGAACATGATGACAATTCTAAAGGCAGCTCCCAGACTCAGCCTTTTGGATGTGGGTGGTGTGAACATGTGGGAGTGTGTGAATGTTTTTTCCTGGCTGGACAGACACTTTCGCCCTGTTGCCAAAGCCATGTTGTGTGTATGAAAGATGAACTCCCTGTTCCTGGTGCTGTTACAGGCACCAGGAAGCAGTAGGAACACGCTGGAATCCAACTTTCTTTTGGAAAACCAGACCAATTGTTGAAAAGAAGCCTCAAAATATTGAGTTGATACTTGTGCGGAAAATCATTCTTATGAGATTTGCATACCAGTTATTTAAATATAAAGAAACTGAGGTAAGGAGATAGGACATTGTAAAAATACAACTGCAGTGGCCTTAAATCATCATTTGGATCAAGCCTTGTGATTTTGTCATAGAGCCAATGATAAGAAAATCATGCAGGATGGTGGCCAATCAACTTCTTCAATGCAAAGAGAAATATCAGAATTTTCACTTGTGAGGTCATTCCTACATTTTATCACCTTTCAGTAATGACATTTTTCTTTACAAATACTGAGCATAGACACATATGGGTATGGGACATAAAAAAGAGGAAAGAAGTGAAAAAATATGTATTGCTTAAGTAGGTTGGAATCAGGCAGATATCCCTTAGTCTTTACAAAAATCCTCTCAATAGCCCTTGCATATGGTATTATGACCATTTTCCACAAAGGAAACTGAAGCCTAACTACTTACTTATAACTGATGGAGAGGGACTTGGTTGTTTGACCACAAATGTCACATGTAAGCTTTCCATGGAATCAGATATTCCTCAGATTGTACTGGCTTTGCCACAACTATAGAAAAGATGCTTTTTTCCTGTATATTTCGTGTAGTTTCTTCTCAAGATGTATGATTTAATAGACATACCTTACTCTCACGATGCATTATAATGAGTGCTTGAAAGTTTGGACTCCTGGAGTAAGTCTGGATTTAAAGACAAGCTGTCAACTACTATTGTGTAATCTTGGAAGTTTCTTTAACAATCTTGTGCTCAGAACAGTAAAAGGACACTCAGAACTAAGAAGACCTGAATAAAGTGTGGACTTCAGTTAAACATAATGTATTGAGATTGGTTCCTTAATTATATTAATGTAAGATGTTAATTATAATGTTAATACCTCTGGGTGTGGGATATATAGGAACTCTCTGTACTATCTTTCCAATTTTTATGTAAAGTTAAAACTCTTCTAAAAATTAAGTTTTGTTAAAAAATACTGTGCTTGTGGGGTGCCTGGGTGGCTCAGTTGGTTAAGCATCCGACTTTGGCTCAGGTCATGATCTCACAGTTTGTGGGTTCAAGCCCTGCGTCGGGCTCTGTGCTGACAGCTCAGAGCCCGGAGCCTACTTCTGATTCTGTGTCTCCCTCTCTCTCTGCCCCTCCCCTGCTCATGCTCTGTCCCTCTCTGTCTCAAAAATACATAAAACATTAAAAAAAAAATACTGTGCTTGTGTCACCTGCCTAGTTCAGTTGGTAGAGCAAGTGGCTGTGGATCTTAGGGTTCTAAGTCTGAGCCCCATGTTGGGTGCAGAGATTACTTAAAAAATACTGTGCTTCACCGGGCTTCCTGTGAGCACACAGCCCACTTCAGATCCTGTCCTTCTCTCTCTGCCCTCCCCCACTCACACTCGCTCTCTCTCAAAAATAAATAAACATTAAAAAAAAATACTGTGCTTTACCGTCCTCATGATTTTCTTAGGAAAATTTGATGAATTAATACATATACAGTACCTAGCTCCTGGTAAATATCAAATGTAAATAAATGTCAGCTATTGTGGGCATTCTTAGGAAAGGGAGAGGTTTGGGCAGA
Source organism: Lynx canadensis (assembly GCF_007474595.2). Taxonomy (NCBI): domain Eukaryota; kingdom Metazoa; phylum Chordata; class Mammalia; order Carnivora; family Felidae; genus Lynx; species Lynx canadensis. Next base: position 108,222,841 of record NC_044304.2, read on the forward strand.
GAAGGAAACTTTTACTATTGGAAATCTACTCAAAGTATGCAAAGAACCAGTAATCACATTCAAGGCAGGGTTCCTGCCTTCCTGTGCACCAAGAATTTGTTTCACAAAGGTCTTATCAGGGATATGATTTCTAAAATCGGCAAGTATCCCTAGATTTTCTGAGATGAGTTTACTTGCCTGCTTTTCTCCAACTTGTTCCCTGTTACAAGTTCAGGGTGAGACTAAAGAGAAAACACAAGAAGAGGAATTCAATGAAGCACTGAAGAGAAGCAGTTAACTCCACATTCAAGTTAAGGTTATTTACCTGAAGGTTTAGTGTGGCTCTGAATGTCTGAACTATGAGACTCACTGTTGGAAACTCAAGATCCTGCTGTCCCAGTTTGCCAGTCACTAGTGGCCAATCAACAAATTCCCTCATTCCTCAATACTTGGCTGTATTGCCTTCTGTTGCAATTTTTTTTTTTTTTTGTACATAGGATGAAAAATTCACTGTAGAGCCAAAGAAAGAAAGCATATGTGAAAAGATAGCACTTCCATTAGTAAATGAAAGTAGGTGTCAGATGAAAGGAATTCATGACCAGAGTGAGTATCTGTGAATCTTCTTGAGAAAACTCACCACTTGGTTGACTTCCGGCACATTAAAAACTTGAGGCACAACATCCCCCTGTTTCCTTTTTAACATAGTGCTCGTTTTATTTTCTAGTGCAAAATTAAATCTCAAAAACAGGGAACGCTTAACTTGAAAAGATTTTCCTATCACTGAAATTGTATCAGTGTTTCCCAATCTTGGATGTGTATGCAAACCTCCCAGGAGGCCTTGTTAAAAGACCTTATAATTCAGTGATTCTCAGATGAATCTTAGAATCTGAGATCTGCATTTCTAATAAGCTTTTAGACCTTTCAACTGGATTTTGGTGAGTAAAGTTATGAATGGTTAAACTTAGGTGTCTGCACATGAAGTTTGAACTCAATTAGGGACCAGCAGTGTATCTATCACCAGGAAAACAAACTAGCGAAACTCAAAAGAACGTACGTGCCATCGCTTCTTTTTTGATAGAAATTATTGCTGAGCTCAATAATTCTGAACCATGGCAGTATCAGAGGAACATTCACAAATTGCCCCTGTATAATCTGCAGAAATTTTTATTTGGTTGGTCTGGTGCAGGCCTGAGAATTAGTATTTTTTGAAAGCTTGTCAGATGGCTCCATCATGCAATCGAGATTGAGAACCACTATGGAAGTGACATCACCTTAATTAATGTCTTTCCACTCAAACTTATTTGTTGGTTAGCTTTCTCACATCACCCAAATGGTGCTAAATTCTGAAGCAAAACAAAGTAGCCACTAGCCTCTAGGATTCTGAAATAAAATGTTTAAAAATGCTGTGTATCTCTTATCCCTTTGTTACAGATTCACTATGCATATATGAAAGCTATGTAGATCATCAGAATTTTTGTTGAATATGCACGGAATACTTGAACTGTGTGGCTGATGGAAAATGGACTTTGGGCAGACATTTGTGTAGGCTTGACATATCTATCTGGTGTGTTTAAAACTCGTCCTATCAATAACCAACCAGTCTCGAAACAACACTGAGAATAACATGGGTGACAGAATCTCTGGCCTAATTAAAGGATATGGGTATCAAGCTAGTACTGACGTATAACACATTAATGATACAGTGTTTAAATGGTACTATCACAGCTCTTAGCCTCCCACCTGCCTATCAGAAAGGAAGAGAAAATTTTAAAAGTGTTACAAATAGTAGGGCCAGACCTTGCTTTTCCTTGGGTCTGTGCAAGGGAAGAGAAGTGGTGTCCCGTACTCAGCATAGGACTCTGAATACAATCAGGACAGACTGCTGACACATTTCTCCTTCACTCCACCCTTGGAACCAAGCCAGAAGCTACGCTTCAAAGTATATCTAAGTGAAAGTTCATTTCAGTTTTATCAACAAACATGAGTGCGGCCAAGTAATTCTGAATTACCCTTATATAAACAATGTTTATCTGTTATTTCCCTTTGAAAATAACTATTGTGTTTTTTGAATAAGCCAATAAAATATTGTTTTTCTTTGTGATTCCTGACATGGTTTTTATACACAGTCCACCATTAAAACCTACTTTTGAAGGTTCCCAAGATTTGAAAAACATTTAGTGCTTTGCCCATGAATGAGAGTGCAAACACAAAAAGGCATACTCAGTATCAATGAATATTAAGGAGTATCATGATATTACCATGAAGCATTTCCCCCCTCTTCCTACTACTAAATTATTCCTACTTTAGAGGATAATGAGGGTTAAGTGAGAAAATATGCACTGTATTCAATAAGTTGTAAAGCTTTCTTCTGTTAATGGTTAGCTGCCTGGAGCACAACAAACTCAAATTAGGTCTGTGCTGTCCTACATGGAGTTTATGCATGACCCAGCGGTGGAGATTAGAGTAGAGTGAAAAAAGTATGTGTCCGTGCATTTAGGGTTAACCCAGGGCACTTCTGCAGTCGGCACCAAATTCACAGGCAGGGATACCCTTTCAGCTTCCTGTACTCTCAAACCCACTGTGATTCATTTTGCTTTTAATCATTGTAAACAGGCCCAAACGGTGGTGGCATTTACAGCTCCTTTTTGGCCTTTGCTTTTTACAGTTGGTGCTTCCTAAACTTGTTCTTAGGGAGCCTGAACACTTCTGCAGAAGTACTGGACCTGGATGGAGGAGGAACGAGCATGGTCTCAGACAGGTGCTTCCTCTTCCCATCTTTACTTCTACTTGCTTATAATGCCTTCTGTCCAATAAGACTTCTAGGAGGGAAAGCTTACTTCAGCTGAAATAAATGTGATCACCTCACGCTACGGGGGAATTTCAGGAGACGGAGCACTGCCTACAACTTGAACCTATCTCGTTCCCCAATCAACAAAGTAATAAATCAAGACATGACCTCCTATTTTCCTATCAACTCCATTAATATTTCTTTGAAATGGTGTGTTGTTAAGTAGCAACTTGTGTGTTAAATTTCATTTCCACACTGACTCAATGTGCTTTCAGATGTTTATTCCACCAAAAAGTGTTTTTCCTCCCTCTTATCTCATTGAAATGCTTAACCAATACAACTGCCCTCGCTAATTTGGTTAAAATATATTATATGAAATCTCATTAAATTGGAACATGCTACTCAAGCCATCATTCTGGACATTCAACAGTTAAAAGTGTGCAGAAATCAAATCAAGAACAGAAATGGCCACATGGCTATGTTTTCAGGGGCTGTGCAAAGGGTCTCTAATATGTGCTCTGAAGTTGCCTTTAAACTGCTGTTAAGGTTTTAAAGATATTTGCTGATCTTTGCATAGCAGCTTTTGTATATTCTCTGGCAAGATAATTCCAAGTATAAAGAGAGAGGCACCACATAAACAAATCAAATTACAGTAACACTTCATTAAATGCAAGGATGTGAAAGGTCATCCAATAAATATGAAATCAACAGACTGATTTATTAAGCATGTGCCTTATTAAAGATATGAATCTCAAATACCACTACTTACATATAAAATTCAAAAACTGCTAATGCCATAAAAGATTTTTCAAAATAATTCAATTATTCAGTAAATTTGATTCAGACCAGTATACATATTTGGACTGATTTTATATTTGGATTGATAATCACAGGTAAAAAAGAATATGTTTTTAGTCAAGTTAATCTAAGTAGTTTTGGGGAAAAATATGATTTATTTCTCTTCCATTAAAAGCAATCATGAGAGAATAATTTTTATTTCTCTGCATTTTTTTCTTCTTCTTAAATAAGCTCATCACTCTAGAAAGCACTAAGTGAGGAACAGATGAATTATAACAAATATTCCATAGAATAAACTATGTATTTCATAAGGGTATCATAAATAGATTTCTTCTGTGTTCCTAAGGTCACCAAACAAATGACAGAAATTTTGAAGCCCCTATTCCCCTTGGCTAAAGTTTGTTTTAAAACATAAATTGATTATACTCACCTTGAAATTGATATGTGCAGGCTCATCAATGTATATGTAAGAGGATATCTATTATAGCATTTTTTTAAGGGTGGGGATTTGGAGGCAATGTGGGACTCCATCCTGGCAGAATGGAAGGGTAAAACATGGATGGTACATAAGCTAGAGAACAGTGGGGCAGTTTGAGGTATGGGTTAGATTACACAACATAAACTGACTTTAAAGACAGAGAGGTCAATGAAAAGTATAGAAAAGAATGTGATCTATAACACAGTACTATGTATGTAAACTAAGCATATGTGCACCTTAAAAAAATAATACATATTTTGCAAGGGTAAGTATATATAAACCAATAAAAATACATTGACTGAAAAGTAAGATTATTTCAATCCTGTACAATCACAGGCCACTAAATACATACATACATACATACATACATACATACATAAAAGTATGATGTTAGCTCTCCACCATATGTTGTTTAAGAAATACAAAGAGGGCGCCTATGTGGCTCAGTGGGTTAAGGCTGTGATTTTTATCTTGGCTCAGGTCATGATCTCATAGTCCCTGAGTTTGAGCCCCACCTCACTACATCGGCTCTGCACTGACAGTATGGAGACTGCTTGGGATTCTTTCTCTCTCCCCCTTTCTCTGACCCTCCCCTGCTCTCCCTCCCACCATCTCTCTCTCTCTCAAAATAAATAAATAAACTTTAAAAAAAAGGAATACAAAGAAAAGAAACAGAAAACTTGCACTGGGTAAGGCTCTGTGCCTTTTGAAGGAGCACACTTTTTTTGGAGTGTACAAAGTTAATCCTTTAACAGCAAAACCTGTAGGAATATGAATGAGAACAAATCCTTTGTCCCAGATTTAATTCTTCATAGGAAGATTAGTACCATTAATACCAAATGGTAGAGGGAAAGTGTTTAAAGTGCAGATTCCTGGGGGTGCCTGAGTGGCTCAGTCAGTTAAGTGGCCCACTTTGACTCAGGTCATGATCTCGCAATTCCTGAGTTCCAGCCCTGCAGGTCAGGCTCTGTGCTGACAGCTCAGAACCTGGAGCCTGCTTTGCATTCTGTGACTCCTTTTCTCTCTTCCCCTCCCTCACTATGCATGCACGCATGCAGGCTCTCTCTCTTTCTCTCTCTCAAAAGTAAACATTAAAAAAAATAATAATAAAATAAAATGCAGATTCCTGGACTCTACTCCAGATCTAGTGAATTCGAATCTCTGAGTCTAGAACTTTTGATTTTTAACAAGTCTTCACCCCCATATCGGCTTAGTGATTCCTATCCTTATGAAAGTTTAAGAACTACTTGTGTAAGGAAACAACATTAAAGTATAATTCATTCTATGCATGTTCCTATTCATTAAAAAAAAACATTTAAGATGTTCTGTTGGTAAGCTATTTTATATTTTTCCTACAGATGGAGTTCACACTTCATCTTTTTTCTCATTTATTGTTCTAAGACATTAGATTCACAATTAAATTTAAAATAGAGGAAACAAACCTATTAGCATATTTTAAATGTATGGGTTTTTGTTGTTTGAAAAACAAATCCAACCATCAGGAATAAATTTAAAACGTTATTACAATTATGTCCCTCAATCATAGCAAAAAGAATTATTGCATTAGCAAATATTCCTTTACTTATACAATGAAAAAAAAAATCCTCTGTCAATGCTTCTGAAAAAAAAAAAAAAAAAAAGGAACGAACAGTCCACTCACTGACAAAGCAGAAAGAAGCCAGTGGGGATAAAATGTTAAGGTCTGGCACTGAAGTTATATTTATCACATATGTATATCTATTTTACTAAGACAGAACACTAGGATTTGGACAAGAATAACTCTGTTCTGAAATGTAAGTTCTGAAGCCAAGACTCATTGTCTTGAGCAAATGAGAGGAGTCCTTTCCCCCCTGTTATTCCTACATCTTTAAAACCTGAAAATTTATATTTATTCTGAGGGAAAAAAAGGATAGGAAAAAATAATACTTTTTCTAACGACATTCAGTTGAAGTGGGCAGCATATCCAGGCATATAGTGATCAAGTTATTATGGTCCACAAGGCTGTTATCTTCCTCATTGATTCAACTTTGCAAATTGTGGAATTATGGCCAGTACTTGAGACTTGTAGCATTTTTCCTTATTCTCTCTCTCCAAAAGCTTAAAGAAAACTACTCGTGCTAGTGACACACATACATTGACTACACTTATGTATCCACGTGCAAATATGTGTGTGCTTGCACACTCATGTGCATACACACACACACACACACACACACACACAGAAACAGGCTATCTATCCTTCTGAGAATAATCTGGTCCTTTGGTACATTACAGAGAATACTAAGGGCCAAACCTTTTAGGGCTGGAAAATAACTAATGTTCTTGCCAGTGAGTTAAAGCTGGAGTATCCCCTTTGTCATAGCCAAATTTATGACATGGATCAAAAACTATAAAAAGCTATGTTGCATCCTGCCATTAAGGAGAATTAATATTTTCAGTGGTATGTTAACCAACGTTTTTCCAGTGTCTCTTGTTAAAAGCAGATTGTTGACTTTTCATCATGGTGTGCCAAACATTTTCATTGAAACCCTAACAAGACTTTCATCTTAGAACCATTATTTCTTAATGGACTTGGATAAGGGCAACGTAAAAGAATGGCTTTGCTTTGCAGCACTGCGGCATGCAGCAAGGGCTCGTCATTAGCGCGTTGGGCCTTGCTGAATCATTACACATGTAGACATTTAAGGCATTTCCAGTGTGACTTGATGTTTTCCTTGAAGCACACTTCATGTTTTATCTTATGCTAAAGCAACATAGATTTTTCCTCCCACTTTCATGTATCTTTATTATGATTCTTTCTACTTGACTATCCAGTAAAACTATAATAAATGAGATCATTCCTGCACACATGCACACACACACACAGTTTTGTTTGCTTTGTATTTTTTATTGAGGATATCTATCTGCAGGATTTTCTTCTATGCTTAGGGAATCAATGCATCTTTTAAAAAACCCTAAGCCCCAGTAATTTTGCAATAAACTACATGACATCAGTAGTTTAGAATGTCCAAATACATATGTGTGCATATATATATATACACACACACACACACGCACACACACACACACACACACATAGGTGTATATATATACACACACACACACGTGTGTGTGTATATATATATATATATATATATATTCTTGTATATCATTGTGTTAATGTGAATGAGTGACAACTGTACTATAAGAAAGGAAGCCTGGAGGCTAGATGACAAAAGGTGCCATGAAAATAGAATGTGTCCTTTGCGTGGGCACTTCCATTTGACAGAGTTTTGAAATATGTAACGTACAAAAGATATGATGCAGCTAGTAGGCTGATGCTGACAGACTCTAATTTGCCCAATAATCTTTCATTTCTCTCAAATAGATATTTAGAGTCAATGACAATTACACACAGAGAAGGAAAATTTGGCTTTTGGCTTGGGTTCTCACTCGAAAGTGTTGGCCTATATCTCTATCGAGTGTTTTATGATGTGGTTGATCAAACTGTAAGGTATGACTGTAAACCACACTACTGACTCTGAAACCAGCAAGCTGAGAGTCACCTGAAGTTAGCTATCAAAGTCAGATAAACTTTTGGAATCCAAGAATGCATGGGAGAAGACTATTTATCCAGCAAATAATATTTAATTCTAGAACCTAGATTTTATGGAGTTTATAGAGTTTAATATGCCTCCCAAGAAGTTTTATGATTTGGAAAACTGCACTCATTAAAGACATATTACAAAATCCTTTATTTGGAATGTAAGTATACCCATTCAGTTTTCATTCCTAGGAAACAAAAATAGTTCTACTTCCTCTAAACATATTATTTCAGGGGCGCCTGGGTGGCGCAGTCGGTTGGGCGTCCGACTTCAGCCAGGTCACGATCTCGCGGTCCGTGAGTTCGAGCCCCGCGTCAGGCTCTGGGCTGATAGCTCAGAGCCTGGAGCCTGTTTCCGATTCTGTGTCTCCCTCTCTCTCTGCCCCTCCCCCGTTCATGCTCTGTCTCTCTGTGTCCCCAAAAAATAAATAAACGTTGAAAAAAAAAATTTAAACATATTATTTCAGCTCAGGTGTTTTTGACTGCCAGTAACATTTCCAAAACCAAAGTGGATTAAAGAAGGAAAGCTATCAACATAACTCACATAAGAAATCCAGAGGTAGCCCATCCCAAGTGGGAAACTGAGCAGCTCAAGTTTGCTGGGCCAAGGCCAGCACCTATGCCATCAGGTTTCCCTCATAGGTATGGGACTGTGGCAGCTCCAAACATCACTCCCTCACACAACAAGCAAGGCAAGGGCAAAAAGAGTTGAGACTTTCTGTTTACATTTATCGTTCTTTTTCTCAAAGAAAAAACATTGCTCAAAAACTCATTAATTTCACCCTTTTTTAAAAATTTATGTATTTGTTTTTAGCTAGAAATGAAACACAGATAGGTAAATACAATTTTAAAAAATTGTTGGAAGGAATCTTGAATGATGAATTTCTAATGTGTCCAAACAAGCATGCTATTAAAAATAGCGTACAGCTTGGGGTTAATGGGAACAGGTGCAGTGACCAATCAGAATAGATGCCAGGTATCATGACTGGAGCTTGTTCAGTTGAGAGCCGGCCAAACTGACTTGTCTTTAGTTAGCCTTTCTAAGTGTTTAGATAAAAGGCCTTAAGATAGGCTCATGAGGTGCCTGGGTGGCTCATTCAGTTGAGAGTCCAACTTCAACTCAGGTCATGATCTCACAGTTTGTGAGTTCAAGTCCTGCATGGGGCTAGCTGCTGTCAGCACAGAGCCTGCTTCAGATCCTCTCTCTCCCTCTCTCTCTGCTCCTCCCCCACTCACACATTCTATCTCTCTCAAAAATAAATAAACATTAAAAAAATCCCCTCATAAACAAGGGCTTAAGATAGCAGGTGATGGAACCCCAGATTGTCTTGTCCTCTGATGTAGGAAACAAAAGTAAATGAAAAATGAGGGGCTCCTGGGTGACTCAGTCAGTTAAGTGTTGGACTTTGGCTCAGGTCATGACCCCACGGTTCATGGGTTCAAGCCCTGCTTTGGGCTCGGTGATGACAACTCAGCCTGAGCCTGCTTCATATTCTGTCTCCTTCTCTCTCTGCCCCTCACCTGTTGGTGCTCTGCCTCTCTCTCTCTCTTAAAAATAGACATTAAAAAAATTTTTTAAAAAAGTAAATGAAAAATTAAATTTCCTTACTGTCTACATCCCATTGACAAATCCTTAAAACAGGCAGAGTAACCTTCCTCTAGGAACTCAGATGCCTCACTGATAACACTTTGCTAAGGGCAAAAGGCACTCTTAGCCTGACTCCCCAGGATCCTGTAAGTCTACTTTAACATACAAAAATTCCTTTGGAGACTTCCTTTATCTCTAACCCCCTAAGATACATGTTGGCAATCATATTCCAAGCTTATGGCCCACTTATATACAAATGAAGGGCCTTATGACTGAGTTTATAGTAGTAAATAAGCTTTTCCTAAAAATAACTAGCCTCTTCAAGGTCCCAAAATTCCTCGCTTCCAAAATTCCTTGGAGATTTACACTATCCCTAACTCCCTCTCAACCTGAAGGTATGTAATCAGTCACCCATCACAACCCCAGTGCAGTTCTTTCTGCCCATAGGTCCTGTCCCCGTGCTGTAATAAAATCACCTTTTTGCACCAAAGACATGTCAAGAATTCTTTCTGGACCCAAAAACATCATCACTCCACCAGGCTATAGTTTATTTGGGGCAAATATTGTGTTTCACTGATGATTGCATCCCTAATATCCAGCATGGGGCCTGAAACTCAGAGGGTACTCAATATTTGGTGAATTAATCAATAGATAAATGTAGTCAATCACAGAATATCTGGATTTGCTCCATATGAAATAAAGAAGTTCTTTTCCTTTTTAACTTACATCTGTTACATTCTTTAACTACATTTTCAATAGTTTCCCATTTTTAAGCTTTTACTTGTCTTTTCATGGAGTAAAACTATAGATGGTTATAATATTTTATCATTGAGATGATGATATATCTAACCAGCTTATCATCAGGAATATCAAGTTTAGTTTGTAACTTTCAGGAAGCAGAATTTGATACTGTAAAATATTTTTCTTTGGCATAAGAATTATTTTAGTCTGAGTTTTTTTATTTTATTTATTTATTTATTTTTTTTGGGGGGGGAGAGAGAGAGAGTGGCTCTGCCAGTGCAGAGCCTGATGCAGGGCTCACATTCAGGAATCATGAGATCATGACCTGAGCCAGAGTTGCATGCTTAACCAACTGAGCCACCCAGCGCACCTAGGCGAAGTATTTTTAAGAAACAACATATATAGGAATTGCTCTGCAAACTGAGTAGAAGTCTCCTTTTTGTAAGAGGCAAATTTATAAGGGAAATATCCATTTGTAAAAGTACCTTTCTCAGCACTAGGAAGAGAAGGATGGCTCTCAAAGATTTAATCAATAGAGAAGGTCACAACCAAAATCTGCATAACAATCACACCCTTGTTTTCTGTGCTTTTCCTGATAGCCTCCCTTAAGTGGCTCACTCTCCCTCTCACCCCCCACCCCCAACATCTTTTGTCCTTAGCTGGAGATGATAGTTAAGGCCATCTCAGGAAGTGACTCAGTTTTCCTGGGTATTTCCCATGTATACAGGAGGCATACAGTTAATAAACTTAGTTGTTTTTCTCCTGTTAATCTTTTATTACAGTGGGTGTCTCAGCCAAGAACCTAGAAGGGTAGAGGGAAAAATTATTTTTTCCTTCCCTACACTTTATTTTTGACTCAAATAAATGTAATATGTTTCAAAATAAGTATATTCTTCCCAGGCATATTTTGTTTCTACTATGACGGCAATGATGAAGTTAGAAATAAAATTGAATTTTACAGTTTAGCATAAAGTTTCTGCTTGCTCTTTGGATACAGACATATATTAGCTAAATTTCCTAACTTTAAAAAGTACAAAATAAAAGCCATCTTTAAGAAACACAAATACAGTAAGCCTTAAAATACAGACTAAATAGGACACAAATAGGGTTATGATAATGAAATTGCCTTCAAATTATAAACAAAAGACTGATTATGAAATTAACCTCTCTTTAAGAGGTCCAAAACAAATTTGTACTTTAAAAAAAAGTAACTGCACCAAAGGAAAAAGCTGGGAATAACAAAACTTTCCAACGGGATTTAAGAACGAATCTAACCAGAGGACACTATTAATACAATATTTGATGTGCTAAAATACTTTTAATTATTTCTGAATTCAAACCTGCTTTCGCTTACTTGAAATTGTTGCATAACTCAAAAGTGCCATTATAATTCAACCCAAATGGTAGGGTACTTCAATGAGCTGGTGGAATTGATTCTGGACATTAAAGAGATGCCGGCGAAGTTATAAATTGCTATTCTAATCGGGAGTGAAGAGGTTAATTCAAGATTCCACTAAAAAACAGACTGGCAGAAATGTTTCCAGGGCGTACTTTTTTTTCTTCATCCTCTCTTTCTCTCTCTCTCTCTTTTTCTTTTTTTTTTTTTTTTTTTTTTTTTTCTCAGTAGGGGTTTGGAGAAGAGGTTTGGAAGGGAAGGAGAGGGCTGGTTCCAGGCCCCCAGCATTCCCCAGAGCACCGTTAGGGAAGGGGGAGGGCTTCCTGCCCAGGCAGCCATCTGTACCATTCTGCAAACAGCAGGAACCCGGACTGCTCCAGTCAGTAAGCCCGGGTGAGGATTCTGTCTGCATTCAAAAAGGAGTTTCCCCTCTTATTTCTTACAATCTCTCTGCCTGGAATCTTTTCTTTTATCTGTTGCAGGTGAGCAATGGAGCTGGGTTCTCAGGAGTTGCTTGATTAAATAAAATAGTATCTCAACGATGTCAGAGCAATACTGTTGGGGACACCGGCTTGACCAGTACCAAAATACCCAGCCTGCCTCCTGGAATGTGCTGGCAGCAAGCTGGGAATGTCATCATTTCAGCTAATGTCACACTGTGGAACACTTTCTGGGATCAGTGGACGTGTGTCTGATGTTCCCTAACGTTACTGCTTTCTAGGCTTGAGTCAATTAGAGTCGGCTTTTTTGGAAAGTGGTGTCATTTAAAACTTATTTTATGAAAGTTATTTTTGTGCCTATAATTTGGGGCTCACACGTCTGTTATTTCCTCCAGTCCTTGGCGTGCATAATATACCGCCTATGGAAAGTAGTAAAGAGTGACAATGGAAAAAATAACAAGGGCTTTTTACTTTTAACATCTGGAGAAAACACATTTAAGGAAATGTTAACAAATAGGTACAGGGATTGATAAAGTTAAAAATATATCTATATATATCCTTCCTTATAGAGGTAAAAGCAACCTAGACAGAATTTTTAAAATCACTTTTTATACAATAAAAATTGAACAATGAGAATGATCTTATTTAAGAAGACTCAGTTCACTACTTTTTGTAGAGTCAATCAAATGACTAATATCAAATCCCCAAAGCACATAGGTACAAAAAATTTTCTCAGCAAAGAAGAAAGGCGTAGGGATTCCAATTTTCACATTTTCTTACTTTCCACTTTTTGGTAAAGCTTTACTATTATATTTAACTTCCTGGCAGCAGACTAAAGAAACAAGCAAATTATACTGTAGAAATGAAACCTAAAAATCAGAAAGAAAACTTCAAGAAACATTCCAGGGCAGAGATAAATACTAAGACAAATAATGCAGTCGTAGTTTTATTGAGGAAAAAATGTACAAATGTGAAAGTACTCTGTTCTTACACACCAAAATTACTTAAAGACAAAATACGGTTCAAGGGAAAATAAATTATAATGAATATATACTACTGTATTAACAAAAGAACAGTGGCTACATTTCAGCACGGTTTTCTACTTCAATTTTTTCACATTTTTATATCTTAAAGTAAGCATTGGTAAATATTCCCATCTGGTCTAAGTTTTTAGTTTTGACCCTGAATCATAATTTTATATCAGTATAGGCTAATTTATAAAGGCACTGCATCAAAATTTGAAAACACAATGAATCAAATATAATAGTTTCTTTTTTCCCAGAATTACCCAGTGTCCAGATGAGAAAAAAAAATTCAGAATCTGTATTTGGGGCAAAAAATGTATCAACAGAATAACAAAACTGCAAGATGGGGTTTGTAGAAAATTTTAAAGCTTTCGAAAATAAGTGGATTGCTTCCAGGTGCGTGGGGCTAGTGGTTATAGGGTTAGAGTACCCTTGATGGGGAGCAGGGGAGGCACTTCCTCAGGTTGAATTAATTCCCTTCCTGTGTCCAATCATCTTGCTGTCAATGTCCAGGATGGAGCTCTGAGTTTTAACAAGGCAAACTTAATTTCTATTTAATATTGCAAAGCAAAGGGCCAATACTATCACCGGGATCATGAGACTGCCATATAATACCAGAAAAACAGACTATTAGTTTAAAATTTCACGATGAGAAATAATTATTGTAAAAAGGATACTGCTTTGATCCACACGATTAGTGCTACTTACCTGTACTCAAGCCACTTAGGAATCCACTCAGTTAATGAATTTGTAGTGAGAACTTGCCGTGCAAGATCAAAACAGTCCAACTCCTTGCGACCAGTACATTTTCTTCATGAAGGCAGATTTCCCTTCTTCAAATAAATGAATACACAAAATAATGCTACAGTCCAGATAGGAGGTCCTGGGATCCATTTTGTCTCTTTAAGGAAAAGTAAATGTTGGATGAGGTGCAATTCTAAAGTACAAGTCTCAGCAAATGATTTTATCTCCCTCATGCCTATAGTTTTCCGGACAGTTTTTGTTTCATATAACTTCTAAGCACTGACAGCAGAGATCACTTACATTTACTGATTTTTTTTTCAAGGACCACTCAAGAGAAATGGTTATTGTGACAGATCTCTAAACTCATGGAAGCCTCGATGTTTCTGGGCTAGAGTAAGATATTCATGAACTCTTAGCTATGTATGTGCCAATAAAAGACTGAAAGTCATTATGGGGATGTCTACACCCGGTTAACCACTTTACGATGCCCATGGGGTTAATCAACAAAACCCCTAAGTAAGAATAATTACTCCTCCCTTTCAGATGAGGAAATTCACTTTAAATAACATTTTCTAGTCACTCCTCTGGTAAAGGCAGCAAAAGTTTTTGAATTAAATCTCTCTGACATCTTAGTAGGATGACATAGACCTCCTCTATTTTGACCTATACTTAGCTAAAGGGAGACAATGCCCCATCAACTAGAGATAGGTTACTAGAGGACAGGAAAAGTAAGGTTTGATTTGTACATTCCCAGAAACCAGTACAGTAAAAGCAACTGACAGCCTTTCTTAGTATTTGCTGAATGAATCAATGAATGAGTCATTTGCTGAATGAATCAATGAATCAATGAATGAATGAATAGGGTGAACTCAGTAGGGTTGAATTGCCAGTGTGGAAAGCTGTAGACTGAATATAAGATAAAGCGATTTGTATTTTAGTAAGCTGTTTCCTTCAAATATATAATAATCCTTTAAGGATAAGAATAGTGCTAAAATTATTCCCACAGTTTTGGAATTTCCTTTTTATCTAGCTGTTTTTCTTAGAATTATCAAATGGAAGGAAAAAGAGTTTCATATACACACAATTTAAAAATATAGTCATAGCTCAACATCACAAATAATTAAGAAAATGCAAATCAAAACTACAGTGAGATACCACCTCACGTGCATTAGGATGGTTACTTTAAAAAAAAAAATGAAAGAGGAAAATAACAAGTGTTGGCAAGTGTGTGGAGAAACTGGAGCCCTTATACGCTATTGTAGGGAATATAAAATGGCATAGCAGCTATGGAAAACATATGATTGTTTGTCAAAAAGTTAAAAATAAAGTTACCATATGAGGCAGCAATCCTAAGTCTGGGTATATACTTAAGGATTGAAAGCAGGGCCTTGAGAAGATATGTGTACACCAATGTTCATTGCAACGTTATTCATAATAGATCAAACATGTTAGCAACCCTAGTGTCTACTGATAGATAAATGGGTAAGCAAAAGGTGGGTAGATACATACAATGGAGTATTATTCAGCCTTAAACAGGAAGGAAATTCCGACACATGCAACAACAGACATGAACCTTAAGGGCATTCTGCTAAATGAAATAAGCCAGTCACCAAAAGACGAACACTGTCTGATTCCACTTACATGAAACACACGCAGGATAATCAAAGTCCTAATGACAGAAAGTGGAATGGTAGTTGCCAGGGGCTAGAGTAAGGAGGAATGCGGAGCTATTATTTAATGGTATAGAGTTTCAGTTTTGCAAGATGGAAAGAGTTTCGAAGATGGTTGGCGATGATGACTGTGTTGTACTGCTGAACTTATACATACAGTTGATTAAGATAGTAAATTTTATGCTATGTGGATATTACCAAAATAAAAATTCTGGAAAAACCTATAATCAGAGAAAGACATTGGTCCAAATACACAAGTCAGTTTGGGCTTTATTGAGCATTAGCCCTTCCCCATTATTTGGTTTATTACTTTAATGTAGCTGAGTCTCATTATTTAATTGTATTTTTACTAAGAGGGAGGAGGTGAACATCTGTGGACCTTGGTTAATTATTTAAGCAAATCTGGCATCTTTCACACTAAAATAATCTCTTTTGTTCCCTGGGACTCCTAAGAAGCCAATGCTTAGATATTCAGAGGAAAATATCGCTGAGGCGTGTTAAGAAAACTAAGCTATAAGAAAATTCCGGTCTTTAAAGAAACACCACTGTAGTATCAATTATTTATTAGCACCAAGATTTAAATTATTGACTAAGGCCTGGCATAAAGAGACAACAGCAGTTAATGAGCTTTGTCTCTTGTCTCACATTATATGGATTCTAGAAACTGATTTTGGAATACTAGCCTCTAAGCAATGAAGTTTCCAGGGGCCATATGATAGCTTATTTAGCCAGGAGATGATTAAAATATCTATTTTTTAAAATTTAATTAGTAAATATTATTGATCACAGACTATCATTTCACCGAGTAAGTAGGAAGCATACAAGTATGACAAACAATACATATTTTTATTAAGTAATACTTCCTAAATCTAAAGTTATTGCATACGCATGTACGTGATTTTTCTTTTAAAACTGACTGCCAAAATGTTAAATGTTGTATTCTTCTGTTAGAGTTTAGCAGTGGCAGTGGTCAAAATCACACATTTATGGCTCAAAAGATCTTTCATGATTTTTGTTTTAAACCACTTCGTGAGGTCAAGTAAATTTTTCTTACTTCAAATTGTATCTATTCTAATTATATAAGCTTCCATATTTAAGATTTTAATAAAAGGGGCCAGTAAGGAGGTAGAGATACACAGAAGGGACTCTCAATATTAACTGAGGCCATTACGCATGCTCTTAGCCATGGAATACATTTTTACATGCTATTAAGGCAGTTATTCAAAAGAAGGCTGTGTGGTACATTGCCTTGATTGTTCAGGTGAGTCCTGGTGGCAAGGTCAGCAGCCTTCCTTAGGTGTCACGAGGACACTTGACTTTCAAAGAGAAAAATGAGCTGATAGAACCTGAACAGCTATAATTTCACACACAAATCAGGTAGCCTCCAGAAACTCCTAGAAACAACCAGGTAGTTTTTTTTGAAGGATGAGGTAAGTTTTTGTCGACATTCATGTGAAGGTGAAACCTTCCAAATGTGAGTTTCAGCCAGAGTGAGCCCTTTTTTCCTCTCCCCTCTGTCCCCAAACTAGCCAGGCTGGGGACATTCACCGAAGACAACTTCCATCTGTACATTTTACCTGGTATTTATCTTCTACCAATTTGGATTCTTACATTGCTGTATGCTTAGATTTCGTTTCTCTGGAACCATAAACGTGTTAATGGTATGAGGAAGAACTTTTTTCTTCAGAGAAGTTCAACAGGTAAAGCCGCAGAAGGCACTTTTGATACCAAGGAAGCATAGGCAGAGGAGGCGGGGAACCTCACCAGCAGGATTCACCAACTGTGAGAGTCACAGAACTGGCTGCTGATGGTGTATGTCTGGTAAAGGGTACCAGCAAAGAGTCTGTGGAGAAAAAAAGAGATGGATCGGCACTGGGAAGTATACATGGGTAGTTTCTCAGCTGTGACGAGTTATTAATGAAAGCAGTCATTAAAAGCTTCAAGAACAGATAAGCAATTTTTATTTCCTAACTGCCAGTTCTGGAAAGAGCTTTGCAGAAAAACAAATCGTGTATTGATAGGGAACATAGAGAAGAAAGGGACTTACCTGGAATATGGTGATTTCCTTTCTTGGTGGTCCATATTGCTTTTGTCATCCCACAGTGGGTTTACCCCGGCTAGGTAGCGTCATCGTGGAGCAGTAGTACAAAGGTGGATGGGAACGAATGACCACTTTCTCCTACAATGCACATGTTACCAAGTTTTTACTAAGTCAGAAGTAGAGATGTTAAAATTGGAAGACTAATCAGAAATGTGATACATGTCACCAAAAAATGGCACCCATATTTCATCTTTGGTTTGATTTACACTTAACATTTGCAATGTTTAGATTATTGCAAAACAAGTTAAGCTGCACGTGTATTCCACAATTTGTGTAGCTAATTTCATGCATAAGCCACACAGGTGTATGCTGTCACACGGAGGTGTCACGGAGGTGAGGATAGGGACAGCTACCCTGGCTGTTGGTGGTGGTAAAATTATAATGACAATTATGTTATAGCATGGAGAAAGGAACACTGTGAGCCTCTATGACAAGGTAATTTTCACATTTGCTACTGACAGCCAAGGCATTTATGCAATTTGTGAAAAATAAAAACAGTAACGGAGTAACTGTTTTTGGTTTCGACTTAACAGTGACCTCTCTGTGCCCTTTTCCACTGTTTCTTTCTGCAGCCACATTGTTTTCCCATCTGATCCTCACAGCCATACTATATGAACCCTATGTTCCAGATGAGGAAACTGAGGAAGTTTCACCAAGAAGGAAATAAAGCTGGAACAGGGGCTTTAAGACCAGAGTCTGTATACCTCTCACCAAGCATGCTCTCAATAAACACATTCGTCCACAGAGACTAAGGGTTACTTCCTGAATGTCCTTGTCTTCCTGAAAGACCTTTCAGCAAGAACTGCTCTAAAAAATAAATTGGGGCAGAGTAATTTAATGCGCTTGTGTCGCTGTCTACTCATTGTCTCTGTTTTAAACAAGAACACATTGTGAATCCATTTCTCAGCAACAATGCCGAGTATCACTATCTAATTTAGGCTTCATTCAGGAAATAAATAGCAAGTTCTAATATGGGCTTGTGAGGTGCAAATACATGTGTATACATACCAGCATGAATGTACATGAGTCCCTTTGCTCTGCTCAGTCACAACAATTACTATGAAAGCTTCAGTAACTTCATTTTGGCAAAGAGAATGATAGGTCTGGGAACCAAATGTTAGCCTTAAGTGTGTTTTTCTGTTAGATCATTAGGTTTCCTTTTTCTGTACTTAACAGATGTGTAGAAATTAAATGGGTCTGGAGTCACTAATACCTTATGAATATGAAAAGCATATTCCTTCCTGTGAATAAAACCAACCATTATCCCATTAACCGATCTAAATAAAATATTGTCCTGTGCTCACAAAAAATATTTTCTGATGCTCTTAGTTCCACTCTTTACTCTCTTAGCCACGGGAAATATAAACTAAAAAGCCGCTCAGGCTGCGAATAGGAGAAAACCCTTACTTTTGCATTCTTTTCTACTTACCTATTAAACTCTCAGCTCATGTAGTCTTTGAGGAGTGAGTGGTTAGTCGGCTGGCCCCGAATATTGTAAGGAATATCAGAACACGTGCTACATCACACACAAATCACTGGATGGAATAGTAGCAAGGGACTCTGGAGTTTACCTGGTTTAATTCCCTCACTCTACAGAGGAGAAAAGCAGGGTCTAGAGAGGGAAGTCCCCTGCACAAGGTCACAAGTATAATCAGGGGCAAACCACGTTTGTTGATATTAATACAGTTCAGCCTTCCACGTTCTCCAAACTGCTGGTGGCTGTGACACGGAAGAAAACACAGCACTGTTGATACACGAACAAACTTCATTTATTCATTTAGTATAGTCAGTCAACAGTTAATATACATTTATTGAGACTTCCAGCAGGTTAAATGTTGAGCGTTCACAGCTGAACATTATCAAACGAGGTCCCAACAGGCAACAGCAGCTCCCTGTTTCCACAGGCACCTATCAGAATGAGTTGGTTCTTAACAAGCAAAGGCCAATGAGAACTCTTCATAGCACATGAGTAGTGGATCGAGATAACAGCTCCTGCTACATGGAGTAAGAACATTCAAAGAATTGTACATTAATATTTTCTTTTTTTTAAATATTTCGTAATGTTTATTTTGGAGACAGACGGAGACAGAGCACGAGTGGGGGAGGGGCAGAGAGAGAGGGAGACACAGAATCCAAAGCAGGCTCATATCAGAGCCCGATGCGGGGCTCGAACCCACAAACCGTGAGATCATGACCTGAGCCGAAGTCGGATGCTTAACCGACCGAGCCACCCAGATGCCCCATTAATATTTTCAAAATCAGTCACAGTTGCCACTTTCTGTTGTCATGAAAGACAACACTTGAGTAGCAAAAATAGAGCCAGGACCCTGATTCACATACTTCACTGATTCTTGAATGCAGTCTTTTTCAGGTTTCCTACTGTCTAAAACTATTCCTGGTAGGTTGTTTTAGTTTTTGTTTTTGTTTTTAATTCTTTTAAGCTCTGGGTCACAGGTCAATAGATTGGAGGGTTCTTTTAGGTAGATATTCTCAAAGAGCTAAAAAAAAAAAAAAAAGAAGAAGAAGAAAAGAAAAAAGAGAATGAGAACAAAGTATTAACTGACACTTCTTTAAGAATGCCAGGCTATGGGCACCTGGGTGGCTCAGTTGGATGATGACTCTTAATTTCAGCTCAAGTCATATCTCATGGTGGTGGGATCGAGCCCCAAGTTGGGCTCCATGTTCACTGTGGAGCTTGGGATTCTCTCTCTCTGCCCCTCTTCTGCTCATGTACTGTCTTTTTCTCTCCCTCTCTCAAAATAAATAAATAAACTTTACAAAAAAAGAATGCTAGGCTAGATAAAAGTCAGTGTTACTTTCAGCTAAAAATTCTATCTCAGGAAATACATATTTTTATATCACTAAATGGTTTTTTTAAAGAAATAGAATGAATGAATACATGTCTGTAACAGGATTACATAAAAAGTAAAAATCAAAAATAAATTCCTAGAAGGCAGGGACAGTGCCTAGAAAGTCATTGTACATTCAGGTTATAAACGCTCACTAATGTAGTAAAGCACTCAGACGCTTTTAACAAATCTCAGGAAGCATTCAACAATCCTAGAGATAAAAGCTAATAGAAAATATGATTACTTTCAAAGAGAAAACTGCTTCACTCATTCTACAACCATTTCACTAAGCAAAGAAAATGAAGAGGCTCTAATTTCTAATTCTAAATGGCACAGCGTGGTGGTTGACCCTGGGGAAGACAGATCTGGTTTGAAATACTGGTTTTTTCAGAGTCATTCCAGTAAGATTCAATAACGCTGGCAACTATGAAGATGAAGTAGTGAAAGCTTATGCTTTATATTCCTAAATTCGAACACAGTTGAAAAGGCAAAATTTTCATTTAATATTTTAAGCAGTATTTCAGAAATGATACAGATCACTTCCTATATTTCCTTCATTCCAGTAAGATACATTATTCACCAAATACTACAAATCCTTTTCTGGTTTCCCCACGTTGAGATCTTCCAGAGCTAGTTGTTATTTCTATCTCTTAAGGGCATGGAAAATTAACAAGCAGCAGAGTAGAAGCTGAAGTTACAGAAGTGACTGAGAACCAAAAAGGATTTACTTAATCTCTTATTTTATGTGAAAAGAGCCTTGGGCCCTAAAGAGGAAAGTGAGTCTGTTTCCTAACAGATAATTACTGGGAGGATGGTTTCAGTGACCATTCCATTGCCAGAAGAGTCCACAAATTGGCAGTCTGGCCCTTCCATTCCCCTTTTCTGGTATTTCAGCAAGATAAGGTGGTGGGGGATCAATTATCCCCACTGTCTGTCTGTACCCTGGGCTTTCCATCTTTTTCTAGCAGTCAAGGACAGTTCCTTTCCCTGTTTCAATGCCAATCGCCTCCCCAACCCTCATTTTCAGAAATCAGTGGAATCTGCCTTGGGTTAGAAAATTTCCAAAATACTTCCTAGGCAGAATCATGGAAATTAAAGATGTGGAGGACCTCATTGGATCATCTAGTTCGTCTATTTCCCATTAAGGAGTTTTCCAGATGGAAGATTTTCATATGCTGGATGCCTCCTCTCATTTCTGCAGGGCCTAAAGTCAGATTTTGAGCATCCAAGGCTAATGTGGAGAGGTGAATAAGGCCTGCATTCAATAATTTCATAGACAGAAAAGTGCCTTATCCCAAAGGTGTTATCATATTACAACAACTTTTGGATGGAAGTAGGTGACACCTCATCAGCACGGTTATGTGAGAGTGTTGTATGGTCCTCCAAGCACCATGGGCTGACATTTCTTTTGCAGAGAGTAGTGTTTGGTTGCTGTGTCCTGAGCACAATAGAACCCATTGGGAACTCAGGTTTTTTTCCCCCCCCCCCCCCGAATTTCTTTCTTGTTGCTCTAGTTTTCTACATAGAGAAACTGCTATTTGGGGGATTCTTCCAGAACTCTCCTGGAAGAGAGGAGTGATGTCCAATGGTACATAGGTAAGTCTGCAGGAGGATGTCAGTTCAGTAACAGACACCTCTTCCACTAGCAATTCATTTATGAATCTCCCCTTCTTATATTTATATCAGCATCACACAATGCTGCCAACAAATAGCTTGAATTTCATTCTTAGTAATTATATTAGAGAGCTACTTTAGGTAGGTGTCACTGTGGTTAGATTATTATGATCACATTGTGGTCTAGAACAACCCTATTTTTATTCTTTTAGAACAATCTTCTGATTTTTTTTTTTAATCAGGTGTGGCAGAATGCCTGGGTAGCGCACTCGGTTGAGCGTCTGACTCTTGGTTTCAGATCAGGTCATGATCTCACGGTTTGTGAGTTCGAGCCCTTCATTGGGCTCTTCACTCACAGTGCAGAGCCTGTTTGGCATTCTCTCTCTCTCTCTTGCCATCTCTGCCCTTCCTGTGTGCTGTCTCTCTCTCAAAATAAATAAATAAACTTTAAATAATAATAATAATAATAATAATAATAAATAAAATCAGGTGTGGTGGAATCCTGGCTTGCTTTCTTCCCTAGCTGTATAAATTTGCATACATGAGTTAGCCTTCCAATCTACTCATTTGTGATTTTTCATAAGGCGAAATAAATATTAAAATATCTGGCCCAGGTTCAAAACAAAATAAATAATAGTTTCTTCACTGTCCCCCTTATTAATTGTAATTAGTCTAGGAGCTTTGGAAGAATCCCAAAAATAAAAAAATAAATGTAAAAATATTTTCCTCTTGCCTCAATTTAAGAAAAAGCCCAAATTAATTTTACATTATTTTGGTAATAACAGTTTGTTCCTGCTTGCAGAGATTCTTGTCTTTTTTTTTTTTAAGAAAATCTTGCACCCAGTGTAGAGTTAACAAAAACAATTAAAAGGACTTTAGATATTAAGCCGATTAAATCCTATAGTACTCCATGAGGCCCTTGCCCTGACACATTAAAATATATTTTAAAATGTTTAATAACATTGGAATGGTCAGACATGCCTTACTTATGGGTTGAAATGGTTAAGTCTCGTGGTTGCCAGTAGCAGGAAACAATTTGAACTAATAAGCACAAAGGGCACTTTATAGGAACTATTTGGGAAACATCTTTTCTTTAAATACTCTTCCCTCTAATACTTCAAGTTTATCCCTTTTTTCCCACAAATTGTAATTTAAATGTCACTTTCTCAGTGAGGCCTTCTATGATCTCCCTTAGGACACTTACAATCCCCTATTCCCAATTCCCTCTCTGAACTATATATATATACATATATATATGTTTATACACACATATTTATATTTATATTTATATTTATATTTATATTATATTTATATTATTCATATTATTGATTTTCTACTTATTCTTACAATATGTAAGGTTCATTAGGGCAAGGATTCTAGACCATTTTATTCATTGATTTTTGCCTTAGCAACTAACATAGAATCTGGCATACAGTCGGAACTCAGTAACTGTTTAGTGAATAAATGAATGAATCTGAATCTCATGGAATCTGAGGAAGAAAAAAAAACTTGGCTTCAGAAAGAGCCAAGGTCAGGTTCCTTAGGATTATTTAGAGTTTTCCCCTGGAGCTCTTCCATTGACATGGAAGTCCATTTTTATGGGTAGAATTTGTTTTCTGAAGTCTCAAAGTTCATTCTTTGTCAACATACTCAAAAGTATTTGTTTGAAAGAGGGTGTAACTGACTTGCCTGCCATTAGCACCAAATGGCACCTCAAACATTTCTGCTTAGATGTGGGAACAGTGGCCAACACTCAAACACTTACCAAGTGATACAAAGGTGTGAAGCAGACTGGGTATGATTCACTGTGGCGTAGTCTACCCTAGTAGTGTATAGTAGGGAATAGCGTGCTGAAGCAATGAACAAATTCCACTTGTAAAGGGTGAATGAACCCCCTATTCAGTCTTGCTGATGTTCTATTGGGCCAATGCCCACTTTTCTTAAAGCTTCTGATTTTCAAAAGAAGGTATAAATAGGTATCTTTCTATACAATTTTCTAATTTCAAAATTGTGAAATTTAAAATATTGCATTAAAATACACTGTGAAGGTAGTGCAAAACATCTGTAGAGGACGGAGGTGGCCAACAGGCCAGGTGTTTGTAACTTCTGGACTAGAGAATCTTAACATTCTAGTTATCTAAATTTTATGATCTAAGCCATCTTCACTTTATTTGTAACACTTACAAAATTACTAACAAAACTTGGTGCTTTCCAAACTAGATTTGTAGAAAACATAGTTTTAAAGATTTTCCTTCTCAAGAATCCCCTTTATTCCCTTGATTATTTTAGTAATGCCCATTAGGACCTTTTCTATCTCCATCTCCCTTGAGTGCTAAGTAGAACAGGTGAGAGAATATTGAATTTGCACATAGGAAATCTAGTTTCTATCTCTGGATTTGTCTACCTCTTACTGGCTATGCAAACTTGAATGGAGTGATCTCAACTACTTAGATCTCTTCCACCCTTAAAATGAGAATGACAGCACCTGATTCTTTTCACCTGATGTGAGGCCATGCACATGAAAGAATCTGTAAACTATAAAGTGCTGAAAATGTACGACCTACCTGAGTATAGTAACACCATCACTTTATATGACAGTTAAATCCCACCGAATGCTTTATTTCTAATAAAATGCTTTACTGCCAATAAATTTTTTTTATTTCCAATAAAATTTAGAACACATAATTGTATGTTGCTGCTGACACTGCAGCAATATTCTGAAATGTTCTCCAGACTCTGATTTTTCCTTAGGTTGTAATTTATAATTTACATTATAGTACCTTATACATTTATTTTCCCTGCCACCTAACTCATCTTAGCCTTTTTCTGTCTTCAAATCAACTTTCTGCATATCTTCTTTTTGTTGTCAAGTACCTCCTTTCAGTCACCTCCAACTGCATTTATGAAGTCATATTTGATCCTTCAATTATTCATTTTAAATCACCTTCTTTGTTAATCTCTACTTTTAAAAATCACATCTAGACATCATGAGCTGCTCAAATAACATGTTTCTCATGAAGTTCCCAATTCTTCCAACTAAAAACTATCTCTTACTCTTCTAAATACCTATATAACCTTATTAATTTAAAGCTCAATACATTTCACTTTGATTACTGTTTGTATTCATGTATCAAAGTAGATACCATGACTCAGTATTGTTCAGTTTTGCAGCCTCTGCAACTCTGTTGGACTTTGTATATAATAGGTACTCGAAATAAATTGGATGAATGGATTTTTCCTTAATTCTATTATCTTTATTTTCCTGCATCAAATTCAAGTATTATTATTCTGTTATTTTTACTGTTTTCATGATATTCTTGTATGTTATACCTGTCACCTCAGTATTTCACTAGACAGAGACCCTGGCAATTATGAAAAAGAAAACTTCAAGGATTCTCTCTGTATTTTTTTCTAGGTAATATATTTAATATGGTGGTTGAGATTGTGTTCCAGCATCAGGTCTCTAGGGAATCTTGACACTAACACTTTTCTAAGTAGAGAAATGATCATTTATTCCTACACATTGCTTCCTGTCATTAAACCATTTCCGTACTTAAGACAAAACATTTTCCATAATAACAAGGAAACCATTTTTTTAAATTATTTGACCACCTATAGGATGCAGCACTTTTAAAGTCTTTCTGAAAGGAGAAATAAAATTACATTCTATTTTGTCAATATCACCTTGGAGAAATCTAAGAGATTCATTTATTCAACAAATCTTTATGGGAAAGCTACTAAGAGCTAGGCACTGTAAGAAACTATAAGGGTCGGAGAAGAAGAGCCCATTTGGCGCTCAAGAACCTTTACCTTTGTAATTGGCTCAGTGCTCAAATGAGAGTACAGAGGGACGCATCTCTAACTCTGTTTTGAAGGAGGGCCATGAAGGTTTAATTGAGATGGACACTTAAGAAGAGTCTCCAAAGAAAATTTACTTGGTGTTCAAAAGGCAGGAAGTACATTCTGGAAAAAAAAAATGAAGGAATAGTAAGTGAGAAGGCATGGAGGCACGCACCAGCTTCCCCAGGGTGGTGAACTACGTGCAGGCTGTGTGGCATTTTTGGAAAGGAGCCATGGAGCAAGATACGAACAGAAGAGGCCCTAGTGCAGAGGCCTTCAAACTATTTTATATGATAGTCTAAGCAATTAAACATTTGGAAGCAGACAAAAGGACTAATATGACATATCCTAAAGACATTACTCTGATGACAGAATAAACAATACCCTATGGAAGGTAAGGTATGCAGGTTATTTGAAAAATCTAGTTCGATGCTCTAAGCTGTTAAAGCAGCAACAATAAGGAAAGGACAGGACGGGATATACTGCTTTGGGAGTTTAATCAATAGGAATATAGACTTATGGTTGAGTTAATTAGTAGAACATTATTTTCCCCTTATAGAAGCCATGTTTCATATCTCTCCCAAAGTTACATTTTTCTAGGAATCTGAGATTCTATCATTCTTTCCAGGTGCTGCCATCCTGACAAGAATGGGGATACGAATCACCACTCTGAAGTTCCCAGGTTTGCTTCCAATTTCCTCCCAATGGACACTATGTCCTGGAAACCATTAGTCTTTGCTACCACAAGTCAGCTTAGCATGACAGTTTGCACATCGTAGTCAAAAGTTTCACCAGGGTCCCTGAGGACTTATTTATATCTAGTCTTTCAATTAAATATAGAACATAATCTTTACTTACTTGGTACAACTTTGTTTTTAGATATTAACCTGCTGTAGTTTGTCTATCCTTTGCTTTCCTTTAAAATTTTATCTTCTCCTCAACAATCTCTGCTCTTCCCTAACTTCTAATTTAGCTCACCCTTGAGCTATAGTTGAGTTACTCTTTTTTTATGTGATGCACATTTTTCCTTAGGTTTTTAATAAGGTTGTTACAGGTGACTCCAGGCTCCCTGTGTTCTAATTTCTCTCTAAACGATTCCTATTTCTGTTACTGGCTCACACCAATAAGGGAGGGCAAAGAAATATGAGACAGAATGGAATTCTGATACATTACATATTACATACTGTGAAATTAAAACTGTTGGATCTACCCTTAATTCATTAATTTTGTTTTATTTCCCTCAAATTCTAGAATTATAATTCAAGTGCATACTGATTGTTCCAGTCATTCCATATATTCATCCTAGTATTGTTTTTAAGCACAGAAAAAAAATTGGAAACATAAATGTACTAAGATGGCATTTATAGTGATTCCATTATAGTGTATTTAGATAAAGTACTAAGCAGCTGTTGAAAATTATTATTTTAGTCTGCATATTTTGACATGAAAACCTATTCATTATACATAATAGGGAAAAAACAATGCACAATTAGATGTGGAGTATGACCTCACTTTGTGATAGCTTTCTCTTTATATGAGTTTGAGTGACAGAATTTCAGATGACTTTAATTTTGCACTATTTTTTATTTTCTGGCAAAGGGAGCACATTGAACATTCAGAACACTTCTCTTTTTATTTGGTAATAGCTCTCCTGGTTTTGAATTCTGCTAAAATTTTCAGAATCAGCTATTAGTAAGGTGAATGATCAACGCTATATTTTAAAAAAAATATTTTCACATGATGTTGAAAAACCAAACAAAATAAACCAAAAACCTTCAATCATTTTCTCTGAGTTAGCAGCCATTGTCTGACGAGAGAGAAACACTGGTCCTCACCTGTACTGAAGTCCAGTCGGTGTTCATTGTGCAAATGGTTACACCAACATGACTAAATCAACTGACAACTCCAGATTTACTATTTCTGAGTTTGTAGTTAAACCTTATGTCTTTTTCTCTTAAAAACTGAGAACAAACTGAGGGTTGATGGGGGTGGGAGGGAGGGATGGGTGGGTGATGGGTATTGAGGAGGGCACATTTTGGGATGAGCACTGGGTGTTGTATGGAAAACAATTTGACAATAAATTTCATATTAAAAAAAACGTAAGTCTTTTTTTAAAATCATAAACTGGGTTGTTATTGTTTTCTGTCACTACATTCTTTATTAAAAGAATCCCAGCTCCCCACTTTCCAGTCCAGTGTACAAGAGCACCATTTAATATTATTACTCCATACTTAGAAAAGGAAAGGACAGTGACTGGGCAAGATGACATTCAGATCTGTTCTTATTTTCTTGGTGGTACACATCCTGACATTTTGTACTTGATAACTAGTGCTGATATATTATGTGCATTTTTCTTTCCTTTTATTTGATTCCCCTTTACTGTGGCAAGTCTTGTAGGAAGGGGAGATGACTTCTTCCAGTATCCAGTGGATTTTTTCTTCCACAATCTGGAAAATTTCATCATGAAACCTGAAACTCAATATTATGCCACCAACACATTTTGCATGTTAATTCGCCAAGAAGATAAATCACATTTTCTCATGTTTCCAGAATCCCCAGGATTATAGGGCATCCCACACTTGCTCCCTGGATGTTCTACACTGGAGCCCCATCTGGTTTTCTTTTCGAAACATGTTCCCCTGAGATTTTCTTTAATTTGAATTGTATTAAATTCATCAAACTTCTTAATGAGCCTTGGGCATTGTTCGACTTGTGTGGCGGTCTCTCCTGGATAGTAGCAGAGGGGAATCTTAACTGCCTCCAGTACATGTACTTCTGGGCGTTCCCATCAGGTCTAAACACTGTTTCACATTATGTGAATGTCATAAATAACTTGGTTGAAAGGGTCAGTGTTTTCTTATCTTGAAAAGAGTCAAAGGGCAGTTTGCATTTATCTAGGAAATGCACCTCACAGATGCTAGTCTTAAAAGCTCCTCAGGGGACGGGTGGGGAAATACTATTATCCTTACATAATTCTAAAAATCTGAGGGGGAGTGAACAAACTGCACAAATTCTTCCCTTTCCTTTTCATCAAGGCCACAACAAAAGAAAAAAAAAAAACATCACTGGTAATTTTGATTTTCTTACACTTTGGTATCTTCTCAGAAGTATAGATTTTTCTTGTCACATCTTAGCTTATTTCCTTTAGGATATCTTTTATTTGTACACAAGGTGGGTTGTCAGAGATTTCCTTCGCTAGTACCCTGGAAACAGTCTAAAGTGTACCTCCCCAAATCAGACGAGCAAAGCCAGGGTTTTTTCTTTTGTTTTGTTTTCCTGTGATGAACTGGGATCTAACCTAAGAAATTTAACTCAAATCAGGTTTTAAAAAAAAGAGAGTTTGGTAACTGTATTTTAAAGGCCCCCTACACAGTCTCCAGCTGTCTGGATCTGTTCCTGGATGGAAATCGTAGATGAGGTCTGTGATAGCTCCCTATTGAATTTTCAGGCCACCACCCAGTTTTAGTTCATGCTATCTGCTCTTCGCCAAATTCCACTTCCTTTAGACTATAACCCACGTTCATTTATTTATGTTTGAAGTCTGGGAAAATCAGCTTCTAAATACAAAAAAAATTTGAATTTTACCAATTTACCTTAAGGAACTCTCAAATGCCTGCAAAATTCTTCTTGAAACAAATATTTTGAGATCAATTCTACTTTATTGTTGGCTTCTGTACCTGAATACAGGTTGTTTTTTCTTTAATCAACTTTGTTGAGGCATATTCTATATACAACAGAATGCACTTAAATTAAGTGTACAGTGTGATTGATTTTTACAAGTATACATATCCATGTAGCAATCCATTCAATCAAGATACAGAATAATAGTTCACTCCCCCCAACCCCGAGTGCATATACTGCACCATTTCTGAGGTGGGATGGAGGTGGCAGGTATGGGGGACTGAAAACCAGTCTGTATAGCTGGCTTAGTTGAAAAAGCAGATAAGAATGACATGAAAAAAGGTTAGACAAGCAGGTGAGATCTGATCTTGCATGAAATAAACTTTGACTTTATGTCCAATGTAAGGAAGCCACTGGGATGCTCTATGGAGAAGAGTATGATCTGATTTACACCACATTTTCCGTCCATCTCCATCTGTCTGATCCTACACTTTCCACTGGCCTACAACCCCTATTTCAGGCTTTCTGGTCTCATCCACAATAATTTTTAGGGTATTCTTTTTAACATTTTTTTATTAAGAAATCTTTACACCCAACATGGGCTCAAACTCACTACCTCAAGATCAAGAGTCACATGTTCTACTAACTGAGCCAGCCCGACACCCCTCTTTGGCATCTTTTTCACCCCTTGAACTTTCCTACTACATTGTGTCTTCCATTACTTATGCTATTGCTTTTATTCTACTTTCTAGCGTGCAAAAGGAATGAAAGATGGAAGAACTTTTAAAACATATTGTCACACTGGCCATAACACTAAATTGTGTAATCATTCTGATTGGCAATTTACTGCTATGTAAGTAGTTATATGAAGAGCAGGATACAGTAGGAAAAAAAACCCATTTCTTAAATGCATACTTTCTGGCATTACTCCAGACACTGCAGGAAACACTGTACACCATAGCATTTAATTTAATAACTACCAGGCTTAGTAGATGCTACTTGCATTAGCAAATGAAGAAATAGTTTCAGAGAATTAAATCAATGTGCCCAAAGTCACCTAAGTGGTAAGAATGTCCAGGTCTTTATGGAAGCAGAAGCCATTCTATTCTCCTAACTATTGATCTCCTTAAAATTAGGATTTACTTTCTAGGAGAAATAATATTACCACTTAGACCATGTGAACAGAAAGGGGGAAGGGATGCAATATTTATACTAAGTTCCTAATAAGTGCTGTTCAATAAGCTAGGTACTTAAAACATGACCTCCTATAATTATTCCAATAATCTCAAAGGAAACAAATTGTTTTCCACATTTTATTGAAAATAAGGCCTAGAGAAGCACTGGGTGGCTCAGGTGGTTAAACCTCGGACTTCGGCTCAGGTCATGATCTCATGGTTCATGGGCTTGAGGCCCGAACTGGGCTCTGTGCTGACAGCTCAGAGCCTAGAGCCCGTTTCGAATTCTGTGTCTCCCTCTCTTTCTGCCCCCCCCCCCCACACTCGTGCTCTTTCTGTCTCAAAAATAAATTTAAAAAATTTTAAAAAAAGTTTAAAAAAAGGAAATAAGGCCTAGAGAAGTTAAGGAGACTGCACAAAGTCACACAGCTCATTGAGAGAGCTGGAATTTGATTCAGCTATGTCTGTTTCTGATACCCACGCTTGTTTGCACCTAACTGTGCCACTTTTATAAAGGATAAGTTGTCATAAACTCTAGACTGAAAAGGTGCATAATAAATTTATGCTGCAGAAGCTTTTATCCAGAGATGACATAGAAAAATCTTGCACCACCAGGGAGGAGACCAGTAATCTCCCTCTGCTTTCTCAGTGTCTTTGAAAGAGAACACGGTTGTCAAGTACCCTAGAATTAATGACATCTTTTGATGGAATGATGGAAGCCTAAGAAGGTCTGTGCTTCAGGACCCCTACCACAGAACAGGAAATGGAACTTTTTCCAAGAGAAATGAAGTTGCCTTCTCTGGGGGGAAAACCAAAAATAAGGGGCAGGGGAGAAGCATTTAAACGGGCGATCGGTAGGAAGACGTAAGATGATAAAAGAACTGGAAGTCACAAAAGTCACTGGCCTCCTAGTTTTAATAAAAGGGATAGTCTCCAGCCACACTTTATGCAATGAATTCTTGGACATACGTTTCTCAATTTGATCTTTAACAATGCAGGTGTTTCCATCCAGAGCCAACCCCTCTCTTTACCTAGGATAAAAGGATTCCTTTGGACTATTTATATGATTTACCAATCAGAATGTGCATTTATTCCGTTACTGATTTTTTTGTAAGTTTATTTATTTTGAGAGAGAAAGAGGGAGAAAGAGCATGCATGTGGGGGAGGAACTGAGAGAGACTCACAAGCAGGCTCCGCACTATCAGCGCAGAAACCGAAGCAGGGCTTGGTCCCACGACCCTGGGATCATGACCTGAGCCAAAACCAAGAGTCAGATGCTCAACTGACTGAGCCTCCCAGGTGCCCCTATTTTGTTACTGTCTGTAGCCAGAGTGTTTGTTGCTCCCCACTGTCCCAGTCAGGGTGTACTACAGTTTGGGATGTGTGACTTTTCTCTGATTATACCCAGGATTAATTTTGAAACCAACAAAACAAGGAACTCACTAAAAATTTATTTTTTCAGTTAGATTACTACTCATCAAAAATTCTAATAATTTTGAGTAAAATATAAGTGTTCCAAATTGGCTTAACACTTGCAAACATATCTTAAAACATTAAAGGGAGTTAATATTTAACATGTTGACCCTTATAATACTAACATATAATTTATTTTGTTTTAATCAGATTAGGATCTACAAAAAAAACCACTAGATCATATAAAGGTAGTATAACAATTACAAATGCATTTGTAATGTCTATATCTAAAATATCTCCTCACTGTGAATATATTATTGGATGGCACAGAACCATACTAGCTGGTAAAGTGATTTTTAGCTCAAAATAGAATATCTGAGTTGTTACTAAAGATTTTCAGATTGAAAAAACAGCAGTAGCTCTGGCATAAAATTATTCATCTTGGTGGAGAATGAGAATAAGAATCTCTTTGCCTATGTAGAAACAGCTTTGTGGCATGGTCTGACAGTCATGGCAAGGTTTTCTTTCTTTTTCCTTTTTTCTCAGTACATTTAAAACTAACATTCACCTGGCGTTCCCTAGATAGTTTTTGATTTCAGTAGTCGTGCAAAACAGTCACTTCTCAAAATTGGTGTGAATAAAAGACCTTAAACCATATGCCCCAGATATTTCTTCCTCTGGAATTGATTGGAAGACTATATAAAAGACCCCAGAGAAATTCAGCAAAACATCAGGACCCTTTGTCCTTTGTAACTGACTATAAAATACATTGAAATAGTGTAGATGTCATCTCTAGTGGTTTCGGGGTGGGGGGGAGGGAGAAAAAGAGGGTGAGGAGAGCATGCAGCAGAGTCCTTTGACTTTGTGGATTATAATAAAATGGCCATGACTTGTGTACATGCTTCTATTTACAATCCTTTGGAAATACTGCCAAGAATACAGGGAGAAGATAAGGAGATTCTCTCATACTACATCTATGTATCAATATATCTACCTATCTACCTATCTTCATAATATCAGATTTATCTGAAGTTTACCTGAAATACACCAAATATCCTTTTCAGAATAAAGAATGCATTAGGATATTAAGAAAGGCTTTTTGACAAACATAGATCAGCACCTCAGAGCCGTGATATGTGCTTGGCCTGAATTAAGCCATTGTTTCTTGGGTCTTTCTTACATATACTTCTAGAGGACTCAAATAAATAATAATAATATGAAGTAGCTGAGAAATTTAAAAATAGACTAGTGTGGTCTAATGGTAAATGTTTCTATGCCTATCTATCTACCTATCATCTGTCTATCCATCTAACTATTCTAACCAAAGGCCTTTGTGTTGCTACCACCCAAGACATATTTTGACCCTTATTTATTACCATACCTTGTTGCTGCTGTTGCAGTTGTTACAACCATTCCTTCCCTTTCTCCCATTACACTCTATTTAGGACATTTGTCAGAACTCTGAATACAGATTTGACAGTGGAGATGTGTCATGGACCAATCTCCAAAGGAAAAAAAAAAACTTGTTATAATTGAAATAAATCATATTTAAGAAATTACTTTGCAAAATTGGTCATCCTACTTGTTGTTTGATCACTTCAGCATTCTTCAGTGAATTGCATATAAAAAAAGGATAGAAACTTTTCTTTTTCTTTGAATATGTCAACTCTGAAGGTGTAAACATAAGATTGATATCTGTAATGAAAGCAATATTAGAGTTCTCAAAATCGCAAATCCCCAAGGAGGTAATGCCTCAAATGTAAACACTGCTAGTTGCCTTTATTCACTTGATTCCTCTTGATGTGTTAAAAAACAAAAATGATAACAAGAGCCTTTATGAAAAACATTTTTATGGTGACCTCACTTCTCCAGAGCATGAGCAGGAATTGGTAGGAGGCCAGGATAACAAAAGATGGTATTTCTTTTTAAACTTACTTCTGTAAATGTACCTTCCAATTTCCCATTTTTTATGTTTCTCCTTTTTGGAAATAATTAATCTTTTGAGAAAATAAAAATTGAAAAGCATTTGCTCACTGAATTGGAGACTTTCTTTAGAAGAATTCCTTTCAGAAAGCATAGATCAAATCTAAGCTCATATTTTGAATATGGAAATTCTCTTGGTGATGAAAGTTATACTTAGTAAATGTGGAATGTGTGCTTCATACTTTAAGTGTTCTTAAAAATAAGAGCCATGCCAGTGAACTTCAAGATGATGAAGTTTAATGGGCCCTGGAGTCTGAACAGATCTCACTGGTGGGATCCAAATATAAATTTGCAACCAGCAGTGTGTGTAGAATCAGCACAAATCAGTAGAGAATCGTGGTTCTGGTGGGAAAAACATGTGTGCCCGTCAGAGGAGTCCCTGGCTGGTGCAAGTGATTGAGGAATTGAGAACTTTGGCTCCACTAAGTACAACTGGGTGCTAGACAGAATTCCACTAGGAAATTTTTGCTGAGATTAGAATAGTTTGAAAAGGATGCCAAGAAAAGCATCATTGGTGCTGCTAAGACAGATGAAGACACGGAAAGTGAAATCATCCGACATTATACGGGATTCTGAAAGATGAGGAACTAATAAAAAGTGTTGTCTTTAGTCTTTGGACCTGCTTTTTTGTTTGTTTTCCTTTTCCTTTTCCTCCTCCCTGTCATGGTCAGTGGTTGACCTACAATTAGGTTCAAGTTATTTGGAATCTCTGGCACTAATGTCATCTGGCCTGGGAATTCCAATTAATTATTTTTGTGAAATAGCTACTATCTTAAAGCAAATCATTTATACTGGCAGAAGGTCAAAGCTAGTACCAGAGTTTGAGTGCCTAAAAACAAGTGGGAACATATCCCTTCTCGTCTTGACAACGAAAGCAATTAGGTACTACCACAGGGAAGTGTGGGATTCCTGGCATTATTGGCTTTTGCTTTGCTAACAGGAAGGAAAATGAATGATGTGGAAAGGCATAGGAAACTTAGCTCTTACCTGGATGGATCATGTCAAGTTTTGGTTTTCCCATTTCCCTGAATTTCATTTATTATTCTGGACAGTGGTCTAATTTTACAAAATGGTCATGAAAATACTGCTGACAGGTGAGTTTACATCCGTGGGCCATCATTGTCATCAGGAGACTGGGTCCACAGTGAATGAGCAGCAAGAACCTGGGAAGAGGCAATGGACGCAGATAATATGTTAAAAAGAAAAGACGTTCTGTTAAAGGGCCATTTTAAATGTCACAAGGCACCCCATGCTCTAACTTTTTCCAATCAATATAGTTACAAGGTAGTTCGGCCCTTAAAGAATGAGAATATGAAAGTAAACTATGAAAATTAACATATTTATCATATTATTTCAAGTATTCAAATATCTTTATACTAACAAGAAGGCTATTAGTATATTAGGAACTTATAATTAAAGGCTGAATTGCTACCATATACTGAGTGGGTTATCTTATTTTCAATAGAGTCAAGGAAAGGAATAAAACCAGTCAACTGAAAACAATTCTTTACTGAGTAATACTTTATTGATAGAAATTTAGGAGTTAAACAAGTCCTATGGTTTATAATCTAATAACAAAGAAAGGTTATCTATCTATGCCTTTACCATTCTCTGTGGAAAGCTGTAGACTTTTAGAAACACTGGACATGTCCTTGTAGCTGTGTGCCTTGCTGTACAGGGAGGAGACAGCAGCATTTACACATTGTCTACTTTAGGTCAGGTGTTTTACACAAACTATCTCACACAATCTAGATTAAATGTCACTGAGGAAAGCCTTATGGCAATCTTTTTTAGTGGATAAAAACATGAACCTCAAAGGGAAACAAATAACTCCACCAATGGCATATTGTTAATAAGAAGTGAAGTTTGGATTTTAAACTAAATAATTCTGAAGCACAAATCCATATTTTATTTACTTCACCAATAAGCTAGAAGTAGAAAACAAATAAACATATTTTTTTAAGTTTATTTATTTATTTTGGGGGGGTGGGAGGGAGAAGAGAGAGAGAGAGAGAGAGAGAGAGAGAGAGAGAATGGTGGGGGAGAGGCACCTTTCCCTCAGAGAGAAAGGGAGAGAGAGAATCCCAAGCAGGCTCTGTGCTGCCAGTGCAGAGCCAAGGTGGGGCTCAATCTCACCTCAGCAAAGATCAAGAGGTGGACACTTAACCAACTGAGCCACCCAGGCACCTCAAATCAGATTTTTAAAAACCTGTACTTTGGGGCACTTGGGTGGCTCAGTCGGTTAAACATCCAACTCTGGTTTTTGCTCAAGTCGTGATCTCAAGGTTTCGAAGGTTTTGTGAGTTCGAGCCCTGCAACAGGCTCCATGCTGACACGTACGGAGCCTGCTTGGGATTCTGTGTCTCCTTCTTTCTTGCGCCTCCCCTACTCACGCTCTCTCTCTCTCAAAATAAATAAATACACTTTTAAAAAATAAAGATAAAATAAAAATCTCTACTTTTAGCCTTAGCACCACAGGAATAAAAAAAAAAAGTCTGCTTCATTCACACTTCATTCATTCATTAAGACTAGTTTGGAGCAGTGAACTAACCAAGGCCCAAGAAAATAAACAATAAAAGCACCTGTAGCCTTCTCCATGTCTTCTCACTCTATGGAAAAGCCCAATGTTTTATATTTTTTTAAAGTGATGGCCAGTCAGGTGCAACCACAAAAGAGGACATGGGAGGAACTCATGAGAACAAAGATTATTATACTCACAGGTCCAAGACAGGAGGCAGGGCAGGCCAGGCAGGGTCCCATGGGAAAGACACCAGTGTGGTCAAGAGGTATAAGACAGGAGGGTAAAGCATTAGGGCAGAGCCTTTACTGGGATTTTCATGGGAAAGACAAGTAGGGCAGAGGGCACAGTTTAGAACTGGCTGGTTTGACAATTTTGGTGGGCTTTAAATAGCTGTAGGGGTGGTCCCTGGTAGCCTGGAGTCTGGTCCTGGGATGGTTAAAGGAAAGGGATATTTTCTCCTGAGTGTATGTCAGATAGGGGAGGCATGACTTTGGTTTGGTTAGTTTGCATTTCAAAGGCATGCCTCAGGCTGGACCCTTTGCTATGTCTAAGAATTGGCTGGCCCCTAAAGGGGCAACCTCTCTCTAGGTAGAAAGGTTTTCTAAGATGTCAAACACAGTACATAGAAAATGAAAAGCATATTACAATACACTGGACTGTCTGTCTCACATGCCATGGTTATTGCTGTCTCATAGTCTTCAAGTCATTATACCTTCAGGAATTTGGTTTGAGAATATATCAATATTCTGGACGACCTGATTAGTACACATTTTCCCTACTATCTCCCAGAGTGTCAGAGTTTGTTCTGGTTTGTTCTGACTTCCTTGGTATAGCCCACACAACTCAAGAGAAAGGTGATCACATTATCCTCTGTTCATGAGTGAGCCTGAATTGGGTAGTGGTAACAGACTGCCCTTTATTAGTAACTGAGTCAAGTATGAACATGTGACTCTATTTTGGCCAAAATGATGTAAAAACTTCTGTAGAGATCCAGGGAAGCTCTTCATAGTTTTGCTGAGAAGGATTCACGGGGCTTCTCTCTCTCATATTGGATGTGAACTAAAACACATGTGACCTTAAGGCCTTGGGCACCCATCCATAAGCCTGAGGGGAATCATTCTCAGGATGAAGCTAGCAGACCACAGGAAAGAGCAGATAGAACTTAGAAACTAAAGGCATTGTGGGGCTGGGGGTTCAACGATTGTCCCTTGGGATGTCCTCTCACTGTTTAAAACAGGTTGAGTTGAATTTCTATTGCACACACAGCTCCAAAAGTTTGCTACCTGCTACAGAAGCTGTAGAGAAGAAAAGGCTCTAGAGGACCCTTGCCCCTATGGTGGCTCTGGCATTTATCCAGGAACACTGGGTAGAAGCCCCACTATTCTACTTTTGCCTTCCAGAAGGTGGTATATTGAAGTGAAAGAGCACAAAGGAAGGCACTTTCTGTGAACCTGTCCCAGGAGTGGAATCACACAACAGGAAGTTAGTTGAGCATCTACACCATGCCAGTCACTCTCTGGGTCACGAAGGTACAACAGGAAAGCAAAATGAAATCTCCAATAACAAGTGGTTAACTGTTTAAAAAGGAGGAGAAGAGCAATTAACAGGTAAACACATAAGTACATAATGTCAGGGGGCATGAATGTTTTCATGCAAGGGCAGAAGAGTATTTTAAGTAAATATTAAAAAGTGCTGTGAAGAAGAACAGGAGTAAAAAGGAATCAAGGCATAGACAATGGCAGTGGGGGTGCGATTTTATTGAAAGTGATAAGAGAATGTCTTTCAAAGAAAGAACATATAAGCAGAAGTCCAAAAGAACGGAGAGAAGCAGTCCTGAAGTTATCTGGAGGAAAAGTCTTCAGCATCTGGAACAGCAAGTGCAAAGGCCTCAGAAGTGGGACCATGTCTGGCGTGTGAGAAGAAAACCACCAGACCAGCATGCTGCAACAGACGGAGTAAGAGAAGTGGCAGATGATGAAAATAGAGAGAGGGGATGCATGCCTTGCAGGCAGACTCAGAGACACAGTCTATCTAAGGCTTCACAGGCCATAATAACAACTTTGCACTTTCCTCTTTTCACAAGCTTTGGGCAGAGTTATGACATTCTTGCTGAGGTGAGAACATAGACTACAGGGAGGCATGGTTAGACAGGGAATGTGTTAGGAGACAAATCCAATAGTCCCAGTGAAAGAAAATAATGGCTTAAATTTGGAAGGCAACATGAAGTAGTGAGAAGTCGCCAGATTCTGAATACATTCTGGAAATTCCCGAAAGATTGTGGAGTGTGAGACACACAGACCATGAGCAGGGGAGGGACAGAGAGAGAAAGGGAGACACAGAATCAGAAGCAGGCTCTAGGCTCTGAACTGTCAGCACAGAGCCCAATGCAGGGTTTGAACGCACAAATCGTGAGATCATGACCTGAGCCGAAGTCAGACACTTAACTGACTGAGACACCAAGGCATCCCTTACAAGTCTTTAGTTAACCATCTTTTCTTTGTATCCTTAACTGTGACAATAATGTATATATTTATACATTGTATACATATTTATACATTTATATCTGTACATTGAAATTGAAATTAAAAAAAATTTTTGATATATGTTCTTAAAAGTTAAAAATTTTATTCTGGATTTAACTTTATTATTATAATTATTAATATATAAATGACAAAATTATTATATTTAAAACTTTGATAATTAGTCATAAAAACATAAAAATTATTATCTAAATACATCTCTTAATGAAGTGGATATTAAAGTTCATTCATTTCATGGTCATGAAGTGGATATTAAAGTTCATTCATTTCATGGTCTAAGGTTTTACTTTGAGATAATATAGTAAGACTTGGAATGGGAAAGAGCCATACCTCTTATTTCAAAAGTGCAAGTATGATGATTGGGATAAAGGAGGTGGAAAAGAAGATTTAACTTGTCTCTTGACCACAGACATATTCCCAGGCAGATCAGCTTTAGGAAAGAGTACATATAGAATACAAGGATATTGCAGTGAATTTCCGTAGAACTAGCTGTACGCTGAATAACACCTGTGATGAGAACCCCTTGTAAACTCTTTGGTACCTCTGGTACTCCCCTAGGGAAGAGGCAGGGATGCTTGAGAAGTTGACCCTGGATGTCAACGAACCTGATGACGCTATGTGCTAGGGAAAAAGAGAGACAGAGAGACAGAGACAAAAGACAGATAAGAAGGATATTGAAAAGAGAAATGAGGCAAATGGAATAAAATAAACAATTTAAATTTACCATGTACTATTTTACTATTTTAGGTTGTACAATGCTGATAACGAGGTGATTGGTTTTTACACACTGTTTTGTTTTAATTTGATTAGTATTTTGGTCATAAAAATAGTATATATTTTTTAGCTTATATTTAATTTTATAACACATATGTGTAAATTATAATAATCCAGGTTCAAATTTTATTATATACTTATTCAAATTATTAATTTCATCAAGTAATTGCTAAACCCACAGTACTGATTAATTTCTTAATTCCTTCTGCAAATATCACTTGAAATGTTTGCTCAATGTAATCAGGTAAGGAAAATTATAATCCCTTTTTCCAAATGTGTTCATTTAATCATTTCTTCATTCAGAAAGCATTTATTGAGCACCTCAGAGATACCAGGAATTATTCTCATTTCTGGAGATAATAATATTGAATAAGACCAAGTCATTGCCTTTAAGGAGCTTCCATTCTAGAGAAGGAGAGAAATAAGCCAATCAACAGATGCAATTTCCCACATAGACAGCCTAAAGTTTCTGGAAAGTGTATTTTTCCAGAATGGTGAACAGATGTAACAAACACAATTTTATATATTGTTCACTTTTTAAATAAAGACACATATCATTTAACTTATTAATAAATGAGGAAACCTGTAAGATATTAGAACATGCTCAAAAGAGACTCCAGAGAACACAGATGTGGGAAGTTGGAGGTGATAAAGTGGCTGGTTAATAGATACAAAACTGACTTCTGGGAGGTGCTCTACACAAATTCACTTTTTATGGACAACAATCATTTTTGTTGCTACTGGTTTCTACAAATTACGGAGTTATAAAATAACCCAAAGATAACAAAATGCACAGATAACCTGAAAGGGAGTGCTAAAGAGGAAACCAAGTAATCTTTGGCCTGTTCAAGGTCTCTCATAATTTTTCCTGACAGTCTATCCCTCCTGTGATCATAATTATCTCAGAGATTATTCTTGACCCTAAAAATGGGCCATTAAGGTTGATCTGATTATTTACCCGAACACAGCAACAGTGTTAATTTATCACATAGGCTCCTTGAGTTTGCTTTGCAATTCCCAAGTCATACATACCATATTGAATAGCTAAAAAGTCCATAAATTAACCTCTGCCTGGATATTTTCATAAGGAATCTCAGATTTTACTTTTTAAAGCCTCTATTTTTTGTATCACAAGGCCAGGCATATTTTACTGGCAGTACTATATATCCAAGTGAATTCCTATCTCTTGGAAGTTCCCCAAATTTTTAAGGATTCCTAGTCTTCCAAGAATTTTCCTTACTACCTTCAAGGGTAAGATCAGGACCCTGTAAGCCAGGTATCAGGCCAATTTTCTTGGGAGAAGTGTGGAAACATTAGCTACATAAGTAAAGGTTTTGTTTGGTTTTGTTTTTCCTAAAAGGCAGCTTGTCACACCTGATTTAGAAGTTTCAGTTTCAAATATAACACCTCAGGCAAGACTTTGTAGCATAGATTCTTACTATGCTTTTGCAAATAGTTCCATGACAAGTAAGAAAACATACTAAGTTTCTGAATTCTGGACAGGTGGTAGAGTGCGTTGAATTGTACCCTCCCAAGAGATAGCTCCAAGTCTTAACATCTGTGAATGTGCCCTTCCTTGGAAATGAGTTCTCTGTAGATGTAATTAAGGTAAGAATTTGGATGCGAATCATCCTGGATTTAGGGACACATTGGCCACGTGAAGACAGAGACAGAAACCGAAGCGATATGTCTACAAGCCAAGAAATGCCAAAGGTTGCCAGCCACCATCAGAAACTAGGACAGATATGGGACAGATTCTCCCCTCAGAGCGTTCAGAAAGAATCAATCTTGCAGGCAGTTTGATTTTTGGACTTCTGGACCCCAGAACTGTGAGAGAACAAACTTCAGTCATTTTAACCCACCAAGTTTGTGATAATTTGTTATGGAAAACTTAGGAAACTAATACAGGTGGTTGGTAAGAACAAAATATGATTTTAAAATGTTGTATTTCAGCTTAAAACACCAGATTTTACTAAACTGATGCATTATAGATAGTTCAAGAAGAAAAAGCAAGGACTTCCTCCTATCTGTAGAAAGTAGAAACTTAAAACTATACCAAGCAAAGAGTCACAATAAATTTTCTTCCTATGTTTTCTTATTCAGTTCTAGGAAATGAATTCTTATTTCTTGGGTTAGTGGTCTAATTTCACAAAGGATGGTTTTCAAAGCTGTCTGTGTGATGTCAGCTCTGAAGCCTGTACTCAAGGGTCTATTCTTTGAAATGTCTGTCATTCAAACTGTCAGAGACCTTTGTCAATGATATAGCTCAGGCCTTTGGCTTATGGCAAAGACTTCAGGTGAGCATCAGAATAAAACAAAACTATCTACAGACTTAATGGTTGTTGTCAATTTATTACCATAATCAATAATAGTGCCATCATAATATCAAAACAAAAGAAAGTAAAATTCTCTATTGGAGTATAGCATGTAACTATTTTATAGAAATTTTGATTAATTTTCCTCCTGGGAGTAAAAATATATTACAGACAGAGAAGGCATTGGCAAATTTCTGGGGACTGCCCATATTTCATAAAATTGACAACATTTTACCTAAACATGCATTATCTAGGAAAGGCTGTCTTTTCTGAATGGACAACCTTCCCCATGAAGCTCTTGCAATAATAACAGATCAAATGAACATAAAGTTGTCTCACTTCTCTTTATTTATAAGGTGATAGAACAAATCTTTGTGATTCCTCAGGTGACCTCTGGGAACTCTCGAAAAATAGTTTTAGGTATAACATATATATCCTGAAAATGTTCTCATTCTTTTCTAAATTGAGGGACAAATTTCAGGAAGGTGAAACTAAGTTGTTAGAGACAATTTGGGCACTTTAATAAAATCAAATAATGGGTATCTGAGAAACAATTCCTAGTTATCTATTTAATCAAATTGGCAATAAAAGGTTTAAAAAAAATCTACAAGATATTATCATTGTAAGAACTTCAGCTCTTTCATAACTGAGGAGGCTATGTTCTTTCTTTTTTGTTTTAATTTTTTATTAAATAATCAAGGACATCATAAAGTCAACAGAAAGCACAGAAAATTGTTCTGGTGAGACACAGTTTGCGCCATCAAAGCAGGTTACCGAGGAAGTGAAGAAAATTCTTTCATCATGTAGATGAAGGCATGGATCAGTAAACCAAAGGAGTAGACCCATCAAAAGTGACCAAATATTCACAAAAATTTAACATACTTCATAGCTTCTTTTCGTATGTAAGTAATATCAACCAAAACTAATACATTCCAACTCCAAGTTTTGTCCTGTACTAGGCCCTTTCATATTCTGGATCACACTGACCCTTAACTGTAAGACAACATCTGATCTGAGGACCCCTGGGGAACACTTAGGAGGTCAATAAGGTCAAAACTATTTTCATCATAATATTAAGATGTTATTTGTCTTTTTCATTTTCATTCTCTCACAAGTGTGCACTGGAATTTTCCAGAAGCTGCACGATGTGTGATACTGCAACAGATTGGATGCAGAAGCAGGCCGAGAATCCAGCTGCCATCAATTAATTCATATATGAAAGACATTTACAGAAATGTAAAACAATGTTACCCTCCTAACTACAACTTTACAAAAAGTTATTTTCTTAAATAACTATTTCTACTAACATGAAATTGGTTTACCACTTCTATCTTTAAAAAAACCAATCAACCAGTGTTTTAAAATGTCACAGTTTTAAGTTTTAATGTGACAAATATTGATATTATAGCCCACAAAATAATGGTCTTTGGCCTCAAAAACAATTTCTAATAGTTTAAAGGTATGCAGAACCAAAAGGTTTGGGAAAAGCTGAATTAGGAAAAACTGACTCCCTTTCCTTAAAAAGCAAAAGCACATGCAGAGTTGTTATTTCTCTGTCACTATTTCTCGCTGTATAGTCTCAACCACCATATTAATTACAACTTTTAACCAGAGTAACCAACTTCTACTTCTAAAGTCATGCAAAGA
The DNA here is from genome assembly GCF_007474595.2 of Lynx canadensis. NCBI lineage: Eukaryota > Metazoa > Chordata > Mammalia > Carnivora > Felidae > Lynx > Lynx canadensis. The sequence continues at coordinate 108,266,464 of NC_044304.2, forward strand.
AATGCATTTATTTTTTTTTTTTTTTTAATTTTTTTTTCAACGTTTATTTATTTTTGGGACAGAGAGAGACAGAGCATGAACGGGGGAGGGGCAGAGAGAGAGGGAGACACAGAATCGGAAACAGGCTCCAGGCTCTGAGCCATCAGCCCAGAGCGTGACGTGGGGCTCGAACTCACGGACCGCGAGATCGTGACCTGGCTGAAGTCGGACGCTTAACCTACTGAGCCACCCAGGCGCCCCAGAAATGCATTTCTTAAAATGCAATTTTAATATAGGCAATTTTTAATAGAATAAACAGAAAATCTGAACTATACTCACAGACAAAATACTAACATCTAGGTAACAACAACAAAAAATAGCTCAGGAAGATTCGGGGGACTGGACACAAAGGAGTCTATGCTTCAGAGATTAACAAAATTTCATTAAAATTGCTAGTTATCACATACAGGAATTCAATATTCACCAAGAAACAGGCTCCCTATTTTATGAATATAGCCAGAAAAATCTAACAAGAGCACAGGAAGGAGGCCTGTCAGAATAACAGCCAAAACAAATAAGCTTTAGTTAGGCTGGTGGTAGACTGACTGAATAGCTACACACTCCCGACCATCTTACACCTCCCTAAAGGGTCGGGGGAAACTTGCACCTACCTAGAAGTTCACAGAAGATCTAATGACAGAGAGGAGCTCCAAGTGATTTTCTTTGTAAAGAAGATTAATTCAGCTAGCATGCGTTTTGTTTGTGGCTTTCTCTGCAAAAACACTAATATCAGCGCTGTTATTGGATCTTAGTAGGAAACAGTGGCAAAACAGCAGAATATAATCAGCCTGGTGAAGGGGAAGAGAGTACATATGGATGTGAAAAGTCAGTTCCACTTGAGGATTTTATAGGAACTGTCCTGCTCAGTCTGAGGAGGTGCCACACTACTACTAACAAAAGCTGTTCATGTGCTGATTGGCTGAGAGAGATTCTACTGTCTAGGTTTATGAGAAACTGCAAGTATAGTTTTTTTAGTATTTATAGTTATTTATTTAAGTTACATGAATGTAAAACACTGAGATACCAAATTTTCAATATCATATTAAGAAGTATTAGAGAGAATGGTTATATTCACTATAGCCAATGCACCATACTAGAGAAAATCACACACCTTGTTCAGGAGTGTGATCTCACCTCTTTTGTGGAGGACTTCCCAGCCACATAATTAAAGCCTTAAAGCTGTGCTAGACCTTTTGTTTTTAAATGTTTGTTTGTTTGTTTAGAGCTAGTGGGGGAGAGGCAGAGAGAGAGAGAGAGAGATTGAGAGTGAGAATCCCAAGCAGGCTCCATGCTGATAGTTGGACTCAATCTCTTGACCAACCATGAGACCATGAACTGAGCCAAAATCAAGAGTCAGACACTTAACTGACTGAGCCACCCAAGCGCCCCTGTGCTGGACCTTTAATACAGTAAGTCCATTTCCAGAAACTTATCTTACAGAAACATTCAGATGTTGTCAAAGGGTGTTAATATAGTGTGTTAATTAAACAAATTAAGTTAAACAAACTAAGCATGCATTAATTCAGAAATGGTTGAAAAAAGTAATAGATCATCCATGTAATGAAATACTGTTAGTAGGTACAAATAATGATGAAATTTCATTTATTTCTCCATTCACCAAACATTTAAGTGCTTATAATATTCTAGACACTGTTCTATAAACTAGGCATACATAAATAATAAAACAGAAAAAAAAAAACCCTGCCTTTCTGGAGCTTACATTCCAGCTGAAGAGACACAAGAAACACACAACAGTTAAGTAAATATACATAGCATATACATAGTATATTATATATATATATATATATATATATATATATGTGTGTGTGTGTGTGTGTATATATATATATATATACACACACACATACATAATACACATAGTATATTAGTACTAAAAAGAAAAATAAAGCAGGGAAATGGGATGGTGGGATTCATGATAGGGTGGCTGAAGGACCCATAAAGAGAGTGCAATTTGCATCAAGATGTAGGTCAGAGAAAAAATTACAAGGATATCTGAAAGAATATGCTATTACACAGAAGGGAAAAGCTAAAACTGATGTCCCTAAAGAACAACAAGGGGTCAGTATGGGCACAGAGGTGTTAGCAAAAGGTGACTCCTTAGGAGATGAGCTCAGAGAGGAAAAGAGGTGCTAGTGAAGAAGTTTAGCCATTGGAGAAGATAAAACAGAGAAGTAATGGGCTCTCTCTAAATGTTATAAGATTACTCTGCTGTGTTAAAAATAAATTAGAATGAGCTAAAGTTAGAAGGAAGGAGAACAATTATAAATATTATGTGATAATCTAAGCAAGAGATAAAGATGCTTGGGCCTGGATATAGCCTAGGAGGTGGTAAGTGGTAAGATTCAGGGCTTATTTGAAAAAGCAATAGCATTTTTATCAAATCAGATGTAGGATATCAGTAAAAGAATTCAAAGATGACTTGAAAATTTATTTCTGGAATAACAGGAAAGGCAGAGTTACCACTTACTGAGAAAGGGAAGATGAGTAGGTCTGCCTGATAATATCAATCAGATTCGAACGTCCACTTTGAAGTTTTGAATCTTAGGTTTGAGATGCCTATAAAATCTCCAAATAGAGATGTCAAGTAGTCAGTTGTATGTATTACTCAGGAAATCAGAGGTAGAGGCCAGCCTGGAGAGTTACATTTGGGAGATGCTATCTTGTAAATGGTATTTAAAGTCATTGGACTATATATGAGCACCAAGGGAATGGTTATAGAGAGACAGGAGAAGAGGTATAAGGACTGAACCCAATAAAACTCTGAGGTTTAGAGACTGTGGGATTGAAGAGAAATTAATAAAGGAGAGCAAGAAGGAGCAGGGAGAAAAATAAAACCAGAAGTAGCTCTGGAAGCCAAATGAAGACAGAGGCTCAAGAGAAATAAGGATCTACAATGTCAAGTAAAGGTCAAGTAAAATGAGGAATAAGGACTGCACACTGAATTAGAAGTTAGTAGTGATCTTGTCATAGAACAGTTATAATAGAATGGATATAAAAATCTAACTGAATCTATATTTATTGATATGTAACATTTTTAAAGCCTATTTAAGGGAAAACTGGGGTTTAAAACAGTACATATGTGAAAAGTACAGTATAAACTCCTTAAACATATATATACACACACACACACACACACACACACACACATATACACACACACACATATATATATGTGTGTGTGTGTGTGTGTGTGTAAACATATGTTGTATGTGTGGTATTAAAATGCATATAAGGAAAAGTATAAAATAAAATCCACAAAGATTTAAAAGGACTATTCTTCATCAAGTGATATATTAAATTCTTTATTCTGTTTTCTCTGTAGCTTTTTTTTTTCTAGTAAGTATCTATTACTCTTGCAGTCAAGGGGGTGGAAAAAGCCTAAGCAACTTCCTAAAAAATAAAATGCACCCTGAAATAATAAGATAATCTGCATTATGGTAAAAGTATCTATAAGATGAAGAATGAGCGAAAATGATTTTTGCTTCCTTTTAAACAAGGAAATTTTTTGGAAAATGTTTGGTTGTAAAATACATTTGTATTTAAACACTTAAAGTAAGTTCAGAGAACTCTTTATTCTTACACAGTTAATTATTATTTAGTAAAGAGTGTTCTTTTACTTAAAAATAAAAATCTGATTTCAATTGCTCTTAATGGTCTAAAAAGATGCCGCATTTAAAAAACTCATAAGAATATGCATTAGAAAGTTGTAATTTTATTCTTTTTCCTTACAAATTCATTCTTCTTTATTTTTCCCATAGCTCAATAAGTGTTTAAGATATAAGACTTATATTTTATACATTTTCATAGTGATACTTCAGGAATGCCTCAGTTTACCAAAAAATTCTCAAACATAATCACAACCCAGGAAGCAGCTGTATCCCATTTCCAAAGGAGGAAAAAAAATACATCATGCTGAATTGTTTAAAAGAAGTAATATAGTGGTGAATTTTTTTCTTGTGATTTAGTTTGAAATACTGTGCCTAAAATGCTGAGCTTGAAGTCCCATAAAGCTTGGTATGCTTTGCAAAAAGCACTCCCAGCTTAATTTAGGCCAGGCCTCCTTTTGCTTTGAAGGAACAAAAAAGAAACATTAACTGTTCCTGGCCTTCTTAGGAATTGACTCAAGATTTCCTCAGTGGTCACAGTGATGTTCATAGCCAACAGAGTTACTTTGTGAATGAATGAATGAATGAATGAAGAGATGAAATCAAAGGAAGACAGTTATTTATCTTAACACAATATAAAGGCTTTCTTGTAAATGTAAAGGGTTGCAGTCAAACATATTTGTCTTTCATGCAAGATCATTTCTTTTCAAAGCTACAGACATGTGCTACTACATTTAGATCAAGTATCACTGTGCTGTATCACCTGTATAAAAACTAATATAGGACAAATTCAAAGAAAATATTTTTATGTTTACTCTTCAGTCCAAATAATACAAATGGAGCTTCAGTCTTACTCTTGTACTTCTTGTTTTCTCTCGTAACAACTACCTTTTCCTCTTCTCTTGTAGTCACTCTGAAAATAACCTGTACTCTGATATTCCCATTATCTGAGCACAGAAAAATAATATTAGTGGCAAATAACTATATATAATTTTTACCTTTCTTCTGTAGAGGAAAAGTTCAAATTTGAAAAGCAATCATATGAAATGTACATTCTAGTCTATAAAATAGTGTCTACAAATATAAAGCATTGGATTAATAGATAAAAAATCATTAAAAGGGATAATATGAAATATGTGAATAAATTTCATTGTTCAAAAGGAGCGCAGGAAGGAAAGAACAAAAGAACAAAAAAAATAGAACAAATAAAGTAGAAAGATGATAGACTTAAATTTAACAGTGGCAACAATTATATTAAGTGTAAATGGACTAAACCCCCCTATTTGAAGGCAGAGATTTTTAGAGAAAATTTTCAAAAATATCAAACTATACACTGCTCATGTTGATAAAGTATAACAAAGTTAGAGTACTTAACTATCTGACTTTAAGGCATGTTATAAAGATACAGTTTATAAGAGGCTATCTGATTTGGTATTGGCTTAAGTGCAATGGATCAGAACAGAGTCCAGAAATAGACCCAGAAATAGACCCGTAAGTGGACTAAATATATACAGTCAGCATATTTTTGAAAATATGCTGAAGCTACTTACTGGATGAAAAGAAAGTCTTTTCAACATGTGTAAAAGGAAAACTGGATGAACGTATAAAAAATAAAAATAAAATGTGACCCAAACCTCAAAGCATATACACATGAAGTGAAACTATTAGTATAATGTAAAAATTGAAATGACCAAGTGCCCAGAAGTAAAAGAAATAAGAGAAATATATTTGCAAATGTAGGTAGACAAAGAATTTTTAGAAATAAAATAAATTAACTTTAAAACAAATAATTGATAAGCTAGACTAAATCAAATTTCTTAAAATTCTGTTACAAAAAGGTATCACAACATGAAAGTCAAGCCATAGAATGAAAAAAATATTCACAGTATCTCACAAAGAATTTGTATCAACAATATAGAAAGAACTCCTAAAAATAATAATATAAAGACAAAAGAACAATTAAAAGTGGGTAAGAAACTTCAAAAACCCTGTATATACTTTTAGCATCAGGAGATGCAAATTAATACCACAATGAGGTGCTACATTACAAACACCACTGAAATTGCTAAGCTACACACACACACACACACACACACACACACACATACAAACACTAATTCCAAATGTTGGACAAGATACAGACCAATTGGAATTCTCATACATTCATTGCTGGTGAGTATTTAAAATGTTACAACTGCTAAGAAATTGTCATTTTCTTATCAAAAGAAGCCAACCTAATGGCCCAGTAATTTCTCTTCTGCATATATACCCAAGAGAAATTAAAGCATGTTTCTACAAAAGGATTTGTACAAGAATATCTATAGAAACTTTATTTATAATAGCCTAAAACTAGAAACAATTAATGTCTATCAACAGGTGAATGGGTAAATAAATAATGATATATTTATTCATCAATGAAAAAAGAAAACTGATACAAGATGAATCTCCAAGATTTTACATTGCGCAAAATAACCACAAAAGTGTGCATACTGCATTTTCCATTTATATAAAATTACGGAATATCGAAACTAAACTATAAGAATGGAGATAAGAATAGCAGCTGCCTGGTGCTGCAGGGGTAGAAATAGCCTGGTAAAGGAACAGGAGGGAACTTTTGAGATCGGTGGAAATGTTTTGTGTCTCGATTAATCTACTGGTTATGCGGGTGTATACATTTGTAAGAATCATCAAATTGTATACATGAAATATGTGCAATCTTAACTGTATTTAAGTTATACTTCAGTTTTTAAAATGTAATATTATTGGGGTGCCTGGGTGGCCCAGTCAGTTAAGCATCCACCTCCTGGTTTAGGCTCAGGTCATGATCTCACAGTTACTGACATGGAGCCCTGTGCCAAGCTCTGCACAATGGTGTGGAGTCTGCTTGGGATTCTCTCTCTTCCTCTCTCTCTGCCGCTCCCCTGCTTGCTCGTGCTCTCTCTCTCTCTCTCTTTCCCTGTGTCTCAAAACAAATAAATGAACATTTAAAATGTGGTATTATGGAGCTCTAGCTGCAGAGGTTCACCTACTAGATTCAGAGATATTAAGCAACACAGTATCTCCTGTGACCGAGGTATTTTAAAGATAACTCTACCCATAGGATGTAGAGACAACAACCCTTTATAGCAATGCAGTATATAGGATTTTAAAAGAAACAACCTCCTTTTTTTGCCTTAAAATATAGCTTTGAGGTAGGTAGACAGATGTTATTATTCATATCATAAATGAGGAGAATGAGGGGGCACCTGGGTGGCACGGTCAGTTAAGCATCTGACTCTTGATCTCAGCTCAGGTCATGAGATCACAGTTCGTAAGTTTAAGCCCCACATGGGGCTCTGTACTGATGTTGCAGAACCTGCTTGGGATTCTGTCTCTACTTCTCTCTGACCCTCCCCTGCCTGTGCTTTCTCTCTCTCTCTTTCTCAAAATAAATTTAAAAAATTAAATTAAGAAAAAATGAGGAGAATGAGGCTTGCTCATGGACATAGGATTAGAAGGAGAGTCTCAGGTTTCTGACCACTAATCAATCCCGTTCTTATTTCATTATATCTATACAAAACAGTTGCCATCTTAAGGCACTGTTGGTTTTCCCCATTCAGTAATCAGCCACTGGGAGGCTAGGTTATAATGATCAATAACACAAGGCCTCTGTCCTCCAGGAAATTTTAGTTTATACTCACTGCTGCAGTACAATGTAGGAGGCCAACTGTTTTGGAAACCCTTTATGACATTGTGATGTGGATGCATTTTCCATAGTACTTGGTATACTAAAATTAAAGGTGACATCTTGATCAATAATCTACCAGCATGTTCATTAAAAAAAACAACACCACACTTTTAGACTTGTAATTCATCACTTGTTCAAATTTTCCAATATTGAATAGTATTTATTGCAACAGACCAAGCCACTAAATGCGTGCCTTTATTTCTCAACTGGAAGTAATGGCCTCAAAACCCCAGAAAGGAAACATTTGTTTTGGCCTTTTTTTAAGCTGTCCTTGTTGAGAGTATACGGACAGCTAGGAGAAGGAGGGATCCTGTCAAGTTTCCATAAAACCACCAAGCCTGACACGACAGAACAGTATGTTCCTTTTGTTGGTTTTCACATTCCTTGAAACTTGGAAGTGATGACAGGAAGAAGAAAGGTTTATCAGTAAGAAACGGGAAAGTTATCTTAGAATAATCAGAAGCCTGATTCTCCTGCATAATATTTTTATCTAATAAAATAGGTTCAATTTCACTGTGAAAATTAGAGCAATCTTAATTGCTTTTAAATAGTGACTTCACCAAAGATATCATTCAGTCCTAACGTTTATTTTACATTATGTCCTAATATTTAGAATTATGCTTAAGTTTGCATTTTGAACTTCACAGAAGAGAATATACCTACTGTAACCTTTTAACTTATTTCAACATATTAAAATTCATAGCTTTTAATCTGTAGAAAAAGAAAATGTTGATATTTTATATGGCCTTTCTGACAGATTACAAATATACCAAATTACTGTAAAAATAGTGAGCTGTGGAATAACTGAAAGCTTCACTTGTAAGTTTAATGAATGTTGAGAGTAATTTTTATTTAACATTTTAGAGGAGGTTAATACCATATTTATTATTCATTTTTCATCTAAAATGTGGTTTGCAATTAGTCTGCAGAGTAAAACACTTAAACTCTAAATTTTATCATAAAAATAACAAAAATGAAAATGATAATAAAGAAAGATTTAAATAATATTCAGTAAGAAAATCAGTGGGTGTGGGAATTACAAGACTTAATCGAAATGATTACAAATACAAATGTATTGAATAACCTGTTAAATCTAGCAGCCAGACTAAAGGAGATGGTGATCAAAAGGAGAAACAGTTTCCATTCCAAGTTTCATCACTAATTAGATATCTGAGGTAAAAAAAAATAATAATGATGATAATTTTAGAATGAGAGGAGGATCCAAAGGATCACTGAAGGAATTTTCTCCGACAGTAAAGACCCTAACAATTGATCTTACAGCCTCCATCTGATCACTTATGTTAATGAGAACTCATGGCTTTATGAAGGAGATGTTACATTTTCTATAAATTATCTGAGAATACTTCAGTTTAAATAAAGTGATATAAATGTGCATATTAGTTTTAATCTGTGCCTGAGGGATGATGAGTTAAGGTAAAGAATTTTACTGAAAATTACACACCCCAAGGATGGTTAACTACTGCTTGGAAAGTCCTCATCAGAATTCTCCATTGCAGAATGATGATCATAATCAATTCAATCATCTGAGTCTTGATCCCTGCTTAGTATCAGATAGTATTGTAATTATCATTAAGAAAATTAGAACATTTTTCTGGGACAAAATGAGCACTGTATAAGATAATATGGTCTCCGTCACTCCTCATCAGGGAAATACAAATCGAAACCACACTCAGATCTACCACCTCACGCCAGTCAGAGTGGCTAAAATGAACAAATCAGGAGACTATAGATGCTGGAGAGGATGTGGAGAAACGGGAACCCTCTTGCACTGTTGGTGGGAATGCAAATAGGTGCAGCCGCTCTGGAAAACAGTGTGGAGGTTCCTCAGAAAATTAAAAATAGACCTACCCTATGACCCAGCAATAGCACTGCTAGGAATTTACCCAAGGGGTACAGGAGTACTGATGCATAGGGGCACTTGTACCCCAATGTTTATAGCAGTACTCTCAACAATAGCCAAATTATGGAAAGAGCCTAAATGTCCATCAACTGATGAATGGATAAAGAAATTGTTGTTTATATACACAATGGAATACTACTTGTCAATGAGAAAGAATGAAATATGGCCTTTTGTAGCAACGTGGGTGGAACTGGAGAGTGTTATGCTAAGTGAAATAAGTCATAGAAAGAAAGACAGATACCATATGTTTTCACTCCTATGTGGATCCCGAGAAACTTAACCAAAGGCCATGAGGGAGGGGAAGGAGAAAAAAAAAAGTTAGAGAGGGAGGGAGCCAAACCATCAGAGATCCTTAAAAACTGAGAACAAACTGAGGGTTGATGGGGGGTGGGAGGGAGGGGAGGGTGGGTGATGGGTATTGAGGAGGGCACCTGTTGGGATGAGCACTGGGTGTTGTACGGAAACCAATTTGACAATAAATCTCATATTAAAAAAATAAATTAAAAAAAGATAATATGGACTGATCACTTCTGCTTTGGGGTGACTGAGGTATAAAAATCTTGGTTAGTTCAACTTCTCAAAATTGTGTCCTGTGCCTAGGGTTACACCCCTCATTTTGATTAGCAGACAAACACAATTTTGCTACTGGAATATTGTCACATTTGCCTCACAGGACTGTTTTGTTTAATTGTAGGAGTGCCCAAAAGAACAAAGAAACTCTATCCAGTTTGCAAGTGGAATTCCTGACCTGTATATACTTGCTAATAAATATATGTTGGTGGCATTTAGCCTGAGACTTGCTTGTGTCATAAAACAGCAAATAGTGGCAAGGTACTGGAGGCTACAGACACAAAAGGAATCCAATAATTATTTTTTTCCAGCTTTATTGGGATATAATTGACATATAAAATTGTGTAAGTTTAAGGTACACAATGTGATGATTTGACACGTGTATATATTGCAAAATCATTTTCACAATAGAGGAACCCAATAATTCTGAAAGACTAAATCAGTTTAGATAAGTTTACAACAGCAGCCTACTCTGTTTTTTATTTTTGTGTTAATGTCTTAGAATAGCATTTATTAATTTGCAAAGAGAATATCAAATTTTAAGTGAACCAGAACATGTATTATTAGCTGATGAACACATTACCCCTTCTGGTTTTATAGCTCCCAAAGGAAATATTCTTTATATTGAGCTGACACTGACTTCTGTAAAACTTCCATGCATTTATCATGGTTTTCGCCTTCCGGGCCACACACATAAGCCTAATCCCTCTGAAAGAGAGCTAAACTTTTAAACATAAACTTGAAGTAGAAGACCCAGAACATGACTTAATTTTTCTATTCTGACTGAGACCTCACTTTCCAGTACCGTATAAAATTCAGTCACAGCCAATTTGTTTACCCTTTCCGAATCACGTGAAAACCCCAGGACCTCACAAAAGTTAGCCCATTTGGGGAGTCCTTTCTGGTCTTTAATCCATATGTGTCCCTTCTGATTTACTCATTATTTAAGGCCAACTGATTGCTTGAAGAAGGCTTCTCCTGTGCAAGGTGGGGACCCTAGGATACTTGCCATGGTCCCCAGACCTGGTGCTTAAGGTAGGACCTTTCTAGTTGCACCAATTCTACTCTGATATTCTGCCACTTCCCTGGAAAAAAGTATCTTGGGAATTCTTGCTACTGATAGAATTCCAAATCTTGGCCAGCTTCTCACTATGAGAAACATCCCTAGCTCCAGGAATTTCTGCTCCCTGTTCTCCAAGAAGTCTATCCTTCTACACAAGCCTGTACATACCCTTTACCTTCATCGACAACGCTTTATCATTTCCTTCCCTCTTGTTCTCCACCACCATCCCCCCAGAGGCAGTTAATTTTCAGATCCTTTTAAACACAGATTAGTTTTATCTGCTCTCAAATTTGTATAAATTGAATTATACAATATATATTCTTTTTTGGGTGTGTCTAAAGCTTCTTTCACTTAGCAGCATGTTTTTTTATAATTCTTCCATATTTCTTAATCAGAAATTCATTATTTTGTATTCTATTCTGGTGTAGTAATATTTCATTAAATGGATATATCAGAGTTTCATTCAGTCTTCTATTTACGAACATTTGGATCATCTCCAGTTCTTAACTACTACAAAAAGCGTGTTGTGAACATATTTAAAAATTTTTCTTGGCTAAATACATTGGAGTAGAATTGCTAGGTCATAGGTAGATACATGTTTAGTGTTATAAGAAACCATTAGACCTTTATAGAAAGGGCTCATACTGTTTCGCGTTCTCACTAAAAATGAGTTTATCCACATCTCCATCAACATTTGATGTCGTCAGTCCTTTTAGTATTAACCATTCTGTTAAGTATTTAGTAGGATTTCATTATGGTTTGAGGTCTATCTTGTCTCACATATCTGTGTCTTTCCATATTTTTAATTTCAACTATAAGCCATAGTGAAACTATGCCCTGTGTCTCCAAGTTTCAAATCTTCAAATATTAAGAAGCATCCCAGTTGGAAAATTTAGACAGACCTCCTCTTATTTATGAAAACTGAAACAGGAGTATAAATGGAGATCAACATACCATAGTCTAATATTTTAAATTTCTAAATCAAACACGTAAGCTATTATTTAAACATGTTATATCTTCCTACCTTGATATACCTACTTTACAATGACGCAGGGATGCAGATTCAAAGTTCACACTTAAATGTGGAAATGTAGGGAAGCCAGTCTGCTGCCCTCTGGCCTCCAATGTATCTCAGGCCTGGCTGTCTCCCACCCACCATGAGGTTTCCCCAAGCACATAAATGTGGACAGGACAGGCATCCTAGTTTTATTCTTATTTCAACACAGAGCTTCCCCACCGCCACCCCTTGGGTCTAGAGAAGTATATCTCAGTACAGTAGTCTGGAAGTAGGCTGAGGAATGATGGGCAGGCACCAGGAGAATGAGTCAGAAAGGGAGAATGTAGACATTAGGTGGGCATATCCTCTGACCCTTCTCCCCCTCAAAGCCTTGCTTTTGGAGAAGAGTACACAGAGGCAGAGACCCTTCTTGTAAAAATCTGAATTTAATATACTGACAACACCCATTTTATTTGCTACTACAGTTTCTTTTTACTATTTGCTTGAGTGACAACAACTTCTTACTAAGTCACCACTTTTGCTACAGATTCTATTGGCAGATTCTGAAGGGACCTATCATTTCCTCAGCCACCCTAGTCTTCCCCCAGTATTTGACTGAGTATGATGTTTTCCAATGAAAACAGGAAGGAAAAACAAAACAAATTGACAAACACAGAAAATGCCAAAGCTTGGAAATGGATATGGATCTACTTCCGAGGACATTTTATGGCTGATATTTAGGGAGAGATTAGTGAGAGAATCAAAGTAAGTAAACAGAGAAAAATAATACACCACCCACCGCACACATGCACACGCACACACATCTGCCAAAATTATATACAGTTGGATCATTTAGAAATGCTTCAGAAAACATTAATCATAGTTAATGTGATTGAACCCTGCTTATATATGTAAGTCACTGCTCTAAAGGCTTTATGTGTATTACTTATATATCCTTATGTATTATTATCATCTCCATTTTATAGATGTGGAAACTGAGGTACAGCGAGGGTAAGTTAAAAGCATGGCTCCAGTTTGCTCGCTAGGCAGTAACAAATGCAGATTCAAATCCAGACAGTCTGTGTAGAATCCACAGGGTTGGCCAAGAGGTTACGCTGGGTAGGTCTATGTGTTGGACATTTTATGAGGTGTTTTATATAGATTAGCTAATTCAAACTGTGACATAGGTATAATGATCTCTGCTTGACAGATGAGAAAATAGAGGCTAACTAATTTGCCAAAATTATAAAACTAGTAAATGGTTGAACTGGGTTTTACTAACTTACCAAAGTTATTTAATAAGTGCCTGAGCTTAGTTTCAAAATTGATTAAATTATATTCTGGGCATATGGCATAGGAGGGCAACATATAATATATATTTTTAGTGTGTTTTTTCGTGTGTTTTTCCTTTTCAATTTACACATAAAGGAATAAAATTCATGTCTGGGCACTTCTTTTACATGGAGCACTTCATCTTTTAACAATGCCTGATAAATGAACCATTGCTGTATCTTGCCATAGGGAAGGAAGATGTGATTTGATTTGATTTTCAGCTCTGCAGCCTAAACCAAACGTAGGGTTTTGGAAGGTGCATTATAACTGGTATTAACTGTATTTGACTTTTTTTTCAGGGAGAAAAACATTTTCCTTCTTACACATCCATTAAGTATTAAACACATTATTTCATTTCTATATAAACCTATGGATAAGATAACCTAGTGATTTCATATTTCCCTGTGAATGCAATAAAATCTGAAGAAAAACTGAAGAAAAATATCTGTACCAAATCATTCAATATGCATTCCTCAGTACATTCCAGAGCTTGGAGCACATACAGGAAAGTGTGGAAAAAATGACTGCCTGAACTCTCCTACTTAGAAAGATTTAATTTTCCTTCTGAGCCCTTAGTGTGAGCATAGGTGCGGTATTTTATTATACATCTGTCACACGTTTTCAAGTTGCCACTGAATTGAGCATGTGCTTCTTGAATGTAAGAGGGCTTAGAAAACTAGAAAAGATTCTTAAAGGAAGCGGCGTACTTTCTATCCCTTGACAGAGAGATATTTGCACATGTAAGCGTAAACTGAGACCTATCCAACAGCTTATGACCTTGCTCCTCAATGCACCACTTTTATGACAATGAGTCTTACTTGAAGCAATATTTATTGACTAATTATTCTGGTTAAATTATGTTTTTCAAGTTTTACACTAAAATTCATTTTTCACAAGCCTTGCGAATACTAGGAGGTTTGAGGAGAGAGTCCTTCCACCTATGGGGGGGCATCAGTAATATTCTGAGTCTGGAGATTCGAAAAAGAAAAGCAAAGACAGTAACAGGAAACTCGATGGCTCCTTTAAAATAAGGATCTCTGTGGAGGACTACTTCAAATGAGAATTCTGTATCAGTACACATGTAGGTTTCCTATCCTTGGGGACGATATTGTTGTTGTAGAGTGTGAATGTTAGTAGGTGTGTTATACTTTCCCTAAATGCTCCTCATAACCATGCTGTAAAATGCCAATGCACATTGTTGCAAACTTTATCTGTGCTGTTTGTTTAGCTTTGGAACTTGGCTTTCCAAGAATGTTTCAGCAATGCATGGGAGGGCCCTGGCGAGAATAGACCCCACACAGCTGTTGGCAATGAGGGTGCCAGCGCACAGCCCCTAAGGAGCAGGAAGTTACTCCCACATATTTGGCAGTCCTGCGGGGGCATGGAGCCGCTAGGCAACCTGGCCGCCCCAAGTCCTTTCCTAAATGATAGGGTCTCTTTCAAAGGATGGGGGCCAGGATCTCCGGTGGCAAGGCTTAGAAATGAGCACTTGAAGCAAAGGGAGATGAGAAGGAAAACAAATAGGCTGTGGCGTCCTTGCCAGCACCAACAGGGATGGAGAAATCCTTTAGCTTGCTGGCTTGGGAAAAAAAGGGCCTTCAAGGTGAAGAATGTTTTTCTTTTGTTTAGTATTTGAACTCTGCCCTGCTTTGACTTGTGATTTATATGGCACTGTGGTTTTTTTATTGTTGTTCTTTGTGGCTTTTTTTTTTTTAAGAAACAAAACCAAAGTCAACAAGAAATAAAAACAAAGATTACCCTTCAGACTATCATACGGTTATATAGGAAACATTTTTGAAATTAACTTAAAAAATTTATCGGGGAGAAAACACTACGTTGAGGATCTGCTACATGCTTAAAAACTGTTAAAACATGTATTATTCCATTTGGTGCTCATGATTACACCAATAAAATATTTATTTTTAGCTCTGTTTTGCTAATATAGAAATTAAGGTATGAAGCACTTTACACTGTAAAGTGAATTGTGTGCATTTTTCCTCATTATTATTAAATAGTTTTGTCACATAGGAATATCTTACACCAAATACAGATTGAGCTATTTTCCAGAAAATTCCATTGTCAGTTTCATAATCTCTATTTAACAGTATTTCTATGGAGATTTAAGTTTCCAACCTATCTGATTACACAGTTAGAATTAAATACTATGACAGAATTTTTAAAAAGAATTAAATTAGGAGACTCTCTAGATTGTTGAGTCATGCACTGCTCGCAGTAGTCACTGGCCACATATAGCCACATTAATTTGAATTAACAAAAATTAAATGAAATGAGAAAATTGCATTCATTAGTAAAACTAATTAACTATTTTAATTAACTATTTTAATTAACTACATTTCAAGTGCTTAATAGCCACATGTGGCTAGTGGCTACCATGTTGGATAGTACAGGTCACAGTATCTTTATCATCACAGAAAGTTTTACTGACCAGTGATGCTGTATTCCTCATCACTTTACATTTCAGATGAAAAGGCAAAATTCCAGAGTTACTGTTTGTATAACAAATAACTCTGGTGGCTGGGTTAGCATTTGTGGAAAGCCTTATTTTTATGACTTCAGGAAATACTAGCTTTAATATATCGAGTGCCATTTTTCATTTTCTTCTTATATTTATCTCTTCATTCGTTAAGCCTGTTTTTTTATTGAATGGTAAGTTGCAAGAGGAGTGAGCTGTTCAAGCGAAGGTAATAGTGCCATTAAAGGGAGAAGATAGGATGGATATAATAGGGTGGTTTGAGATACCCATAAGTGCCCAGTTTTGCTAAATTATAAGGAACCTGTTGAATAGTTTCCATATTGGTTACTCTTATGTATCAACTTGACTGGGCCAAGGTGCCTGGATATTTGGTCAAACATTACTCTGAAAGAGATTTACATTTAAATTGATTGATTTTGAGTAAAGTAGACTGTCCTCCATAATGTGGGTGGGCCTCATCCAGTCAGTTGAAGGTATGAATTAAACAAAAGGCTGACCTCCCTCAGCAAGAGGGAATTCTGCAACAGACTGCCTTTGGACTTCATCTGCAACAATTCTTCTTTCATGTGTCTTCAACCTTGACAGCCTTTGCACTTAAACTGTAAAACTGGCTAAGCCCTGGGTGTCTAGTCTGCCAGCCTACTTGGCAGATATTGAATCTGCCAAACTCTACAATTACGTGAGCCACTTTCCTAAAATAAGTTTGTTTCTAGATATACACACCTATTAGTTCAGTTTCTCTGGAGAACCTTAATAGAGGGATAGCATAAAGGTAACAGAGGCAATTTGCAGTAAGAAGCCATTCACAATTTTTTAGTAGAAGAAAGACAAGATAGAACTGTGTTTAAGAGAATGAATCGTGTGATGAATTGTAAATTGCACTGAGGGCAAAACACACGGTACAGAAAGGAGAGAATGTAATAGAGGTTAATACGGGTTCAAGATCAGAAGTGACATTGTGATTCAGAAGGATGGAATAGATAGAAGATCATGTAAGCTTTGGGGTCATACTGATCTGGACTTGAAACCCCAACCCTTTTCTTTCTTATTTGTTTGAGCTTAAGTAAGTTCCAGAAACTCTTTCCTTATCTGAAAAATGGAACTAATCATAATATCAACTTCATGACTGGAAGAGTAGAATAAATGAAACATTACTTCTGTAATGTAAGGTTCTCTGTATCTCATATAGTAACAACAAAATACTTGCTCTTTACATATACAGGTATATATGTGTATATACATATATTTAGTTAGGTATATATGTACATACATATAAATGATAGGACACAGAGAGCTAGTGTGTGTGTATATACACATATATGCAAGCTCTAACATGTAGACACATATATGTGCTATTATATATATGTACATATATAATACATATAAATTACATGGCAAAATGATTTCAAGTTAATATTTTAATAATTTAGCAGTTTGGATAAGAAGTTAAAAGAAAGGGAGGAAATTTCAAGTTTAGGTGACATGGACAAAAGGCACCATTAACAGAAATAGCAAAAGGAATGGCTGTTTGGGGGTAGAAGTTGAAGAAGGATAATAAACTTGAGGTTCGTCTTGGAACATTTTAGATTTGATGCTAAAGGAGAGCCAAGGAAGAAAATGTTTAGGTGGTCAGAAGTGCCGTGTGCCTGGGCGCTGAGTCAAGTTAAGCCTCTGACTCTTGATTTCATCTCAGATCATGATCTCATGTTTCGTGGGATTGAGCCCTTTGTCAGGCTCTGCACTGACAGTGTGGCGCCTGCTTGGGATTCTCTGTCTCCCTCTCTCTCTGCCCCTTCCCCCCAAATGGACACTCTTTCTCTCTCTCTCTCTCTCAAAAATAAATAAACATTCAAAAAAACAAGCTGTGAAAGATTAATAATACATCATAAAGTAATTGGGGTAAAGTAATGAAAAACCTCATCTTAATTCCAAACAAGTGAAATAAAGCTATTCAGATTTTAATATATGAATATGTGCATTTTTATTAACATGAGGTAAAGACAAAAATTTTAATAAAATGGGAAAATACTGTATTTATAGTCATTTCTTCCAGTGCTTACACGAGTTAAAATACACTTATATGGCATTAAATTTGTACTGCATTTATTATGTTTCATCTCTGCAAAGCTTCAGATGAACTGTTGCTTTTTTGAAGTGGGTACATGTGTCAGATGTCAAGTACTATTAACTGGAATAGTGTGAGAAGTCATGGCCAGACATACATTCATATTAGTGCTGATGACCTATTATATGTGGATTTCGTGACTCGTTTACTTTACTTCTTCCTCAGAATATCCTTATTGGGTCAGTAATTATTCCCTAATTCATAGATGGTGTTCTAATTCCTTTGAGCATATATAGTTAGTAAGAATATAGTTTGATCTGAACCCAAATTTTATGTGGTTTTGACAGCACTTAGATGTGTGGACTATTTACCAGAAATAGTTTTTTTTTTACCCAGTGATTATACAAATTAAATATATTTCTCAGAAATGCCTCAAGAGCATTCTGTGGCTAAAGACTGTCTATTCTTTCTGGGTTCTGCTCAGTCACAGAGGAAGTTGTAATAAAAGTTCTCCCATGGTAAGAAATTTAATTTTATTTCAGCTACTGTCTCCTCCCACTGTCTAAAAAGTTTATGTACCACAGACCATAAAAAACACAACCGAAGACAGAGACTCACAGGACAGGGCTGAGGTAATCTGTGTTGTGCAAACACTCTTCCTATACACCATTTGTACAAACGCACAATAAGACTTTTTAAACATCTGTTTTTGAGGTTACTAAAACTGAAAACATCTACAGACTTCAAACAGCTTTGAAAACTCTAACACAATCTGCCATATTAGAAGCTAACACCAGTCAAAATACATTATCTTAAAGGAACCTATTCTTCTGTATTTTATTTGCAGAATTATTCTATTATCCATCAGTCTAGCACCAACTGTATTTACTGTATCTGGGGACACTTTTTAGAATTAAAATAACATTATAAATTAAAGCAGATTGCATATTTATTGTCCCTTCACATTTTCAAGCTTTGACAAAAACCAGGCAAAGGCCTTTGAAGATGGTCCAGAATCCTGCAACAGAGGGAATGCGTCAGGAAATCAGCTTCGTGAGGTAGCAAAGTTCCTGGCTGCTCTGCGCTGGGCCACAAATTGGCTAATGGGCAGAGCAGGCAAGTGACCACTTACAAAAAGCACTCTGACAGGTGACTCTCAAAAGTGACTGGAAGGTGACCCCAGCAAGAATGTAATTTGTTCCTACTCGATCATCGTTCATAGGATTGACCTATAGGTGAAATCTGACAAATTTCCCTGTAAATGAAATATTCCAAATCTCACACAAATTCTTGAAAACTCCATTTCAACCCATAAAAATATCAAAAGAAATTATAAAAATAAAACACAAATATATGCCTTTAACATACTCATTAAGGTCCTCAGCAATAAGAGCACAAGGAGTATCTGTTGTTCTCTTGAGGTGACCCCGCGTGGGCTTCTGGATGCCTCCTGGATGGGAGCCGGTCACAAGAAAGACAAGCCATAATTTGAAGCTTGGAATTCTCAGCCCTCCACCTTCCATTCTCCAGAGAGGAGACGGGAGTTGAAAACAGAGTTAAACTTGATCATTCCTACCTGAGAAGGCCTCCGTAAAAATCCCAGTAGTATGGGATTTGGGAGTTTCCAGGTTGGCGAACCAGAACGCTGCCATGTGCCACTGGCCAGGCCCCAAACTCCGTGTGGACAGAAGCTCCTTTGTTGGGGACCTGGCCCTGTATAATTCTTCACTGGGTTTTTGTTTTTTATCCTTTTTTAATAACCCAGTAATCTAGTGAGTAAAATTAAATAATTAATTAATAAAATACTTTTTAAGTCAAACCAAATAGAATATAAGTCAATTTGTAAGTATTCCTCATGGTGGATTATCCTATGTGATTCTTTCTTTTCTTTTCTTTTCTTTCTTTCTTTCTTTCTTTCTTTCTTTCTTTCTTTCTGAGAGAGAGAGAGAGAGAGAGAGAGAGAGAATCTTAAGCAGGCCTCATGCCCAGTGTGGAGCCTGATGCAGGGCTCAGTCTCATGACCTGAGCTGAAGCCAAGAGTCAGACACTTAACTGAATGAGCCATCCAGGTGCCCCTATCCTATATGACTCTTAATGGCAAACCTACTTAATTAAAAGGCAAATCCAGTGAAATTGAAAGTATGTTTCTTCAGTAATAGTAAACCATCTTTTGGGATAGAGACATTTCTCTTTGCACCATGATCGAAATTAGATTTATTTTAAGTATGTGTTTCTTACACTATAAAAGGCTTGAATTGATAGTGCTAGAGACACGTTTGCCCCTAAAATTTGCAGTGTCCAAGGCCCACATCCTACAGGTCTGAATATTTTAAAATTGTCCTTCAGGCTATAGTCATGGCCATGCACTGTAGTGTTTGAAGCCTAGTCCTGCACTCACGCTGCAGCTGAGATTCAAGGGGTATTGCTCTCCCCAGGCTGCAAAGCTCCCTGTGAACCCAAGCAGCCACCTGGATCTGCTGGCACAGAGCAAGGCAGAGGATGGTCTGGCGCCCAGGATGCCAGGGCAGTCACTGGATCTGCCCAAGCCCAGAACGGGACTAACTGAGTCAAGCTCCCCATTCTGCTTACCTTTCCAACTCAGGGTTTCCAGGCAGTTCTAATCACTTCCAAAAGCTACACAGCCCCAGCAGGGGGAGGGATGGAATTCAGTTATTTCGAGAATCCAATCTGACTAAACACCTTTTGGGGTGATTGGAGGCAGCTGCCTTAAACAAAAGCAGCTCCTTTCCCAGGCTTCCAGGCCAGGAACTGTGATCTTCTTCTCTCCTGTGTCCACCCCCACTCCCCAAACACTTACACTGGTTTCTCTCAGCCTTGCAGTGTGTGTGTGTGTGTGTGTGTGTGTGTGTGTGTGGTGACAGAGGGAGGGGGTTTTAGTGGGTGTGGGGTGTGGTTTGGTTCCAAACATTCTTCCCAAGGAATTCTGTTTGTTTGTCCAATTGGTTACCAAACTTTTAAAAACCTTCCTAGGAAGGTCAAAAAGAAACTTAAAAAGTCCTTGAATTTTAGTGTTAGAGATCTGTTTTGGTTCTCCTTATAGTGCGGGCCAAGCTCTGGAGCCTTTGAAGGCAGGGCTAACTCGGAAGAGATTCATCTTGTTCACATGTTTTAAAGTCACCTTCACTGCTTGCCAGAGTCTTGACATTCAACTGCAGGAGAAACGTCTAGTTGTCTCATTGCCATTCCACTAGAGGTGTATTATTTGCCACTCAGATGCACCTCTCTCAATCGCATGCGGTTCTTTGGGGATGGTCAGACAGGGTGCCTTACCTGGAACCTGGCCTCCAGGTTGGGAACGTGACCCTGGCTTGGACAATCCAAGTATTTCATGCCCTGGGAATGGGATTGGTGCAAGACAAATCAGGCTAATCAGAATCCAGAAATTCTGACATAGACAATAGGAAGAGCATGTTCTTTTCCTCAGGAATCGAGAGTGCGTAAGGGTAGAGCTGTCCGTATTCATCTTACTGCCTCCTGAAAGGAGCCACTGAAATTGAAGCCAAACAGAAGCAAGGAGAAATAAGAGACAAAGTCCTAAGAATAATGTTTAGATCTCTGAATCCAGCTGTGTCCCCTTGAAAAAGCTAATAAATCCGTTCATTTGGTTTAAACTAGTTAGAGTTGGGCTTGTGTCACTTGCAACAAAAAGTGAACTGAATAATAGAATTTAATTCTAAAAGCAGTAATTCCATCTGATCCCAAGCAAATGCACCCAGATGTGCCACACAGACACGTCATTTTCAAAATGAAACTTGTCTCTTTTGTTCCCTCCTCCATGACACATCTGCTTTTTCTCCTGTATTCCATACTACCAAACAACCCCACTGGCCCTGATGGTCCATTTCTATAAGTACTGCCACATTTTCTCCTGAATATTCTTGAGTCCACTATCTCAGTTGTTCTGTTGCTGCTTATTCCATAATATCCATTATTTTGTTCACTGAACGATTGCAACACTTTCTAACTGATTTCCCCTACCACTAGGTTTGCTCATTCCAAACTATTCATCTTGTTGCCAGAGGTAGATTTCTGGAGTATACACTGAAACATGTGATCCCTGACCCCGTCCCCATCATCCCATTAGTAGTATTAATCACTCATCATGGCCTACAAGATAAAGCTAAAATTCCATAACATGGGTTAGCTAGTTCCTTTAGAATCTGGCCTTAGCTGAACATTTCTAACCATGCCTTTTGCCACTCCCTGCCAATAATCTGTGGTCCATCCATAATAAATCACTCTAGTTCCTTAGGTACACTGGTTTGTTTACACATGGTGTTTCTTCTTTACCTAGGATGGCCTTTCCAACATTTGTCCTCAGCAGAAAACGGCTATGTACTTTCCTAGACTGAACTAAGTCTTGCTCCCTTCTACTAGGTATGGTATTTGAAGGTTCTATATAACCTGAAAACTCCCTCACTTCAGAAGCTCAGCATTTTATTTGTATCCATTAATCTCAAATTCACTTACAGAGTCTGTGAGGTGTGATCACAGAGGAACAGGAGGAGTAGCAATGTGTCCTGGAACTTTGCTGTAAAAAGGCAATTGTTATTATCTTCCATTCCAGAAGCCAAGACAAATGCAAACATTTAGATCTCATGATCCTGTTCTATTTGGCTGGCTCTATATATTCATGGATCAGGCACTTGTAGTCCCCTTAAAATAAACCCTAAATGCTCACTGGTTTGTGCTGAAATCAGAGGGGACACTCCATGTTGTTTATGGTCTGTCTACTTCAGTGTGGCTTCTTTCCCAGGGCCCCACTTGTAGCTCTGTCTCTGCATGTCTAAATTAGGGACTTTCCTATGTTTTCATCAGCTTTCTACCTTGGACATTTCCTCAAGGTCTTTGGCTTGGATTCCCACTGTACACTTTCCCCACTTCAGGTTACTCTGCACAGCATATCTACCGTAGCCAGCGCATTGGAACCCATGGGTACATACACATACTCCCCACTCTTGGGCATATGGACACTTCTTAATACTGGCCAGAGCCTCCTTTTAAGTCTGGTTTGCAGGAAATATGAATGTTTGGTTTAGAGGTACAATTTAAAGACCCAACAGTAATCATGAAATCCAACTAGAATTTTTTGCCATTACTTAGCACACTTTGCTTCGCCTGGCTTTTTTAGTCTCCATGTGGAAGGAAACAAAAGTTCCTGTTTATTTCTCGAAAGTGCCTGCCTGCAACACTGTTCATTTTGAACCAGAGAAGACTGACTTATTCATTTCAAATAATGATTTCAGTTCTTCTCAGCAGCCTGGCTCCTTGAGGCTTTCCAAGACAACAGTGCCTGGGTAAAGGTAGTTTATCACTAACTCCCGGATCACATGATGCCAAATGCTGGAGTTTTAGAGTCATAGGTGTTCTGCGAAACCCTCAATGCCCAAGCGAGACATGCTGAATACATTCTGTGCATTCTGGTAAATACATCAAGGTAATAATTACTTCCACATTTCCCCTTTTAAATACACATTTTTACTCAGGGCCACAGTTTGCCCTTACATACACCCAATGCATTTCAGATTTCTGTGTAATTTAAAGAAAAAGCATTGCTGAGGTGAGCCAAATTTATATATGAGTTCTTTGTGTAAGTTATTTCAGAGCTACAAAGGCTGTGTCCCCATGCTTATATACAGTTTGTTTCCTCATAATGGCTTTCTGCCATCAATTGGAATACCTTTCTTACAGTGCCCTAGATCCCAATATGAAAAAAGTTTACTTATTTTTTTTATTATTTTTTTTTTAAAGAAAGACTTCTTATGTATGTTTCTAAGACAGGAGGACTGGTTTACATTTTCAAAACCCTCAATCTGGATATAGTAAAAGAGGTGATATGTTGTGGGGGGGGAATAGTGAATTGGAATGCCAATGGAAAGAATGGGCTTGTTTTCTTGCTTTGGGAGCAAGGGAAAGCATGAGTTTCTACTCTGTGGAAACTGAGGAAAAAAGCATTATAACATGTCTTTCTAAGACATAGCAGGTATAACAAAACATTTCTTTATTTAAAAAGGAACTTTGTAATATTATTTATGAGTAGAATTAGCTTCTCTTGTACTCATTTTCTTCCTTGTAAATGCATACATTTAGTTTCATAATACTGTGAAATCTTCCTTATCATCAATTAGATTACTACTTGCACTGTCTGCTAAAATTGATAGTGTCATTTCAAGGTGACATTGTTCATCTTCACAGATTTGCATTTCATTAACATTTGAGAAGAGTATCAATATTTCTTTGGTCACAGAATTTGCTTTTTTTGTTGTTTGTTTGTTTGTTTCAACTCCTCCTTCTAATTATATTTGATTCAAGATTATTTGGGACTTGATTTGGGGGTGGGGTCTCTTTGTGCATTGTTTTTACATTTTCCCAAAATAGCTCACAGTTTATAGATGTATCAGGAAGTCACTAGGTTTTACTATGTTTCTTACTATCATCCATGCTTTCTATTAAAACTTATTTAAAATAGCACAAAATTTTGTCTGTGGTTATGGGAACATTAAACTTAAGTGCATCCTGTGAATCAAATACGTGTCTGTTCAAAGACAATCAAAAAGAAAAGCAATTGAAAACTGAAGTGCAATGTTATTTTGTTTTATTGGAATGAGTTTTTCAAAAACCAGATATCGTGGTGCCAGATACGTTGTTTTAATGGTCAACTGCTTGGCATCCTGTCAAAAGGTGGAACTAGTATCTGGAACAGCCTGATGGGATAAAAACGTCATAGCTTTGATTTTACTGCCTCTGACTACAGACAATTGTTCAAGATATACCTGCTTAATCCTGCAAATGGTCAGGCGTTCAGCGCCATCCATGGAGGTTTTATGGAGGAAGTTATCCAGGACCACAGAAAGTATCATTTTTATGGCATTCTTCGACTGTTTGAATAAGCTTCAAATTAATAATGACTTTGAATACCTTACCATAAATTAAATTCCAAACAAAAACATAACTGGCCTATTCTCCAAAGGAAAATTCTAGAACTCAGAAGAATCTCATGAAACTATTTCTATTATTTTTACTGGAAGCTTTTGAATGAATGAACCAAAAGTTTCAGTAAATAGATTTTTCAATATATATTTCTTTCATCACTTTCCTTCCCGTCTATGGTAATTCATATGTTCATATCTGAATTCTCACTAGGCAGAGGGCATCTGGAAAGGAGGGACAATATCTGTATTTAAGCATCAGAAACAATGCAAGGGGGTAAAACTAAAGAACTCTAATGCCTCATCTGTAAAGTGGGGCAATGCCTGTAGCAGTAGGTACATGTTGTAACAATGGATGCCAGCATTCAATGGATGCCATTTACCTTTCCTTCCCTGAGTAGTGGCCATTTTCCATAAATTACTTAAACTTACACCTTCCTTTATAATTTCCCTGTGTTGGTCTTCCAAATAACAACTTAGGAAAAGTCCAGACCTAGAGAATGAGGAGGAAAAAAAGAGGGGCTACCAAATGCTGAGTGTGAGTATGTGCTACATGTCTCTGAGACAGGCCATATTGCCTCATTTGGGTCGGTGTTCCCAACTGTCTCTAATCCCATAGCTCTTCCTTGGAAGAAAGAATAGTCAAGTGGCAAAAGCTATGGCTCCAGAATAATACTCGAAGTGTTCAAATACCCAGGTTTGACACTTGATGGTCACATGCATTTGGGGGAATTATTTGTCTCTGAGCCTGGAAAACTTGAATGAACTTCACCCTACATCATGGGATAATTGGGAGGACCAGTGAGGTGGATGCAAATAAACTATTCATCTTTAATCCTTATACACGGTAAGATTTGTTCAATCATTTTCCAGGAGATGAGTATGAAAGGAGGGAGCAGGGACAAATGCACTGATTAATGCCATAAATAATGCCATTGCTAACTTTATGACACCAGGAAGAGTTTGATGAAATTTAATATGCATTCATCCTAATCTCCCCATCTCTCTTAGCAAGTCAGTTAACTCAGTTGGCAACTCTAACAAACTCAGAAGTGAAGAGGCAATATGAGCTGACCAAAGACCGTGGCAAGTGCTAACCCAGTGTCTTCCTTCACTCTTAATACTAAGAAGTTTAATGAATGGGCAGATGAACATGTGGCTTAGAGTGCCCCGAGCGAAATCCTGTCAAGCCATTCACTCTTGGTCACAATTAACGACTGAAAAAATTGGAATGTGGAGAATGTAGTAGTTTAAGGGAAGTCACAAAATTTCTAAGAAGGCGCAAGCCTTGCCTATGTTTTCTATAAAAATAAAACACAGTATCTATAATCTTTTGCTCATGATTGTAGAGGAACTGCAAAAGAAGGATAATTAAGTACATTTATATTTACTGAATTGTTTTCTTCAGGAAATAATATATAGAATTCAGATGGGTGAGCCCAGTGTAAAGTAAGTGACTGTCAATGTCAAAAAATTATCCCAATACTTTCTCAAACAATTGACATAATACCTTATTATATATGTATGTGGAACGAAGAGTGAGAGGAAATATCACGTTATGTCCTTGGTTTGAAACGACAGGTCTACACTCACAACCTGACCTGTAATCTCTTGTTTCTGTGCCAATCTTTGTTTTTCCACCCACATTGTAAGTTCATTAGGTACAGGAGCCACGTCTCATCCTTCTGCCAAAAAAAGTTAATGACAAATGACACTGGTTTTAAAAAGAAATTGTTCCTCATCTGCAGAACAGTCACTGCTGAGGCACTGTCATCAACACATGCCCTCAGAGTTATATCCCTCCAGCATGGGTAGCAAGTCACAAGTCACCCACACTCCATCATCTGATCCCTTTTTTGACCAGCAGGGAATACTGCAAGACAACTGAATGGAATCACAGTGAGATGCTGGATGGGCAGAATATTACTGTTTTTATTTTATATATGATACTAAAGAGATAAATATCACAACTCCAGCCTCATTAACAGTCTATTGTATACAACCATTAAGCTGCATGCTGACACATGTATTTGACCTGGGACCAAATTCACTGTGGCATACTAGAATCATTTTCAACTCATTTATCTTGAAAAACCCAAGTCAGAATTTCTATGTGTATCGTGCACCTTAGAGGTTGGTGGGCCAGCACAATGGTTTAGGAAAAAGAGACATGGTCTAAATGGGTTAATAATTTTCCCTGGTCTCAATCTTCTGAAATCTGAAAACAAAGGATTGGACTAGTTGTTGTTTCTTCAACTTACTGAATCTTAATGAGCTCACAATGAGCTAGCTAAAATCACAGTTCTTCTTTCATGAGCACTGCTATTCAGCAGGGACAGAGCCTGTGAATCCATGATTTTATCAAACTCTCCAAACAACATAGGACAAGAAGAACTGGAGAAACACCCGACGAGGTGCTGACCTCCCCACCGCTAACCTCGAAAAGTCAGTGGTAGAGGAGATGGTGGTCATCACGTTGTTATTAACAAGCTCAGGTATGAATGGCTAAAATGAATTTACCTATTATAATAACAGAAAAATCTAAGGGATCAATTCCTTTAGGACACATTATTTTGCTTTTACCATGTAACTGAATGGCACAATATACATGTACTAGTACATACTAGTCCGTGGATCCCAACAGAAAGAACACAGGAGTCCTTAAAAGAAAGGCTTATCCCATCAAGCTGCAGGACCTCTCTTAACCAGAGGGAAAGCAGTTTTGCTCTTCTACTTTCCTGTCTTATCTATAGTTACGGAATCCCTTTGTGACATACTATTGCAAGATCTAGAGCATGATGAAGTGTTAGAGAAATCCGAGAAATTTAGGTCCAATACAATCACAGCTGTGAAGATGAGCACAGGCCCTATTTATATAAAAAAAAATGAATGATATAAAAGAGCATAAGATGTTATAACACACATGCATGCACACACACACACCTTTGCTCATGCTCCAACATCCACACATGCAAACACGCTCACGGCCCCACAAATATGAACACATGCACACCTCTTCTTCACACATGCTGTGTCACGCTCTCAACTCTGGATTGAGTTTTTAGTTGATTAAACACATGAAACTGAAACTATCCAAATAAACTCTTTTGGCAGTTATTGAAAGTCTTTTGAAGTAAGCCAGAATGCCTCTACAGTCAATGTTTCCATACTGAATCAGTCCCTGTCATAGTGATATTATGTTTATTTTTATGTTGGAACAGAGATTTCTTCTTTCATTGCACCAGCTCTGAAAAGATAAAAATAAAAGGTAATAAAGCAGCATTCATCAAATTTTAAGATCTCCTCCCTGGCGAGAGCTTATGCTCTAATTCTTTTTACAATCTCTTTATAATAAGACTGGGCTGCTATTTGTCGTGGTCATTTCAGACCTCTTGTAGCCCCTCAGAAAGGGAAAACATTCTCTTGCCTTCATGAACTAGTAAAGCCTCTCAATATTTGGTGATTCATTATTTTTGTTTTCAGGGCCATGTGGTCTGTTTGAGCTTGTCATGTGTGACAGAAACTGACTGGAAGAGCCCATGTGGGCAATTCTAAAGATAATTTTGAGGATTTCCCCAAAAGCTTAAGCTTCTTTTTTCAGAGCCCTTTACTGCTCCAAAACAAAACATTTCGATACACCAATTTTAGAACTTGGGTACAAGATAAAAGAAAATTAAATATATCCAAAAGTTAGCTCATAACTTTCTACACCCCACATAAAACCACTCCCTTCCTCCAAAGTCCTTACTTTGGAAAATGGCATCAAACAGAGTCTTGAAGCCATAAACTGAGGATTCATCCTCACATCCTTCCCTGCTCATCAAATCCAGTTATTCACCACATGCTGTCTAATCTACCTCCGAAATATCTATTTCTCATCTCTTGGCTCTCTCCCCACTGCGAGACCTCAGAGTAGTATCTCATTTGAGCATAGCCTCTTAATCTCCCTGCCACTAACCTCTGCTTCCTAAAGTTCTCACTGTTCCAAGCAGTTACTTATTTCTAAAGTACAAATCTGATCTTTAGAAATTTTGTGAATAGGAAGTAGAATAAGTACTTTTCTCTTAGGAATGTCAGTTCCTTTATAACCTGGCATAGTCTGACATCTCAGACTCATATGCTATTGTTTCCTTTAGCCCTCATCCACCCTCCTTTCTAGAGACACAGACCTTATTACCACTCTCTAAATATGTCTTGTGTCCTGCAATATGTCCCTGGGGACAGCAGTCTCCTACCTCTCATATCACTATACCACTGCCCCGATGTGCCAATCCAGTTCGACCTTCAATATCCGTTTCACGTCTCATTTCCTATGATGCTCTCAGACCTCTCTCTCAGAGCACTGTATTTGTACTATATTCTATATTTGATAATGCAAATCATGTTATGGGTAGTGCAATGAGTTGCATGGTGGCCTCCCGAAAGGTACATCCACACGCTAAGACCCTAAACCATTGACTATGCCTTTGTTTGGAAAAGGCTCATTGCAGATATAAATTAAATTAAGGTTCTGGAAATGAGATCATCCTGGATTATATGGGTGGGCTTTAAATCCAATGTAAGTGTCCTCTTAAGACTCAGAGGAAAGACACACAGGGAAAAAAAAGGAGACTATGTGAAGGTGGGGAGATTGGATTGACCACAAGCCAAAGAATTTGTGGAGCCACCAGAGGCTGGAAGACTTTCCCCTAGAGCCTTCGGAGGGAGCATGACACCATCCACACCTTAATTTTGAACTTCTGGCCTTCACAACTGTGAGAGAATAAATTTTTGTTGTTGATAGCCACTAAGCGTGTGGTAATTTGTTAATGTAAACCTAGGAACTAAGAAGGATAGTTATTTATACATCTGCCACAAACTAGATCTTGAAATCTAAGAGGGAAAATATCACAAATTTGATTTTAATGAATAGACTTTATATTTTGAGGAGTTTTTAGGTTTACAGAGAAGTTGAGCAGCAAGGACAGAGTGTTCTCACATACCCCTCTCCTCTAGTTACGCCTATTAGGTATTAAGGTGATGCATCAGTGACAAGTTTGTTACAATGAATGAGCCAGCAATGACATGTACTTGTTGACTAAAGTTCAGAGTTTACCTGAGGGTTGGCTCTTTGTAACTTACGATCTGTAAGTTTTGATAAATGTATAATAACCTGTGTCTCCCATTACTGCGCCATGCAGAATGGTTTCACTGCTCCAAAAGGCTCTGATGCTCCACCTACCCATCCTTCACTCCTCCCAAATTCTGGTACCACTAATGTTTTTTGCTGCCTCCATCTGCCTTTTCCCAATTGTCGTATACTTGGAATCATACAGTGTCTAGCCTTGTCAGATTGGCTCCTGTCACTCAGCAGTACGTCTTCATGTCCTTATGTGGCGTGACAGATCATTTCTTCTTATTGCTGACTAATACTTCATTGTCTGGAGGTAAGAGATCATAGAATTTTACTTGACCTTTGTAGCCTTAGTGCCTAGTCCAGTGTATGACACACAACATATGTTCATTGAATGAGTAGCTACAATGAGTAGGTACATAATAGATGGAACTGTTGAATGAATACTAATTGAGTTTTGATAATTTACCGATTTTATAAAATGAAAGCTTTAAACCCTATACAATGACCGAAAGGGTTGTGTTATTTTCTTGACGCCAGTGAAAGCACCCAACGCCTGTTATTCATGGGTTCTGGGTTCTGGATTTTGCCTTGCGCTGAAGTAATTTGTGTTATATCCCAAACCAAAGGACTAAACACAAATTGATGATAGGACACCTAAACAGCTCCTTGTTACAGGAGAAAAATTAGCCCACAGGCACCTGGGTGGCTCAATCAGGTTGGGCTCATGTCACGATTTCACAGTTCATGAGTTTGAGCCCTGCTTCAGGTTTCGCGCTGACAGAGGAGAACCTGCTTGGCATTTTCTCTCTGCTCCTCCCCCGCTCACATGTGTGTTCTCTCTCTCAAAATAAATAAATAAACGTTTTCAAAAAGCAGCCTAAACCACCAAAAGGCATACAATTTATATGCATAGGTGGAATACACTTTGACTTCCATTACTGGTAACTTTGGTCACTGATTTTAAAAATGGTTAACAGGTAACTAAGTAACATTTAAGAATCTCCACTAGGGCCAGATTTCAGGTTGAATATTGCCCTCGCTGAGCCCCACAGCTGAATGGCTGGGATCAGAGATATTTGAAACAATTATCCTTTAGTTTGCTCCTCTTTCATTTTAATTTTTTAATGTTTTATTTATTTTTAAGAGAGAGAGAGAGAGAGACAGAGTAAGAGCTGGGCAGGGGCAGAGAGAGAGGGAGAAAGAATCCACAAAGCAGACTCCAGGCTCTGAGCTGTCACGCAGGGCTCGAACCCGTGAACCACGAGATCATGACCTGAGCTGAAGTCAGACACCCAACAGACTGAGCCACCCAGGTGCCCCATCTTTTTTTATTTTAGAAAAGAGTACCTTTCAGTAGCTTTGAGAAGTCTTGTGAGGAGAGGCACATGTGAAGGAAGATTGGTCCTGAGATAATATTGTTGTCTCAAAATCTGTATGCATTTGGATTTTCCTATAGTTAAAATAGTTAATGATAAAAAGAATTTCAACATATTTTAAGATAACTATATTAGAAATGTGAATTAAAGGTACTTTCTTATTCATTTCAAAGAAGAATTTTTATGTGCCTAAAAATTTTAAGAGACTTACAATTTTTTATTATTTAAACAACTAAAGGATCTGAATCCAGATATATATGGGGGGAGTGTATGCTGAATCATCTATAATTGAATGTATTTTTAGAGAATCATATATTCCAAAATTCTGACTCTTTTCCAAATAAATGTTTAAATTATATTTATAAAAATGCTAGAAAATAATGCTAGAAGAAATATTTTCCATAAAATGAATTACTTATGTATTAGCAACAGATAGTACATAGTCAAATAAAAGTATTTTGGATGCCATTTAAGGTCTAAAAAGCCAAATATAAAAAATTCTTTTATTATTAAAAAAAAGTTTCAAGGAAATATATTTGAATAGCCTCACAAAATTGTCAGCACATGATTTTGGGTGCAGTTTATTTGTGGTGTCTTCAGGGAAGAAAAAGGAAATTAATCTAACATGCAACTTCATAGTACATAACTCACATTCAATCAAATTATTGATACATCACAAATAAGAAGGATTCAATCAAATTATAGATACATTCCAAATACAAAGGCCCACATTTAAGCCTATTCTTAAATAAACTACAAATTTATATTACCACGTGGCAATAAACAGAAGCAGAATAATCATTTCCTTTTTGAATAATGAAAAACTCCACTTCAAATGCCCCAAAAATATTGGACAGGAAAAACACCCTAATATTTTGTTTATAATTTAAGATGGTAGTATATGAAATCTTACAACATAAGCTAGCTGTCATCAAGCTAATATTACTTAAATTCATTTTTAATAAATCCATTTTTGTTACATAAGAAAACTTAATTAGGAAAAATGCAAAAGGAAAAATCCTAGCCTTTGCTTTTCAGAAAACACAGACTGTTGAAACATAGACTCCTTGCTGCTCATTCAGTGCCAGCCAGCCCCCTCCTGATGCCCTCTAACAGTGGTCCTCTGTCTTTCCATTCTTTTCCTCCACCACTGCTTATGATAAAAATTTCTAGCAACTTTATCTTCTGTGGTTAAGTAAATTGTTGAAATCTGAGTTGCCACCAGCTTGCTGGTAACATAGAAAAAAAGCTGAAGTCTATGTTTAGGAATGGCCTTTTATCATTTGGTTAATATTTCTTTTCTGCCTGCAGCAATGCTGTTTTGGATTTCTTTGTTTTTAAGCTTCTTTGATTTTTGCTACATATTTTGACATTTGACTAATAGAAAAATTTTTGCTTCTTTTCTTAGTCATATTATGTCAAGTGATTCATTTCTTCTCTGCCCCCCCCCTTTTTTTTGTAACCTCAGCATTCTTCATGGTGCCTCTAAATATATCATGCAGCTGTTAAGAAAAAAAAAATCCCCCACCAGAAACTTAGCATGTGCACTTTTTACAGTGTGATGAAACATGTCTATTTAAAAACATTTAATTAATACTTTAAGTATGTAGAATACATAAAAACATCTCTGAATCTATGCCTGTCCCAGGAATTAGACCAGGCTACATGAAAGATGTGTCTTGCTACAATGATTTTCTAATGACTTGGATTGTAAGTAGTCACTGTTTCCCCCACTTCTTTTTCTTTCTCTTTTCTTTTCTTTTCTTTTCTTTTCTTTTCTTTTCTTTTCTTTTCTTTTCTTTCTGCTCTAATAATTTTCTCCCTCTCCCTTAGTACCTTCCTAGTCATTTATTCAGGTTTCTTTCATTTATTTGTTCAATCCGCATTTGTTGATCACTGCTTATTTGTCATATTCTAGGAAAAACATCGGAACCATAATATGAATAAGACATAGTCACCACATTCAAGTAGCTCACATATATCCTGAGGCACATCCTTGTTCAAAAAGAAGACAGTGATGTTAAAGACCAGAAAAATGGTAGTAATGACATCTTTCCTCTGACATAAACATGACTGAAAAATAAAACTGTAATATATACAACTTTGGAAAGAAAAGGGACCTTCTGAAATACTTCAGATTGAGAGCAAATATTTGGATTTAAGCACAGGCCTTCTAGAATCCACTCAAGTTGAATGACAAGGGTTTCCGGTGAAATCCTTGCAATAGTCTGCAGCCACATTCTGTATACTGATAATGTCTGGAGCTCACCAAGTAGAGGTGCAGGGAGTTGGGGTGGAAAGAGAATGAGGGAAATTAAAAAACAGAAAGGGAAGTGAACCTTTGAATATCTAAAAACTGGGATCTCTATCAACTTGACAATATTTTTCATGTCTTAGCTTTTATGTACCCACTTTACACCGCATTCATATTTAAGCTCATTCTTTTCCTTGGGTTTAAGTATAGTCTATAGCTCCTAAATTTATTTTCCTGGCCTAGTATTCTCACTGGTGTTTCATACATATATCCAACTGCCTTGATTCACCCATCAACCATCTTATAAGTGCTGACTCAACTGAGGTCCATTCAGATTTTCAGTTTCAACCTCCAGTGTCTCTAGATCACAATGCTATTTACCTATACATCTGGTGTTCAAGGCAGAATGCTGTTTTGTTTCTGTTTCTCGACACTTCACTGTCCTTCAATATTCACATCTAATCCACTGGATTAGTCCTATGGATATTGATTCTCTGAAATTTTTGTATATTTTCCCATTGTTCTTCATGTCCACAATCACTATGTGGTTTTCTGGTTGGATTCTGATGACTTTCCAAACAATTCTCCATACTGCCATCCAAAGAAATCTTTTTTTCAGTCAGAACTGATAATGTTACTTCGACTTCTTAACTTTCTGACTTTTGATTCTTCAATGGCTCCCATCATATTAAAATTCAAATCTTTAACATGCTCTAAAGGATCCTACATGATCTAACTGTTGTTTATCTCTCTATACATGTCTTGAGCCAATCTCTCTTGCTTACTCCTCTTCACAATTGATGTCTTCAAGACCTTTGGAAGGACAGCTTCTTTCCTAACTCTGGAATTTTCACACATGGTCTTCCTTTTGTCTGCAATGTTCTTCTCCCACCATTTGCCTTTACATTGCCTGTTAATGATCTTAATCTATATATTTCTTCACAAAGCACAAAGCCTACCTTGAATCCTCCCATAGTAAATACTGCATGCTTTATCCAGATCTGTTTTTCAGCAGTGAGATAAACTGCTATTGACTATCAATTGATACCAGCTATCAACTGCTCACCATTGCAGATTACACTGGAAATGACCATCCAATGAAGGCTATACCATGTCTAAATGTCTGTCCCTTTGCTTCAACTGGATTACAAATGTTCACCAGTTATTGATTACAGTTGATTACAGTTGATTACCAGTATTGATTACAGTTATTGATTACCAGTCATGATGGATGACACATCTCTTTCTTTCCATTCCTGTCTTCCCTACTTATTTACAGGAATATCTCCTTAAAATCTTTCCAATGAACTTTTAGAATACATTTTTTTCTCAGAGTCTACTTCCAGGGAATCCAGCCTATGATAGTATCAAGGATGGTACTAGGAAGCAAGTGTAAAGTGAAACATTAGAGCTGGATTTCCCAGTGTCTGAGTGACAATAAAGACACCATCAATGAGGTTAGGAGGGGTGTGGGGAGCCTCTGGCATGCTCTAATTTAAACATTCACTGTTGATGCACAAGATGGGATACCAGTAGGAGGGAACAATATTGACAACAATATTTCCAGCACATGGGCAGAATGAGCAAATTGGTAGCTATAATGCCTATGGAAATAGGTGGCTCTTGATTAGTTTCCATTGATTCACTGAAGAAAGACAATGTCAGGCTCAGTCACTGATTCCCAATTTAATGCAAAACACAAAACTACAGGTCTTCATTGGCTGCATTTAAAGAAACCCTAATCTCATGCAGTAGGGGGAAGTCAGAACAGAGGATCATATACATGACTTTATCTTAAGAATAACAGAGCTTCTGACAAGGCTGCATTGGTAGTTGAGGTCTTCTGTGCCAAGGTCACAGGCCAAAGTGGAAAAGAGAAAGACCCTAAGATATGGAACAAGGATTTCTAGGTTGAGAACTTTGAATTCTCAAACTCCCTGAACCTGTTGGGCCTGTAAAATTGACCCTATACCCTCTTTATTAGAACTTAATAGCTCTCCTTGCAAGAAGTTTATGCAGAGGCCTCAAGTAAGGCAGGTGCCTTACAAGGCAATGCTTACCTCTTCAACGATCTACTCCCTTCTACCATCCTGGCAACCATTTTAAAACCCTACCACTAAAAATCTGTCAAATCCTATCATAGCCTGAAGAAGAATGAGAGTAGTCTGCCAAGGAAAGAGAGGGACTCTTGACTGAAGAAGTTCCTGCTGGCTGATATATACCAGCAGGAGCAAGGAAAAAATGCATAGAACTGTATTCTCAGATGCACTGAGGGAAGCAGACATAAATCTGATAAGGAAAAGTTTACTGATATGGAATACTTATCTGTACTATATTTCAAATTCTGGCAAGGACCCCAGGAGGCATTACTAATACATGGCTAAGGATGACTCTTGGAAACTTACGAAAAATTGATAGTCCGCCTTAATGAAGTACACATGCCAGAATTGCTGCAACAGGTAAGGGAGGAAGGGTTCCAAAGACTCAGAGATGTAAACATTCTAGAATGCATGTACTAGCTAAGGCTGGAAAACCTACCAGTTTAATATGTTCCATGGATGGCCTGGGGAAAATTTCATTTAGCTAAATGAATAAGGAATGCCTAGTGGGAGGAGCACCATCATCATTAAGTTCAGTAAACATGTCCTCTGTAGACGGTGGCTGATGGAGGTGGGGGGAAAGCTAGGACTCATGAAGTGATGGGGATGATGGGATGACTAGAATAGGAATCCAGGTAGCAGCTCTTAACTGTTAGAAACAAAACAGGTGCAGTTTTCACAATGAGCAACACAATGACATTGTAGAAGAGGACAACTCCACCACGAAGTTGTGGAGAGGATTAATAAAACACATTATTATTGTAGATAAAAGAGGCAGTCAAGAGGTATATTTCTTAATAATACAATGAAACTGAGGGAAGAAACATGTGGATGGACTTCTGGGAGAGGGCATAGAGCGTGAAGATTTTGTATTGCATGCTAATGCCACTAGTGAGCATAAACCCCAGAGAGAAACTTAAGTAACAAAGTAGAGAGAATGACTACGATATAAAGTCAGTCAGTCACTGTCACTGGTCAACCAGTGCTGGGTCAAAGGGATAATAAATGTAGCTTCCATGATGGCAGGGATGGAGGTTATTCATGGGCAATCACTCACCACCACTGTTCTGGACACTATTCCTGCTGAATGTCTGACTAGCCAACAACAGAATACAAATGATGAGCTTCTGATGTGATTCCAGCCTCCTGAGACCACTCAACCACTTGGTAGAAGTTGATTATGCTTGGACTCCTCCCACAACGGAAATCAGCATGTCAGATCCATATACTGATTATAAATGTCTTTCCTACGCTGGCTTTCCTGTATATCTAAAACATATAGTAACATGTATTATTATTGACACAGAATTCCACATGGACTATGACTCAAAAGGACCAACTTATAGCGACTGAACCGTGGCAATGGGCTCATGACCATAGGACATGTATAAAACCACCCAGAAATTACTTACCTGCTGAATGGCAGAATGGGTCTCTTTAATATATACCTAATTATATTCATCAGTTTGGTTTTCAAAGTTGTTCCGTGTGCCAAGAAAACATCAGGAAAAATAAGTAATCACCATTTCAGCAGGCATCTTTCAAGAGACCCACCCTGACCTTAAAGCTGCAAAATGAGGATGAATACATTTTGTGCTCAGAAGCTGCAATGGGGTATTCCCTTGCTATCCATAAAACTGGTTTTTAAATAATGAACAAGTACAGCAGCCAATGTCTGAGAATAGCATGGTAACCAGGGATTCTCTGGGGATAACAATCTCAGTCACTCCACCAGGAAATCTACCTAGCAAGCAAAACAGTTAAAAATAAGAAAACAAAATCTGGGAGATGTCATGGAGGAGGGTGATGAATATCAGCTACTGCTAAGAGATCACATGCAGCAACAGGGATTACAATTGATCTGATAACCCTTTCCTTAGAAGTTTCCCAGGAAACTAAGTCAACAGGGATCCTGGAGGAGCTGTTCCCAGATACAGAACACTTCCTAGAAGATGCTACTGGATCTGTATCACTTAGCAGTAGACTATAAAGAATTAAATGGCACTTCACTTCAATACCATCTTTAGGCTAACACAACACCCCCAACTGTTGGAAACATGGGCTGCTAGGAAGCTCTCTGCTATGACCCTCACTATGAATTTCCCTCAGCTGTAGCAGCGAGTGATTTGCTCATGATTACAAACTTTTTCGGTGGGACAACCTTCAGCCAATGAGTGTGTAATGTGAAGATGCAAATCGTTGTCCCCTGGCCTCAATTTGGGACAGATTTGAGTGGCAATGACAGCAGCAAGACTTCCCACAGGATCAGCGAAGACGTCAGGTGCAACCACATGGTGGCCCACCTTCTCAGTATTACTGAGAAGGATTCTTGCTTCCCATGCTATTCTCAGAACCTCTTACTGCTTCCCTAGGTCTCCTCAAATCTCCTGAGAACATTCAGCAGTAAGACTTCTTTGTGATGCTCCCATTCTCAGAATTTGTTTCCAGTATATCTGATCTAAAATATTTGACCATGTGTCCTTTAGCCTCTCACCACATATTTTAATTTTCTTTCAGAGCAATTAATATCACTGGTAATTATACATTTGTATGACTACTAACATGACAGAGAACAGACCCATAGCTGTTTTGCTGATTGCTTTATCCCTTTACATGTGGCACATAACTCATGCTTATTAAATAGTTCTTGCTTTTTATTGCTACTCAAACCAGATAACAAGATCTGTTTTTTCAACTCCTTTCTTAGTAATACACTCTCCACTCATATGAGTTCTGCAGTCACCCATATAGAAAAACCTCAAGCATGAAGAAATGCAGTTGTTTGCCTTCTCCAGGATGCGAAATTCTTCTGGAGAAAACGGCAGCAACTTGTAGATCCCTGCCACGATCTGTAGCCCCAACTTGTTCCTCAACATAGCTTACCTTTCACATCACCCTAATCCACTGCTTTCCTTTTTCCCCAAACAGCTAATTGAGACTTCCCTAAACTCCTTAAGTACCTCCCCCCTCTCTAATCTGCTGTATGATTACAGAGGACTTAAGCTTCTTCGCACTACATGCATTTGCAAAATATATACACCTATGCCTCTTTCTATGCCTTTTCTCTTGGTGCCAAATCAACTATGAGTACTTTTTGTCTAAGTTTATTGGGACTGTTTTTTACATGTCTCTTTAGGCCAGCATGTATCCTTGCTCCTGCGCTTCACAGACAACCTTCTTAAAGACTTGTTACATTACTATTTCTGCTTCTTCACCTCCAAGTTGTTTAGCCAGTCAAACTCAGCTTGCTTTGTGGAATCCATCATTCCACTGAAGTTACTCATGACAACACTGCCAACAATCTCATTGGTAATAAAACCAACAGAATCTTTTCAATCATCAGATTACAAAGCTTTTTGAAAAATGTACGACAGTCGGCCTGTCTCCTGAAATGCCTTTCTTGGCTTCACAACACCGGCTTGTTTTGGTATTCCTCCCATCACGTTCAAATGGTTGTCAGGCAACTCTATCAACTCCCTGTCTTCTGGGGATTCCTGTGTTGGATTCTCCTGAGTCCCCTGCCTCTCTCATCTCAGTGCTTTATAATGCTCAAAGGAGAACCCCATTCAGTTCTACTCCATCCAGAACTAGCACAAATCTCTATCTGAGGGTCAAACTCTACTCTATCCCTATATCCTCTCAGCGCCACTCCACGTTTTCAAACCTGAGCACATTATCTTCCTCACTCCTCCTGCACTGTCATATAATATCCCATTCACTTAAGCACACAAGTCAGAAACTTGGGAATGAGGTTTAATTATTTCTCACCTTTCCTGCCTCCAGTTCACCAATACCAAGATAGAGCTTTCTCAAACTGCAGCCAATTATGTCACCCTTACTTAACTGCCCTTCCTGATCTACATTACCCTAGATAAAGTCCCCGTTTTATTTGACAGACTCACTAGGCCTTTCATTAGCTAAACTCTATTCTCATCAAAATATTTATTTTATTCTTTTTTAAAGATTTTGTTTTAAGTAATCTCTAAACCCAACATGAGGCTTGAACTTACAACCCCAAGATCAAGAGTCACATGCTGTACCAACTGAGCCAGCCAAGTATCCCAGAATATTTTATTTTTAATCATCTTTCTCTATCTTGTCCAGAAAGTCAGGATAATTTCAAGAAATCAAGCTGTCTAACTTTGAATTTGTTGTGTATTGTCCACATGACATTTATTATTGCCCCGTGTGAAGAGAACAAATTTTCCCATATCTCATTTTTCTATAATCCATTCATATATGCATGAGAATTAATTGATATCTGACATGTAAAATTCTTCCATGGTGCCTTGCAAGTAGGACCCACTCAACAAATTTTACCTTTTTTAAATATATTTAATATTATTATTACTAACAGTAGTCTTTCATTCTACACATTAAATTTCTTCATACTATATGCTATGCTAATCATACAGTAAATATTAAAGTGATTATTATGTGGATAAAATAAGAGTTTTACGTTTAGAAAGAAACTGATGACACTACATAATATTTTACTGTTTTAAACTCTGAAATAATTGCAAGAGTAAGCAAGAAGTGATGGGGGCATGAGGGAGAGAGGAAAGTAGGTGATGGACATTGAGGAGGGCACATGCTGGGATGAACACTGGGTGTTGTAGATAAGCCAATTTGACAATAAATTATGTTAAAAATAAAGAAAAAAAGGAAAAAAGTGCATTTCAATGAGGTTCAATAAGTATAAACCGAGATCATGGTAGAAAATATTCTAATACATACAAGTGAGAAGGGACAGTAATACTATCTTAGGCACTTCTCATGAAAGGGCTTGAGAAATAAGTATTTTCTAAAATATTCAAAAAGAAAATGACAAGGCATGCCTTAGATTTATTATGCCTATGGCAAAGGAGAGAGCAAACTGTGCAAAAATAAAGCTCAACCCAAGGATGACTTTCAAACTCTCTTATTTAAACCTTCTGGAAGAGAATGATAACTCAACAACTTGACTTATCAAAGACTGCAATCCATACAGCAAGGCTTAAGAAAGATCGGAATGAACAAGCTGCTGCACAGATTCTGAAGGTCATTAGAGTTGGACAGAGTCAGAGCCAGCCACACCATATGGTTGCTGAAAAATTCACTCATCGGAAAGAGCCATAAAATTGTAGTATATTTCTAGAGGCACAAAACTCTGACTATTAAGGATAAAAAAATAACCACTCACAGAGAATTGGCCAGAGAGGAAAGTGAATCAAGATCAGAAATCTAAAATGCCCGTGCAGCATTTGTGCTGTGTATAACTACACAGCAGACAGGGCCATGCATCCTAGCAGCCATGGAGATAGAGCAATGCACAGAAAGCCCAGGCTGTTTATGACTTGTCTTTAGACATCACCGACAGAACTTCCCCAGAGCTGACACATGCCCATCCAAAGACCTTTTGACCCAGTGTGTCCTGACTCAACTACTGCCATGCATTTCCTTCTATTCCACAAGTTTTTTTTTAGAGTTTATTTATTTGGAGAGAGAGGGAGAGAGAGAGAACACACACATAAGTGGGGGAGGAACAGAGCCAGAGGTACAGAGCAGGCTCTGCACGGCTCTACACGGTCAGCACAGAACCTGATGCAGGGCTCGAACTCAAGAACTGTGAGATCATGACCTGGGCTGAAATCAAGAGTTGGAGACTTAACAGACTGAGACACCCCGGAATCCCTCCACAAACCTTTTAGAATGAAGCAAGTATAATTTCTTTTTAATAAAATCATAAACTTTAGGTATCAAAACATATTTCTAAATCAAAATACATCTGACTTGGAGCCTCTGGTGAGTAATTTGATCTCTCATATTATAGCTCCCCAAGTCCCAAGGACTGTTTATAATCAAGAACATTTGAAGAGGGCCTCCTGAGTTTTTGGATTTTGTTTTCCATTGGTCAATACACATTGATCATGTGGGAACAGGCTCCTGAGGGTAAGACCTCACCAGGCTTGCTAGAGGGCATTTTGCCCAAATTTGCCCACAATCTGGTCTTCTTAGGAGTGTCTTAAAACTATTACCTTTTGAGCTCTTGCCAACCCTCCAAAGTAGCAAGAATCATGAATTAGTAACTCAGCAAAATGCAACTTTACTTTTGTTTCCTACAGCCCCTTCAAATGTTATTCAATAGAACACCTCTTCCCCATTTTTGGACAAAACTTCAACAGGCCCCTTGACTTTCTGCTCATCTGTATGTAATTGATCATTTTATCACAAACACTGTCTTATTTCAGTTATTAACATGTCCAGAACAAGATTTTAATTAGAACTCTTCACTTGCTTAAACATAAATCTCTAGCCTAGATCAGCTGTAGTCTGGAGCCTACAAAAGGAGCCAGGAGACTGACAGTTTAAAAACATCCTTATCCTAATATTCAACATATCCGAAAGCTCTGACAGCATCTTCAAAGAATGGTAAATCTTTGGCACTACAGTGACATTCCTTGGACATACTGTGTTCATTCAAAAGGAAATTTAAAAACTTATTGAGGGTGAATATAACAAAACCAATAATCACAATTACCAATCTGTGGCTATTCCCAGAGATACTCTGACATCATCATCCTTAAGGTTTTGGGTTTTTTCCCCCTTCCTTTTCCTCTTCTTTCTCTAATATCTGATATCAAGTGATTATACTGAGCCTTATTTATGCGCCAAAGTATAAATAATGCAATGAAGAATCACAAAAGAAGAACCTCTTTACCACTGGTGAGCTATTTATTTCTCAATTCACAAAAAAGGAAGGTAAGGACAATTCTGAAACACTTGCCTGGGGGCTCAGAACTGAAGCGTGATACCTGCCTCTTAACAGAAGTGTGGAATTGAAACAAGTATTGGAATGGAAAAGCATGTAAAAAATGACTATGCTGTCAGTTACTTGAGACTTC
Source organism: Lynx canadensis (assembly GCF_007474595.2). NCBI lineage: Eukaryota > Metazoa > Chordata > Mammalia > Carnivora > Felidae > Lynx > Lynx canadensis. Next base: position 108,308,977 of record NC_044304.2, read on the forward strand.
AGATAAAATGTAAAGTTGAAAGCTGGCAAGCAGAAAAGCTCATGTGGAGAAAGAACTCTATCATAGATGAGAGTATTTTTGCTGTCTTATACATAAATCATAGCAAGGAAAAGGAAAGAAATATTTCAACTGCCAAATGGATAACTAATCATGGCACTAACCTCCCTCAAACATGAGGAACATTCATCTAGTCCAATTCAAAATTATTTTTCTCATGTTTTATTGGTTTAGGTTGCCATAGAATTTGCCCCTATATATATACAGAGAGAGTTCATTAATGGCAAGAAGGTAATTCTGTTGATGAGACTGGCAATATGGGAGGAAAGTGTTTCACTGTAAATTTGGAGGATAAATGTTAGTTTCCAATAACAGCTAATATAAGTGAGATAGTGACAGTGTTCTGATCCTCTATAGAAATTGGAGTGCATTTGGAGTATCTTGATTGACACATTTTAAAATGTATTGGTGCGGACAACTTATGAACTCATTTAAAGATGTGGAATAAGATGGGGAACAAACCTGACAAGAATTCACATTTAAAAAATGACGTCAAGAGCTGAGAATGTTTTCTCTGGAGAATACAGGGTTCCATTGGACTCATAGGCTGAGGAACTTGACTATCTTCACCTATTTGAAACTACCATATGAAACAGGAGACATGAGACAAATAGGAGATAAATGCTTCCCTATGATCAGAGAAAAATGAGCAAAACATAAAGGAAGATCATGTTTGGATCAAAGATAAAATGGGTATTTCAGGAGGAAGAGCATTCTCTGCCAGTAGAGTTGTTTTGATATGACATGTTAGTCACCTCTAGGTTAGAATTTCCCTCAGCTCATTGTTTTGGGGACTCATGAATTCTGGTCCATCACCTACTACCATATTGGACTCATGGAACATACTTCATGTGTTAAAGAGGCAAATGTTTCAATATACCTGTTAGCTCTCTACCCCAAGTATTGGTTCTATAGTGCCTCCTATGATTGAGCCTTGGGCCAAAAAGAGAAAGTATTCCAGAATGACAAAATACTTTTGTGTCTTAGACCTTCCAAAATGGATAGCTTCCTCTAATGAGCTCTAAATTCTGCAGAATCCTTTATTTTTTTTTGTTCAATTAATTCATATTCTCCTTTTTTGTTTTCAATTATGAAGCTTTCTTTATATGTTTCATAACTTAAAAATTCATGTGATAAACTGACAGGCCAAAAACAAAAAACACCCACTTTTCCTTTTCAACATCTATACTGTTGTGATTTATGAACCTCTTTTTATTTGGTTTTCTGTCTTACATTTTTTTAAGTCGTAGGTGAAAGAATAGGAATCACTTCTTTGAGCTATATTGTATATGACTATCTGAACTACAGTACAAGTCTGTACGAGTCTGTTGTGCATCACACAGTAGAACCAGTAAGATAAATAATGTAGCCGCATAAAAATACCTTATTATTCATGTTATAAACACTTCTGATTTTACCTAAACACAGCCAAGTACAGAGTAGCCATATTACCTTGGTGTTTTGCATAGAAATCATGAAGCATATAAACTGTATGGGTATTTATTTTCAACATTTTTCTGATCATTAAATGGAGGTTAGAGCTAGTTCATCTTTAAATTCGAATATTATTCTATACATATGGAGCTATAACATTTTTTCCCATATGGTGTCATATTTATTTCCACAAAGGAAATGTGATGACAGAAATTTAAAAAAAAAAGGTTTCCAAAAAAATGTATTAAAACAACAGTAGATTTCCTATTAAGCAAAGAATTCAGTACCTCATTTTTCAGCCAGTTGAAGGAGCGCCGAGAATGTACTGGCGTTGGAAAAGATACTTCTTTCCAGCCAAACTCTTCAGAGAAGTTCAATAAGAATAATTTCCATTCAGGAATTCCATCTTTCATATGCCAGGTGTCAGGACTGTCAAATCTTTGGACTGTTTAGTCTTATCAAACCTAATAAAACAATCGTACATAACCGCTAGGAAACATTTTGTTGCTCTTTTCCACACAGCATCACTTTTAAGTTTAACTTGGTTTACTAAAAACCAGTTTTGCATTTTTGAACATCTTGTTCAGATTTCTAAAGAAGATTTTTCTTGAAAGTATGTCAATATAAAGAGTTATTCAAATATACACATAAAACAAGAATGATATTCAAATGCTTATATACTGAATGTAAAACAGGAGTCATGAAATTAGAATGGTACTCTTTCTGGGGGAGAAATCAGAGGTAGAAACCTTTTCGCCTTATCTTACTGACAGTTAACAGGGAGTTATATGGTGCTGGTTGGGCGTTGTTTTGTGACAAACATTTGAAATTAAGTAGAGAAAAGCGATGTGCAGATTGTCTCCTTGCGCCATGATTCAGTTTCATGATATGCTGGCTTCCCTGTAGGCTTCAAGTTGAAAATATCCTTCCTTTCCTTATTCCTCATAGCTTATAGTTCTTTTTTTAAGTTTATTTATTTATTTGAGAGAGAGAGGGGCAGGGGAGGGGCAGAGAGAGAGAGAGAGAGAGAGAGAAAGAGAGAGAATTCCAAGCAGGCTCCCCACTCCCAGCTTGGAGTCCAATGTGGGGCTTAAACTCATGAACTGTAACATCATAACTTGAGCTGAAATCAACAGTAAGATGTTTAACTCACTAAACCACCAGGTGCCCCCATAGCTTATAGTTCTATAGCAGGAATGGGATGGAGAGAATTTCTCAAGTGTTACCCACAATTAATTAATTTGGCCATATTTGTTAGCTTAATAACATGTAAATAATACTTCTTTTAATTTCTCCATCAATATATCAGTAAACAAGAAATCAATTAATTTGAGAGGGGGTTGATGTAGTTGCTCAGTGTTGCTCAAACACAGGATAAAGCATGACAAATAATGCATTTTTTCTTCTCTATGTTAAATTACCCATGATTTAGGAGACAATAATATTAATCACTCCTTTACAGGGCTATCCTGGAATTTTTTTTGGATGATCTGAGCATTTCCTGGATGGCATTTAAGAATACAGTGTGTATATATATATATATATATATATATATATACACACACACACACACACACACACATACATACATATACAGTGTCGATTGTCCCTGAAGTCCTCAGCAAGTCCAGCCTTTAGTTAAGAGGAAGTCTAAACCATGACCTGTTTTCACATCACTGGGGTTTACTAGATCCTTTCTGACCATAAATTATAGTTCTAAATTCAAAATTCCTGTCTTAGGTTTAAGACCAAATCCTTGACCTCTATAGCACTTTTTGGTAGGTGGGTGCATGGTTTATTTGGCTGTGTTTCAGTCCTCCTCCTTTCTCAATACTGGCCTGATACTTCAGTTCCACCAAGAATGTTTGGTCCTATCTACATTAACCATGTTTCTTCACAGACCAGAGTCTAGTCCTAATACTTGAAATGTATCAGCAAGAATTGTTGACTTCCACAGTATCTAGTCACCAATCTGTTAAAGCCTCTCTGGTAACAACCAACGCCTTGGAATTACAACTAGTAACTAGTGGAATAGAAATACTTGTGACTCTGTATATTCCCATAGCATTGTGATGCATTTTAACATCATCTATTCTACGTCCCACTTTCAAAAAAGTTGAAAATTACTAATTTTCGGAATTATTAAGGTAATATGGAAATATAATTTATTATTTTTTTCTGAGTGTGTGTAAAATTCTCAAAGCCAGAGAGCCCTTTTCATTTTGTATCCCCTGCAATCAAACTGGGACTTGGCCTAGATGCCTTTGGCCTACCTTGTACAGGCAAATCTAGTTGCTGAATTCTAGTCCTTTCCTGAACTTCATTCTAGCATCTGAGAGCTTCTTTTTAGAGCCTTAGAAGCACTTAAAAAAGAAAAGTTTAAATGAGATTAGCAGTTGCAAAAATTGGTGCCAGAAAAGAGAAAACAATTAATAAGGAAATTGATGGAAAGGGAGAAGAAACAAGGCATGACTCTTACTACCTTCAAAGGTATTATGTACAGAAAATAAATCAAGGTGACTTAGTGATAGCTCAAAGAATCACAGCTGACAAAGAATAGTTTAAAAAACTGATATTTTAGGGAAAACATGTATGACTTGAATTATCTTCTCCAAGTTTACTTAATATCTTAAATTACAGATTTTCTCCACATCTGTTCCCATGGCAGTTGATGTTTCCATGGCTGATGTTGCCTGGTCATACCCATGTCCATCAAATGGAGAATTTTTCTCCCCCATAGTCAAGGAAGCAGAGAAGTGAGGACAACATAATTCAGATTACCTTGATCTTTCTGTAATTTCTGCTTAAAGTAAAATTTAACCATTTATAAACTTACAAAAATTGACAAATGTGGCACATCCACTCTTCTCTGTAGCAAGTATCTAAGCAAAAATTAAGCATTATTAATAAAATTGTGGTTTATATACACAATGGAATACTACGTAGCAATGAGAAAAAATGAAATATGGCCTTTTGTAGCAACGTGGATGGAACTGGAGAGTGTAATGCTAAGTGAAATAAGCCATACAGAGAAAGACAGATACCATATGGTTTCACTCTTATGTGGATCCTGAGAAACTCAACAGGAACCCATGGGGGAGGGGAAGGAAAAAAAAAAAAAAGACGTTAGAGTGGGAGAGAGCCAAAGCATAAGAGACTGTTAAAAACTGAGAACAAACTGAGGGTTGATGGGGGGTGGGAGGGAGGGGAGGGTGGGTGATGGGTATTGAGGAGGGCACCTTTTGGGATGAGCACTGGGTGTTGTATGGAAACCAATTTGTCAATAAATTTCATATATATAAAAAATAAATAAATAAAAAAAATTATGAAATAAAATATGGAATGAATATTAACCAAATATAAAGGTTAATCTCTATCCTGCTAAACAAGTAAAATTTGAACAAAAAATGTGAATTATCCATGAGAACAAGTCACTGAAGTAATACAGAAGAAAATAATTAGGCAAGAGAAAGCTTTCTGTACTTTTTTAGAGACTGCATTTAGTCCACTTTGATAATGGAAAGTATGTCCTCCCAGCAACCAAATATAATGATCCTGTAGCAGATGCAACATGAATTATTTGGGGGATATACCAAAATCTGATAAATTAATACATAGAAGATCCATAAAATCATTTCTAAGTGATAATTTTTATGATGATGTAAAAAAAATTATTATACCTTAGAGAGCTCAGCATTATATTTACTTTTCTTGAAGAAATATTCTTGGAACTCAAAGATTATTTATTGGATTTTTGTAAGAATATTAAAAGTACAAGCCAGTAATTAGAGTGATTACAAAACTAGAAAAAAAGTATTTTAGAAAAGGTATGTAAGTAACTAATATAGAATGGAAAGCATTCCTCCAGAATACAGCAGAAAGTGGTTAATAGCAGTAAATTTCTTAGCAACATGTTTTCATGGAATCTCAGTTGTACCTATACTTTTAACTTTGCCTAAAATCTCCAACTTTTCACTGAATCATTTTATTTGAAGTTTCCATAGAGATTAAAAAGTGGCTACATCAGAGTGTATGTGTGAAGCAACTTCTAAAATGGGTGTTATTCACATGATTTCTGTTTCCATATTTATTTTACCCATACTTCTATTCTTCTTATTTTTTAGACATATTTTCCCTCAAACTTTGACCTGCATGTCCTAAGGTAGTTCTCCCTATTTCCTGACACTTCCAAACACAAAACTCTCTCACTCATTACATCTCAGGGGGGTCATGGTTTCTTGTCACAAGAAGGTGTGCTATGAAATTCAATCTATTGCCACTCAACATAACATCCTTCTAATCTCTGGTGATGGTCAGAGGTCAAGGTGGCATATAATACTGTCACACACATCACAGTGAAACACAAAGGATGAATATTCATATTTCAGTGCATACAAAGATGACTGCCAGAGTTTGAATACACATGGCCACACAGTTGTTTGTAGTGTATGTGAGATTCATCCAGACTTCCATGTCTTTCAGCTAACATATTTCCAGTAAATTATTTTCCACGAGTAATTTAAAAATATTTTTATGATTTAAGCATAGAACTTGGAAGGAAATATAAAAATGTAAGTCATAAGCATTCACAATAGTGACCAGAAATTTCAGCAAGTTGAAAACTATATTTTATTAAAAGTTCACAAAAAGATAGCAGTTGAATAACCTTTTCAAAATTAATGTTGAATTATCTTAAAGTGTTTAAAATTATTTTCTTCTTTATTTGTAAATTTCTATGTCCCTTATACAAAATCATGTTTGAAGATTCAGAAACATTCCATAAATATATCCTGTTTATATATATGATATAAATATATATGGTATGTGATATAAAAATACATATACTTCATTTATATGTTATATAATGATATGTGTGATAAATATGTATATATACATATATACATGTATAGGTATATATGCATATATACTTTAGAGAATATTTATCTGTGTATTACTCTGTTCTGCTTGGATTTTCATTTCAAAAGTTTTGAATAAGATTTTATGTTTTGAATAAGATTATAAGTAGTTTGTTAGAATCTAACGAAATACTCTTCATTTTCTGTATGTTCATTTTCCCTAATGATAATTTTCATTTTTAGCTTCTCTTCTATAAACGACCATCCCAGATGGCATTCCATTGTTTCAAAATTGATACCACTCACCTTCTTTTAGGAAAAGATTGTATTTAATAGGAAGTCTGGGCAGTGTTTTTCTGCAAGAAGGGAGAGAGGGTGTAGCTTGAGGAACAATATTAAGCCTTGTATTTGAATTGTTCTTCTATGAATTACTTCCTAAAATCTGATGTAAGCAAATAACTCTTCCAAGTCTTTAAGAACTGCTTTACAACAGGAAGTATCTCAACAATTTGCTGAAAATATGCGCATCTGTTCACTCAGGAAGTAAGCATCTAAAATGATTATTACCTCTTTTTCCTTAAAGAAACCTGTCATAGTTGTGTCATCCAACATGCACCTTTGCCACGGGTATGTACCTGGGCTGAGAAACACTAACACATTCTTAAAAAGAAATATCTTCTCTCTC